>NC_134423.1:31829487-32187612 GCF_030867145.1 Opisthocomus hoazin | reverse complement strand
TCCTTGGCCCTGCTAGTCCTGCTCCAAAACACTTCCTAAAAATAATGTTTTATATCCTGCTGAAACTCTCTACAACTTGTGCCAAATCACAGAATCCCAGCATGGTGGGGGTTGGAAGGGACCTCTGTGGGTCCCCCAGCCCAACCCCCTGCCCAAGCAGGGTCACCCACAGCAGGCTGCACAGCACCGCGTCCAGGCGGGGCTGGAATATCTCCAGAGAAGGAGACTCCACAGCCTCCCTGGGCAGCCTGGGCCAGGGCTCCGTCACCCTCAGAGGGAAGAAGTTCTTCCTCGGGTTCAGCTGGAGCTTCCTCTGCTCCAGTTTGTGCCCGTTGCCCCTTGTCCTGTCGCTGGGCACCACTGGAAAGAGTCTGGCCCCGTCCTCCTGACCCCCACCCTGCAGATATTTAGAGGCATTTCTAAGGTCCCCTCTCAGCCTTCTCTTCTCCAGGCTGAACAAGCCCAGCTCCCTCAGCCTCTCCTCGCAGGAGAGATGCTCCAGTCCCCTCCTCATCCTTGTAGTCCTCCGCTGGGCTCTCTCCAGTAGTTCCTCATCTTTCTTGAACTGGGGAGCCCAGAACTGGATGCAGAGCCCAGAACTGGACGCGGGGCTTGTGCTCTGTTTCCATTAAGCTAGCACGGAGGCTGAAATACGGCCACACTGCGCACCTCGTGGAAGTAAGAAAAGCTTTCCGAGTGGTGAATGACAGAAGGAGTAAGCTCAGCCTGTCAGCGCGTGCAGGAGGGGACGGTGTTCACCCAAGGGACAAGGGGTCCTGCCCGCGTTTCCCCCAGCACGTGGGGTTCTCGGGCTCCCCCCCCAAGGCCCCGGCGCCGGACCCACCTTGCAGATGCCGTTGATGCACATGTCGCGGCTGGCGTTCATCTCGTAGCACGGCGTCCCGTCGATGACGGCATCGCGCAGCTTTTCTGCAAAGTACTCGTCCTCCGGCCGGCAGTGCAGCTCGCAGGGGTTGACTGGGGAACCCAACAGGCAGAAACGTAACCCAAGGAGCTGGGGACCACGTAACCATCTCCAAAAACATAAATTAACTCTGCAAGCCCAGCCATAACTTCAAATACAACACCAACATGCTGCAAGGCAAATTCTGCAGACACGAACAGCAACATGAAGCCGTTATCCAGGCTGTGTTTCAGGATTTTCACTGGGGCTGCAGGCAGAAACCTGGCAGCGGGCTTTGCTCTCAACTCACTGTTGTTGGGCACCGGCGTCCAGCGGTAGAGCTTCCCTTTGTAGAGCATGGGGTTGAACTGGCTGCACTGGACCTGGCGGAAGGAGGGCTTGTCGGGGGGACACGGCCTGACGTTGCAAATCCGGAACCGCTTCCGCTCCCCCAGGCAGTACCTGCCCCCGTACTTCGGCCTGTCCACGGGAGGGAACAGGGAAAAGCAGAGAATCACAGAAGGGTTTGGGTCGGAAGGGACCTTAAAGCCCATCTAGTCCAACTCCCCTGCCATGGGCAGGGACCCCTTCCACCGGCCCAGGGTGCTCAGAGCCCCATCCAGCCTGGCCTTGAACACTGACAGAACTTGAATTTCTCTGGGCAGCCTGGGCCAGGGCCTCACCACCCTCATCGTGAGGAATTTCCTCCTTCTATCTCATCTAAATCCACCCTCTCTCACTTTAAAGCCATTTACCCCTGTCCTATCAAATAAAGACCTACCACACACAAGGGGAAACTCCCTTCTTATTCAGAGCTAAGGGAGGGTGGTTTTGCATCTGCTGCTGAGGTTTGATCTCACGAGGCTGGGTCAAGCCTGAGCCCACCTGGAGCTCTCCCAGTTACAACCCCCCCACACCGCCCTGCTGCAGTGCTCACAGCAGGAAGCTGGCTACGAACTCAGCATCCACCCCGGCAGGATTCCCACTCCACAGAGCAAGCTTCTGAAACGCCTGTAACCCACAGCCCACATCCTTCTCCTCCGAGTCCCTCCTGGACCAGCTCCGTGCTGCTGCTGCCGGGCTGCGCTATGGGACCACGCAGGGAGAGACCCCGGACCAAAGGCAGCTTTCGCTGAGTAGTGGCTCTCAAGCTGGATTAGCTACACCTTGGGTCTCGTCCCTCTTGACACTCTCTCCTTAATACTGCCAGTACAGCCAATTTTATATGCCTAGCATATGATGCTATAAAACCAGTCTGAAGCCCCCCACCTCCTGCAGCCGCAGCCAGGCACCCTTCCCCGGGGGCAGAACTTCTGCCCCCCACGCCGGGTACCGTGGCTGACACGATGCCAGCGGTCCCACGGGCCGGGTCAGCCAGGCGCCCGCGCTGCGGCTGCTCCGGAGGAGCTGCTCTCCATCCCGCCCGGGATGTGCTGCCGACTCCGCTCCTCCGCCGCCCGAGCGAACAGCAAAGCTGCTGCTGGGCTTTTTGAAGTAAGGGGGACTTTAAAAGCAACAATAGGTTTTTCTCAGATGCCAACATGCTCACAAAATTCTGCCACCACCTCCTGATGCTTGCTTTTTGCTTTGGTCACAGCACTCTCCATCACCCACATCCCCACGACCTCATGAAAATTACTTTTCCTGTGACCAGTTAAGTCTGGGCACGCTTTGCTGGAGAAAATAAATTTAATCATTATTTTAGGGTTGTGTTTAGATACCCTGCCCTGAGGAAATGCCTGCGGGAGGAGGCCTGCCCAGCGCACACGTTTGTTCGCTCCATCCAACATGCAAAGCTGGAGATTTACCTACGGTGGCCAAAGCAAACAACTGCCCGGGGAAATTCTGCTGCTTTCCCAGTGCTCGCTCTCCTGCCTGCCCACAGCTGTGTTTAAAACACTCCATAAACTACGGCTGCACTTCTGCCACAAAACTCCTGTCAAACAGAAACTCAGCTCTTGACCTGGGACCGAGATTACGCAGCGCTTCTTCAAACAGCTCACCAGCGTGGGCTCAGAACAACGCGCCCCGGGAAGCAGCTGGGCAGCGAGCTCGGGGCTCACCAGCGAGCCTGCGCCCGCAGCCCTCCGAGCTCCGCAGGCCCCCGAAAAGCGACTGCCCCCGGAGCACTGCTCACAAAGCCCGATTCTCTCCCGGTCCCAGGGCGCTCCGACACCCGGGCGAGCTGGGGGCTTGGCTGAACCCAATGGCACAGCAACGTGGGGACCGAGGGGACATCCGGGGAGCAGAGGAGTCAGCCCAGAAATGATGGGATGGACAAGGCTGCTCCTCCGTCGGTGCCCGGACGCTTCCAGGCAGAGCCGGCGCTGGCAGGCGGGGGGGAGGCAGCCTCTGGCTGGGCACAGATCAGAAATCGCCCATGGAATGCAACGGGGTGATAAACAGCAGCAGAATATTTCAAAACGACTCTGAGTCAGGCTCAAAGAACGCCTGTTTTTCTTTTCTGTCACTGAAGGACACTGGCAATGTTTTACATCTGCAAGCACGGAGTCTTTGCTCGTTGAGTCGCCTTCAGCGGCTCGCTGCCTGCACGGGGTGGGAGCGACGCGCCCGTGGAAGGAGACGGAGCAAACCCTGCCGCTCCAGAGGCTGCTGCTGCCCGGCCGGCTGGATCACCCCGGGGAACGAACCCCCAGAGCTGCTCGGACTGCGAACTGCCAACAGCGCACATCTGCCGCGCGACGCAGACAGGGGAAGGACCGCACCGGCCAGGTGATGGTCCCCGGCTCTACGGGGTGACAGGGAAGCGCTGGGTTCCTCTCCTAAACAGGGCTCGGGGGAGCTCCGGGGAGCGAGGGCTCGCTTACGTGGGGCTGCTGCACTGCCTCTCAGCGCTCTGCACGCCCGCGCCGCAGCTGCGCGAGCAGGCAGCCCATGAGCTCCAGGAGCCCCAGCCGCCGTCGATCGCCTCGGGACGGTAACCCACCGGCACGCACTCGCCGTTGAAGCACCACTGCAGGGGGACAGGCCAGAAGAAGAGAAAACAAGGTTTAAGGATGCAATAATTCATGTTGAGTCAAAGAGCGGGGAGCACTGAAGCCCAGCACCCGTATTGCCCCGTCAAAATCCACGCTTTGCTCGCACAGAGGTGCCTGGGGGTCAGCTGGGCTCTGCCAGAGCCCAACACACCTCTAAGCGGTGGGAAATTCAGAGATGCTGGGCTGTTTGCCCAGGGCAACAGACCCAAACCTCCACCGAGGCCCCTCAGCAGGTGGATTCACAGCCCGACCTCGGCCCAAATGGAAGCACCAGCAGGGCGCAGCCACGGACTAAGGCAGGCAGGGGGTTTCGCAGGGAGCGGGGGCTAAGGGCAGCGTCACCCCTGCTGCTCTGGGGCCAGGGCTTCAGGAGGGGACACTGAACCGAACGAGGAGAGACGTCTACAGATATTTTTATAACTCCATAGTTTGATGCTGCTACCCCGGGCAGGAAAACCCTGTTCTGGAAGAGCAACGTACGTGGGCTCTGTCCCAGGGCTGCCCTGGTACCGGAGCCAGCGTCACCCATGAAGAGTGACCGGAGCTGGCTGCGCAGAGCTGCTCCCCTCTGCACCCTGTGCCCGGTGCAGCACCCACCGAGCTGCCGTGGGCGCAGCCGGACCCTCCATGCCCCGGAGCAGGGAGAGATGCCTCCTCGCATCTCCCAGAGACGAGCACCGGCCACCGCCGCAGATGGAGAGCAGAACAAGCCTTCTGCTCTCCCGCCGTGGGAATTAAGAGCGGGTTTCACCTTCGTCAGGCATCTTCAGCTTCAGTCCCCCCCTGGCAGCGGTGGGCGTTTGGGCAGAGCGAGGGCAGCGACTGAGCCTGTCCCCGTGTGCTGGAGCCTGCGAAACCCCCCCGTCTGCAGACCACGGAGTCTCGGCAGCCGCGGAGGGGACTGCTCCCCGTTACCTTGCTGTCCCCGCACGCCGTGCCGTCAACAGCAGCGTCCAGCTTGGAGTGGCACGTATTCCCCACCGTGCACCACAGCGTGTTGCAGACGCTCTGCAGAAAACACGGTTGCGCAGGACGTGGTTACTGCAACGGCCAACCCGTCGGCACAAATTTCATCTGCAGGGAGAGGATCGCCCCGTGCACAGCCCCCCACCCCCAGAGAGCCCTTCGGAGCCGCACGAGCCCGTGTTTTGTCGGGGGGGACCCCAACTTACGTCCATGTCGTCGCAGAAGGTGGAGTAGGCGCCGTACTGCAGCCGGCACTGGTGGCCCACGTCGTAGAGGACACCCGGGGGGACCAAGGGGTAGTCCAGCACCTCCCGGGCGGGGGGGTCATCCAGGCACAGCCCCCAGCCCCGGCTGAAACAGAGAGGTCAGAGCGGCATCACCACCGGCCCAGCACACCCGTGCAACGCTCCGGCAGCTGCTAACGGAGGAACCGAACAGCTCATTAACGTCCCACCATGATGAGAAGCAATTAGCATTTCTAGCTGATATGACCCCGGCTCTCCAATCAACCCTAGAGCCACTCCAGCGGCCGGGCACGTGCTGGTGCCTGATTTTTGGGGTGTGTGTCTGCTCCCAGCGTGATCACCCTGCAGTCCCCGGGCACGGTGGGTTGTGGGGAAGGCGAAGGGGCAAAGGCAGCAGCGGCTCCTCCATGCAGTTCCCGGGCCGGTGCCTTGCACGCTCCCACCTTCCCCCCTGAGATGCCCCGTCCTCCTGATGGAAAGCCAGAAATGTCATTTTCCCTGGGAATAAGCCCCTGAATTTTTGCTTTGCGACCAGGTCATCAGCTCTGTCCTCAGTCAGGACCCCGCTGTCGCTATACAAGGTGAAGGGTTTCACCGAATAAACATTTCATTGCAAGAAACAGACGCTGTCCCCGCGTTCGTACACCACGCTGACCCCAGAAACGTCCCTGCGGACACTGCAACCCGCGTGTCAACGCCCTGCTAACAGAAATAAACTAGACAGCCAGCAGCAAAACACGCTCACTCTCATATTTGCCGCTGCAAACAGTGCTCAAACTGTGCTGGACTGGACGTCTTTAGAGAAGAGGTATTAAAAGCGAGCCGTGAAGGCGGGCGGCGGCAGGCAGCCAGGCTGCGGAGCCGCGAGGGATGCTCCTGGCCGCCTCGCTCTCCTCCGAGTGCCTTTGCTATGATACTTCACAAACACGTGAGGAATTGCCACTAGTTCAGCTTTCAGTGTTGATTTAAACAAACTTGTTTCCAGCAAGGCAAAGTCTCCAGCGAGGGTTTCTCAGCAGATTAGATTACTTCAGCTTGTTGTGATTGGGAACAGGGCTAAATTAACCTGAAACAAGATTCCTTTTTAACCGACAGCAGCAACACAGGAACCAGGGCCAGCAGCACGGGAGAGCTCCCGCTCCGGGGTGCCGGCAGTGCCGCGGGGCGATGCTCTGCAGAACCAGCTCCCTTTCCTCCCTTTCCCATCCCACCCCAGTGAGGTCCACACCAGACACCCACAAACAGCTCACTTGGCTGGGGACAGCCCCTTAAAATACCACGTACGCATGTTTTTAGAAGCAGCTTCGCTGTTGGAAAAATCAGCAAACAGGTTGCTTTCAGCAGCCCAGGGGCTCGAAGGGCTCTGCTGCCCAGCCCACGGGAGCGGGAGCATCCCACCTCTCCCAGCCCAGCGGGGACGGAAGGGCGGCTGCGGGGCTGGGCTGGGTTAAGCGTGGATCGGGCAGCTGGACGCAGCGCTGCGGTGCAGCCTGTGTCAGGCACACAGTGCAGTCACCGCATCGCACCTCCAGAGGTATTTTCTTTACCTGCTGGTGGAGAACACTTAAAAAGAGTATTTTTGTAAAAAATTGACAGAATTATATCTTTGCTGGGAAAAGTCTAGGCTTAAGCACTGCGCTCCTGCACGAGCTACACGCGTGACACTGGTGCTCCTCTGGACTAGTTCACCCACCGCCTGTTCAGCGTGACCTGGATAGGCTGGAAAGCTGGGCAGACAGGAACCTGATGAGGTTCAACAAAGCCACATGCAGGGTCCTGCACCTGGGGAGGAACAACCTCATGCACCAGTACAGGCTGGGGTGGACCTGCTGGAGAGCAGCTCTGCGGAGAGGGACCTGGGTGTCCTGGTGGACGACAGGGTGACCGTGAGCCAGCAGTGTGCCCTGGCTGCCAAGAAAGCCAATGGGATCCTGGGGTGCATCAAGAAGGGTGTGGCCAGCAGGACGAGGGAGGTTCTCCTTCCCCTCTACACTGCCCTAGTGAGGCCTCATCTGGAGTACTGTGTCCAGTGCTGGGCTCCCCAGTTCAAGAAAGATGAAGAGCTACTGGAGAGAGTCCAGCGGAGGGCTGCGAGGATGATGAGGGGACTGGAGCATCTCTGCTACGAGGAGAGGTTGAGGGAACTGGGCTTGTTCAGCCTGGAGAAGAGAAGGCTGAGAGGGAACCTAATAAATGCTTACAAATATCTCAAAGGTGGGTGTCAGGAGGATGGGGCCAAGCTCTTTTCAGTGGTGCCCAGCGACACGACAAGGGGCAACGGGCACAAACTGAAGCAGAGGAAGCTCCAGCTGAACCCGAGGAAGAACTTCTTCCCTCTGAGGGTGACGGAGCCCTGGCCCAGGCTGCCCAGGGAGGCTGTGGAGTCTCCTTCTCTGGAGATATTCCAGCCCCGCCTGGACAAGGTCCTGTGCAGCCTGCTGTAGGTGACCCTGCTTGGGCAGGGGGTTGGACTGGGTGACCCACAGAGGTCCCTTCCAACCCCTACTATTCTGTGATTCTGTTCAGGGATCAGCACACCGGGCCCCGCGCAGCACCCCAAAACCTCCTCAAAACTGACCCTCCTCACCCGCGGATCTGCTCGAGGCACTTTCTGTCTCACCCCAGCTTACGGGAGAGGGCTCTGTCCCAGTACGGGGCGTGATTTAGATTTGCTGTCAGCCTTCCAGTGCAATGTTCAAAATCTACTTCTTCATTCAATGTTTTACAGTCGTCCTACCGGTCTCTTCAACCGGCCAAAACAGATTACTGAGCCAGCTGAAACTGGCAGGAGTTTCCTCTGGCTTTGCAGGGCTACGCAATAAACCACTCTGCAGTAAAAACACACAGGGGGCTGCGCTGCATCTGCCCGTTTCAGTCGTTCGCTCATGAGCTGGCTGATGGAGTAGATGCTCTGACGATTAAATCCCCATATGTTAGCAGGCTGGGAGGACCTGCAGATACTTTTGAGAGCAGGATTAAAATTCCAAAAGCTCTCCGAGAAGTGGAGGAAGGGTCCAAAAAGCCAGGACTGAATTCAATAAAAACAAAGGCGAGGACTGGAGCTCGGGAAGAATCCGCGGCACAAAGAAGGGCTCTGGCAGACCTGGCAGCAGGCAGGGCTGGGGAAGACCAGCCATCCCCAGGCTCCGGGAATGTGGGGACTGGCTGGAAAGAGCCCACAGCAGGATGATGGAAGAAGACCTCCAGCACTGTGCAGAGAGGCTGAAAAACTGGTTGCCTGGTCTAGAGGAAAGACCGAAGGGAGACGAGACAACCTGCAGCTGTGCCAAGGCGCTGCCGAGACGGAGGAGGCTGCTCCACGCCATCGCGTGCTCGTGGTGCAGGCAGGGCATCCACGAGGCACTGGACCCTGTTTTACACGGGTGTTGCACCAGCGGGGCTGGGAAAGAGCTCACGTCACAACGAGGGGTGGAGAGCAAAAAGCCTTACAGCATCTTCCAACTCCTCCGATGGTTAGAGGGGAAAATCACAGAACGTCAAGAAAGGCTCGTCTGGGAAGCGCTGGCACGACCTGGGGCTGACAAGATGCCCGGGTTCAGAGCGGTCCCTCCACCGCAGGAGCATCCCCACCCGCCCGGCACGGCCGCCCTCATTAGCCCGGCGGAGGGATGCTCGTTCCTCGGGGGACACCACTGCCACAGCAGGGAGGTGACCTCCTCCATCTCCCCAGGTGTCCGAGCGGGCTCCGACCCACAGCCTCGCCGAGGGGATGGCCCAGCCCTGCCGGCACCCAGGGCCTGGCCCGCAGCACCCGGGCCACGCTGCTGCCAATGACCGGCAGCATTCTCAGATACTTAAATGTTCAGCAGTGCTTGTAAAACAAGAAAATTTTGTAAAATAATAATCACCATCTGAGAGTGCCTTTTTTTCCCCCTCCCCTCTCAAACACGAGGTCTGTTCCAAGCACAGTCAGCAACCCCAGGTCAGCAGGGTCTCGTTTTCTGGCTTGCTCCTTCCCATTCTCCTGCCAACATGGTATTATGAGGCACTCATGGCTGTGCTGGCCAGGGGCCTCTCCCGTGCCTGGGGGCTGTCGCAGGCGGTGAAAGACGCCTGCTGGGCTCTGCTCCGCTCTTGAGGAAGCGCTGCCCCTTCCAGGGGGAGCAAAAAAGACCAAAAACCACCAGGTGAAGCATCCAGCTGCTCTGTTTCTTCCCTGTCGCAGCTCGTAGCAGCCCAAGGTCACGGCAAGCAGGAAATTCTTAATCCAAAAGTGAAGGTTAAAAGCAGAGGGCCAAGAACGCTGCGGGTGCGAGAAAGCTCCGTTCCACCGACAGCCATAAATCAACAGTAATTCACCCTGCGCGGGGGCCAAGCCCACGTGTTCCAGGCTGGATTTAGGAATGGGAGCTCAGCCCCAGGCAGCCTCCCCACCACGTAACTGCTGCTCCCTCCTCGCCCAGCTCTCCCCGTTTCTTGCTGATGGTCTCACTGTTTTCTAACTTTCCCGTAGCAAGGAAGGAAAATGTTTCTCCAGTGCAAGACACTGGCTGACAGACGTAAATGTCTGGACCGTGTTCCTAGGAACTTAATAACAACAGGCTGAAAAATCAGCCACGGGGTGCTAAAAATAAACAAATGCATGGAAGAATTTGGCTCGGTCTCGTTTCCTCACGCGGTGCCTCCTGCCTACAGCAAACATCATCTGCCCCGTGCAAAGCCCCGAAGAGAACTGCACAGAGCCTCGAGGGAATCCACTCCGGCTTCACTTGTCCAAGCCACAACCCCTGTGCCACCGCCCAAACGCTCGCGCTGCTTTCGTGTTCCGACCCCCATCCTTCACAGCAAGGACCGAGGCACAAGCGTCCCCACGGGCCCCGGGGCTGACTCCTGCACGCAATGGGCTGGCTCTGTCCCCGGCTGCAGCCCCGAGCCACCCCCTGCACCCCGTGAGCAAAGAGGAGGAGGAAGGGAGGACTTACTCGAGGAATCGTGTGATGTACTCCCGGCTGCAGCGGGACCAGGTGAGTGGGGACGTGTCATACAGGAGCTGTGGAGACATGATGAAAGGTCTTTTCCCAACTGGCTCACAGTCATTGCTGCTTCCATCATGCTGAATCCCAAAACTGTGTAAGAGCACAGTCCCACAAAGGAGAGGTGAGCCGCACGCCGCCACAACCGCGCAGCCTCTCTGCTTTCCAGCACACCGACACGTGACGCCGGACACGGCAAACCAGCCCGGCTCCGCGGGGACGCGCTCATTAACAGGCACCAGGGGAGCTGGCTGTGGGGGACATCTTAGCGATACCGGGGACACTGCCCTGAACTTTGTCCCATGCTTTTATTTCAGCTTTCTTACTGAAAACTCAGCTAAGAAAAAAGTAATGAGACTATTGAATAAGATGAAGTTAATTAAACTTACTAGGTACTTAGTTTTGCCATATAAAGATACCTATTATGAACTGTGACGTTTGAGTGAGGTTGTCAAAATGTAATTGAAAGTAGGGCAAGCAACATTCTGTCGCTGATTCTACCACAGATCCTATTTTAAAGTTTCTTAACAGGCAACCCTCCTCCCCAAAACCTTCAGCATCAGCAACAGAGGATAACACACAAATGCAGTTTGTTGAGGTTGCCTTGGATTATCTGATTGTCATTGAACCTGGGGCAACTAAAAACTTCACTCTGAAATGGAACTCCCAGGGTAAATTCCCCCGGGAGCAGGGGAAGGTTTGCACCAGCGAGGAACCGCTCCGCAATCTTCTCCCAACTTCCACCCGTGCCTTCTCAAGCCCTGACCGAGCAGCGCGGAGGACAGAGGTCAGAGGAGAGGAGGAGGAAGCTGATGGTACCTGTGTCCGAGCTCATGGGCCACGGTGAAGGCCAGGGGCAACCCCGTGTCCTCATTGATGTTGCAGCTCCTGTGGGGCTGGCACATCCCCGCCACGTGGGACAGCCCCAGGGTCTCGCAGGGTCTGTTCATCGCCGCGCAGATGTCCTTCCTGAGGCGACGGAGACAGCCAACACACAGACACAGAGCAAAGAGGGCGTTTGAGAGCGGCAGGACCCAACGCGAGGCGCAGGAAGGAGCACGGGACGCGTCCCAGCCCACGGAGGAAGACGCGCGGATGTTGGCCAAACAGAAGTGAGAACGGAGACATCCAACGTCTTTCCGCAACGGAGAGATTTACGACCTTTCCTTTCCCCTTTACTCTCCCGGTATCCCCAGCTTATTATTAAGCCTGATTAATGGGAACTGCTAGCCAGCCTGGCTACATTTATTCCATTGTATAAATAAAGCTGATGCTGGGAATAATTAAGCAATTACGACGTTGCCTGGGGAAGCACATCCCAGGGGTGCTGTGGTCCAGGGCAGAGGAGCTCCAGCCACCCAGCAAGAACAACTCCACTGAAGTACACGGCCTTAAGTGCCTTATTTCTGCTACAAAGCAAACTTTATGAAGAAGATAAAACTGTTGTGGGCTGTGAATCATCACACAAACCACCACGATACTGCCAACAGCCAAGCCACTGCAGCCTGAAACCATCAAACTACATTTTTACTGCAAGGTATATAAACTTGGCCTGAGGCACGAATTCCTGCGAGCTTCATGGGAGGTCAGGGGCCTCCTCAGAGGTTCCTCTGCCAACCCCAGCATCAGCCGCCAAGGGAAATAGGAGAGTTAATCCCTGCGTACACCTCCTGGGAGGATCCAGCCATCCTGGGGCTTGGCAACAGGGCCACGGTGAAAACCTGGTTTGGAAACCTCAACTGCTAGTCAACTGGGAGCTGGCTCTGGCTTTAAGCCTGAAGTCTGAGACCAGTTCTAGCCGTTAGGACCAGGTTATCTTCAAATTTCATTTAACGTATCTCACATGCAGGTGTCCAGGCAGGGCTCAGACATGGAGAAAGAGATTTCCACCGCTCCCACCGAGATGTTCCCTCGGCTGCCTGCCTGCCTGCCCAGCTGCCTGCAGCCAGCAGAGTTTCTGCTGCCAGCGTAGCACCCACAGCATAAAATTAGCCCAGGGGCACAATACCTTGTGAGCAGGACTGCGACGTCGTGATGCAGGGGATGGGAATCTCCTTTCACATTGATGCTTTTCTGCCATTTGCAAAAGCTTTTCAAGGTGTTGTCTGCGTGGTGGGAGATTTTCAGATCCTCCTGCCAATGTAATTAAAAGTCTGCTGTCATACTGCTGCCAGATCTGTTTGGTTTTTAGGATGCAGTGGGGAGGGGTCTGATCTCAAACGCATCAGGGTGAAATCAGGACTAACTGCCATCCAGGTGGCATTGCTCCATATTTATACTTTGTGGGCTGGGTGGGAACAGTCGATTTCTGCTTTCTTTTCAGCTGTGATTCAACCGAAACATTAAACCATCTGATACGGGGGCTTAAGCAACACTCAGGAAAACATCCTGTCCTGGCTGCTGGCGAAGGATGCAGCCGGGGAGCCCATCCGAGCGGCATCAGGCTCCCCAGGCGTCACCACTGCAGCCGTGAGCACAAACAACCAGCGACTCACAGCCCTCTGCCACCGCCGGCGATGCTCCGTTATCATAAATTGTCATAACAGACTCCTCTGACCATGCCGTCCCCCTGACTTTACCAGGGCTGCAGCCCACGCAGAAGACAAGGACGCAAGGCGCGGGCACCTGCATTTATCTCACGCCAGTTCATCCAGGCCATGAAGACAGCGCAGGAGAGGGCTCACGGGCTGCCAAGGGCAGCAACCCGTGCAGCCCAGCCAGCCCCTGTGGTTTCTTTTTACCTCCTCGTCCTCCAGCAGGATGAGCCGCACTATAGCGATGTTGATGGGGTTCCCGATGCTGGCGTGGTGGAACAGCCCTGCCACCTGCAACACACGAAAGCCAAAGAAATGAAGCCCAAAAGAAAGACCTTGCCCTGTGACACCACTGCTGGTAAGTACATCTGCAGGGGAAGGTGAGCTCGAGGGGCAGTTGCTGGAGGTTGTCGGCAAAATCTCGGGGAATTCCCCAAATTGCAAGACAACACCAGATGCAGACCTGGACTGAAGTGTTTGGAGTGCAATGATATCCATTTAAAACTGATATAATCTGTGTAGCACATTGCAACTCAGCCAGAAACGCCCAGGGGAACACTTCTGCTTTCACTCCCAACAGAGGTGTTTAACATCTCAAAGGAAGCCTGTGCTCTCTGTGTGCCTTCACCAACACCGAGAAACCCAGGGATGTTACCCCGAGGTCCTCTGCCCAGTCCCACCCTCTTTTCTGGCCATCAACCAAAGCCCTCTTCTGAAATGCAAATAGGTGCTACCACAGCAGCAGAAGAGTGAACAGACTAAACCAACTCACGCTGACTTATTTGCTTGTTTTATGGCACCAACAAACCCCTCCCCAGAACCCCAGTGGAGACCATCACAACCTGGTGGCTCCTTCCCTTCCCTATTCCTCTGCCGCATCATCCCAGGACAGCGATTCAAGTGTCTCCTGCTAGCCAGGCTAGTGCTGGCACCGGCTCCGATGGCAGCAGCCCTGGCGGGCACGGCCAGCGCCGAGTCCGAGGGAGGCTGAGTCCCACCACCTCCCTCCTCCAGAGCAGCCCTGCCCTGGGGCATCTCCCTGGGAGACCTTGTTATCCGTCCCCATGGTGGGAAGGAGAAGGGAACAGCCCTTGAGCCCCACGGGGAGCGAACCCGCTGCCGGCTGAGCTGCTCCTGCCTGCACGGAGATCTTGGCCTCGGGCTTGCTCACGCTGACCTGAGCTCCCGCAGCGGACGGAGCACTGAGCCGGGCAGAAAAGCCAAGGCGCAGGTGGGAACAGCCCGCCTGGCGACAGGTTTGCTGAGGTCCCACCAAGGATGAGTCCTGGCAAGCCCAGTGGTCTTTATGTCTCATAGCCACGTCCCCAGGGACCTGGCGGCTCTGCTGCTGAGAGGACCAGGACTCACCATGTTCATCACGGTCAGCACGTACTTCTCTATGTTCTCACTCCCGTGGTATTCTACCATCTTGGTGTCTGCCACCACCAGCGTTTCCACCCACTTCTCCTTGCTGATGGAGCGCTGCTTTATTCTTCTCTTCCTGTGCTGCTTCTGTTCCCATCTTTCCCTCTGCTTCTCAGACCTCTCCAGGCTTTCCTGAGATTCTGAGGGATTAAAAGGGGGAAAAAGACTTGTTTGTTTGGTTTTTTTTTGTAAAATTTCTGCAACTTTGGTAAAATATCAAGGCTTTTTTTATTTTTTCACTTCAAAGACATAACCTTTCGGTGTTGAGAAGGGGGTTCCATGCTTAGACCCATAACCTATGTGTATTTTACTGCGCTATATGTTCCAAAAAATCACTGGAGGGTGAAGACTCTGACCTCAGTCTGTTGCACAGCAGCATTAGCATGATAGGAAAAAAAAAAAAGCGAATTTGAAGTAATTTCTTTGACTGGAACAGGGTCTGCAATATTCCACGAAGAACGTGGAGCCTCCCAGAGCAGAGTGCTTATGGTTCGTATTGACACATGAATTCACAGGCAGCCCTGCAGAGATGCTGGAGCATGCACCACTGAGAAGAACCCCAGTGGCTCAACGTTTCTGGTTATCACCACCAATCTGCATTTTGCAGAGAGAGACAGCTCCCCAAACGATAAACTCCGTGCCCCCAAAGCTGGACTGATGTCTTGAGCCAAATCCCGAAGATCGTCGGTGTCCTGGGCAACACCGAGACGTTGCAGGACTGCACAGAGATTTCCTCGGCCACATGGAGACCGAACTCTGCTCCCTCCCGGGGAGAAACAAGGGGAACATTCACGGGGCTGAGAAGAGTCAGGAGGTGGAGGCGAGCTCGGCCGCTCCTCACGCACACCAGCCACTGGGAATTCTCATGCGGAGCCTTTTCCTGTGACACTGCTCCGAGATCAGGGTCAGGGTCAGCCCCAAGCTGGGGAAAGGCTTTACAAACCACATCCCACACAGTGGGAACTGTTTTATGACCAGTTTCTAAGCGCTCAGCTTTACTTTGTTAACAATGGACTTCTACATTTTATGGACTACACTGTACACTATCTGTGAAAGAGTGTTTTAGCCCCCAGCCTGAAAAATCCCAAGTATCTGGATAATTTGATGCATTGCTAATACCCCTGTGACAGCTGAATCGCAGCAGCTTCCTTGGAGCTTGGTTCCACCGTCTCCTTCGCTGCTAAGCTTCCAGCCGGGACGTGAAGGTGCCGCAGAGAGGACGGGTGCCGAGGGCTCCCAGGATCCCAGGGAGAGCTCGCATGGCATTTTCCGTCTGCGATCCTTCCCAAACGCTGGCCCAGCTGTACACACAGGCTGCACCACGTACTGCCAGAAGCTAAATAATACCCAACAGCCTAACACCATCTGGCCGTGCAGTGTTTTGCAAAGAAAACCAGCAATGCATCAGTACAAAACGAAAGGTTTGCAGTAATTAAAGCCCTGCAGACTTTTGGGTTCCTTTCCAGGGCGCACACACATCGCGTCCACTTTGCCAGCCCAGACTGCAGCAGAGATCTGCACGCATTGCACACGGGGCAGAGTACACCCAGAGAAATTCCTTTACAACAAATAGACGTAAAAGTCTAGAAGGAGCTATTATGATTATTACCATAGATTAAATAATGAATTTAGATCAACAGAAGAATGCCTAAAGATAATGTGGTTATAGAAAAAACCCTCCCATTTTCCAAAAGCAGAGCGCTCCAGGATATCTGCAGCACAAGATGCACCGCCTGGGAGACGCAGCTTCACCGACACAGACAAGAGCAAAGGGCCCATGAGCTGCTGGGGATGCACCGAGTTCGTCATCGCTTGAGACCTTGGCTTCGGAAGTTTATCCAGCCCATCTGCTCGAGGCAGAGGAGAAGGAACCGGCACGCACTCTGCCCCGCAGCAGAGAGACTCCTGGGGCAGCGACCGGGTTTAACTCCGACAGTCCAATGCCCTGGCAGGTCAGAAACCAATGTTTGGAAGGAAATGAATACAAATACTCAGCCTCCACGCCATGGGACGCTTGCCACAGGGCCGGGAGGAATAGAGGAGAGTGAGAGCCCTGAGGTGTAACACGCATTGAGTCGTGTGTGTGAGAAACATAAGCAAATACAGAAAAGTTGGCAAGAGAAAAAGACCCAGCCCTGTGCTCTGCATTGATTCCTCTGACTTGTGGGCTCCAGACATCGATGCCACAAACCCACTGCCTGGTGCTCAGCAGGAGAGCTCTCTGAGCAGCAATTTAAAGAGCCTTCTCATAATAAAAACACTTGTGGGAGCAGTTGCGTGGGCAGCCCTGGGGCCACGGGGCTGACCCTGAGTGAGCTGGCTGTCCCCTCCCCGCTGCTCACTCAGCTTTTTGCTCCGAGGGTTCTCCTTCTCGCCAGCCTACGCGGCAAGAGGGACCACCGGCTCAACTTGCAAAACTCAAACGAAGAGCAACCGGTGTCATTGATGGATGCTGGGAGCTCAACACGGGAGCTGAATGCCCGGGTTTGAGACTGACAAGTCTGCAGAAGCAACACCCAGGGCTAAGGCTTGGCTCTGCTCCCTTTATCTGCTTGTGATGGGCTTCATGCGCATCCCGGGACCCAGGTGCTACCAGCTCGCTGCAAAACTGCAAGAGAAAGGGGACCATACCTCGCACGCCGCAGGTTTCCCGCGGAGCTGGTGGCCTTCTGCCTCGCTCTGCCCCGTGCTCGGGCGCCTGGCGTTTGTACACCCTGTGCGGCTGCGCCGCTCCGTCCTCCCGAAAGCTGGTGGACACCGGTTCGATGAAATAGTCCTCGTTCATGAGCCGAAACACGCCTTTCTGGCAAGGAGAGACAAAGCTGTCACAGCGAAGCCATCTGGACCTAGCACAGACCGACACTGAAGAACCTGGGAATGGGAGAGGTTGGCAAAATTTTCCAGGAAGAAACAGGTCTACTCGACAGAAGCTGCTTTTATGGATATTTTGAGCTCTAAACTCCCAGACGAAAGAGAGCAAGCCAGCATGGACTGATCATCAAGAAAGCAAAAAGCTACAGAGCTCCCATCACAAAGTGCAGCTGGGTGGTGACCCCAATGGGTGTCTGAGAGCGAGGAGCTCAGGGGCTGCAGGGACGCAGAGACGGAGAAATGCCTTCTCCAGAGAACCAGAGCACGCCAGCAATACGCACATATGGTCTCGGACTGTGCTCCCACCACCTCTCCCTGACCTTCCCGGAGATGCTCGGGGGAGTCCCGGCAGACAGCCCAAGAGATGGCTTTGACCACAGTGCAGCACCCACGCTTTGAGTAAGGGTTGCACAAGCGAAGGTGTTTTCCTAACGACATCCTCGTAAGACACAGCTAATTGCTCCTGGCCTTTTGCGCTGCCGAAGCACCACCCCTGTGAGCCATCAGGCTGCAGACTTCCCGTGGTCAAAGACCAGAAAACCTCCAGGGACGGGGAACCTGCAGCAGCACTGGATCACGGCAGGAACTCCGATCAAAGAAAGCCAGTCCCGGGACACAGAGCACGGCCCCTCCACGCAGCAACGGGAGGGTGTGCTGTTGGCATCTCTCCTTCAGCAGGACACTACATCCTACAGAATCCCAGCATGGTGGGGGTTGCAGGGCCCTCTGTGGGTCACCCAGCCCAACCCCCTGCCCAAGAAGGGTCACCCAGAGCAGGGGACACAGCACCGCGTCCAGGCGGGGCTGGAATATCTCCAGAGAAGGAGACTCCACAGCCTCCCTGGGCAGCCTGGGCCAGGGCTCCGGCACCCTCAGAGGGAAGAAGTTCTTCCTCGGGTTCAGCTGGAGCTTCCTCTGCTTCAGTTTGTGCCCGTTGCCCCTTGTCCTGTCGCTGGGCACCACTGGAAAGAGCTTGGCCCCATCCTCCTGACACCCACCTTTGAGATATTTGTAAGCATTTATTAGGTCCCCTACAACTTTTTTCGGTTAATTACGACCCCTCCAACCTCACCCGGCAGCATGACGTCGTTACGGACCCCCCCCAGACCCACCTCAGGAGCCAGCAGCTGCATTGGCCCCGTGGGACTTTGCTTGGGGTGGGCAGCTTCCCCCCTCGGACCGGGAGCTCCCACCGGAGCCGGCCACGCCGCTCGGGCAGCCAGGAGTGGTTTGTAAATGTATTTTGTGCTGTGTGACAACTCCATCTGCCCCGGTGTGCTTCCAGCAGCCCTGCGGTGTCCGGAGCAGGCTGAGGTGTCCCGTGCATGCTCGGGAGCCCAGTCATGCCCAGCTTTGCTCCCCATGCTCTTGCTCTGATGTCTTTGTTACTTTCACACCCCAGCCCAAGGCAGGGACAAAAAGAGATGAAAACACGCCTCTACAACTGCTCCAAACGCTTCCCAGACACAACAGGACGGAGCCTACTAATGATGCTTTCTCACCACTCATCTAGAGCCGGGGAAGAGAAAATGGCTTCCTCCCTACTTAACCCCTCACAAACGTAAAATAACAAGCAGGAAGCACCACGGGGACGGGGAAGGAAGGGAAGGGGGCCACAGATACGATTTCTTCCCTGTCTCCTGATGCAGGTTATTCTGAGCCTGGAAGGGAACAGAGATCGCTGCCCCAGCTGAAATCTGCCCGGAGTGCCCTGCCCAGGCACAGGTTTCGTCACTGGTCGGTTCTGTGGCAGCACCGAGTGGCACTTGCTGCCCGTGGGAGGGTCCAGTTCTCCCTGTTTAAAACACACCTGGATGATCTTTCTGCATCTGCAGAGTCCCAGTTCGCCCCAGTAAGCAGTGCCAGCAACCCTAACCCTTGTCTTCTGCTCCCTCACCATGGTCTGCAACACGAGTGAGAAACCGCCTTGGAGAAGGTGCAATTGCACTGGCACAACTACCCAAGCGAGAGCAGAACCCAGCTCTTACGCCTCTCTTTTATTTTAAAATCATTGACAGGAGGAGTTTAAAGCCTTACAGCAGCGTTGTAAGAAAGGTGAAGCCTGGTCACGGGAACAGGGATCTCGGAGTTTGGCCACGGGTGTCAGATGAGGTACAACCACCGCACGCTCCATCAGCCACCGGTGCTGGGGCCGGGGCTGCACCGGCGACGGGGACCTCGGCCCGTCGAGGCGCGGGCGCGATGCGGCTCAGCACACGCGGTGGCCCAAGCAGGCACGTTGGCACAGCCCACCCGCACCGAACCGCAGAGTGCTTCCAGTGCAGCAACGCTGGGCTTGAAACGCGAGCCATCGCCACCACATGCAATACACTGCCCTGGCCTACAGCTCTACGCTTTCCCCTCCACGCTTTCCCACACCAGGAGTATGTTCCTTGTTTACAACTTGTAGTACCAACCATGCTTACACGCGATGTGCGAGTAGCTCCCTGTAATGAAGCAGTAGCTCAGAACACACTTCACTTAACTATTATGAGACGTGCAGCACACTGCTAAGTGCAGTTTTCTGTGGATTAATATTTGTCTGACAAAAAGCCACGGTTATTTTAAGTCTGAGTAGAGAAGGTTTAAAGCAACTTCAGGCTGAGTTTTGCTCACTACTCGCAGTTTGTGGGCTGCAGAACCTGTCACAACATTGTGCTAATGCCTTTGGTGAGCTAGCAATTTCTTCTGCTTCTTAAAAAATAATACTAATCCACAGCATTTGCACGATACTGCTCATTTTCAACACACTTTACGGACCTTAATGACGGGGTTCGCCAAGTACCACTATGAATGGGTGCCTTCAGGTGACACATTACGTGGATGGCAAATTACTTAATGAGTAACTTCTTTTTTCGCCCTCCCTTCTGTGGTTAATTCACAAAGAGAAATTTAACCCTCTTAACCAGAATATATTTGAAACGACCTAGGTGCACATAGAATCACTGAATCATGAAGGTTGGAAAAGACCTCCAAGATCATCAAGTCCAACCGTCACCCCAACACCCCCACACCTGCTAAACCATGTCCCCAAGTGCCACAGCCACACGGTGTTTGAACCCCTTCAGGGATGGGTACTCCCCCACTGCCCTGGGCAGCCTGTCCCAACCCCTGACCACTCTTGCAGGAAAGACATTTTTCCCAATCTCCAACCTGAACCTCCCCTGATGCAGCTTGAGGCCATCGCCTCTCGTCCTGTCGCTGGTTCCTGGGGAGCAGAGACCAACCCCCCCTCACTGCCCCTCCTGTCAGGGAGCTGCAGAGAGCGAGAAGGTCTCCCCTCAGCCTCCTCTTCTCCAGCCTGAGCAGCCCCAGCTCCCTCAGCCACTCCCCACAGTTCTTGTTCTGCAGCCCCCTCCCCAGCCTCGCTGCCCTTCTCCGGACACGCTCCAGCCCACTCAATATCAGCAGCTCGGGTTTGCCCGACTCACGCTGCAAGACTGCATTTCTAAGCCCGACGGCAGCCGTCAGCTTGCTGGCAGGATGAGGCCACGCAAACATTCCCAGAACCATCACGTACTACCGGGGTGTCCATGTGCCAACTGATGTTCACAGGAGCGTTCACACCTTCTGCTTCTGTGTACGTGGCAGCCACCTGTGCTCCTCTCGTGCAAACATTCACAGAAAAACAAACCCAAAGGCTGTAGGTCCCCCCAAGTCCATCGGTCTGTTCTTTATCTGAATGATGGGCCTAGGTGTTTTCTGCAGCCTTCACCCCCCTGGAGACGTGGGTGCTGCACGAAGCACAGGGTGCCGGACCCCCTCAGCTGCTGTTAAATTTAGCAGGGAAAAAGCAACCCCGACACGTTTCTGGATGTGCCCAGCTCCTGCCCTGCCAGTCCTGCCCCACGGGGACGGTCTGAGCTCTCTTCTCGCAGCTCGGGGTGACGGAGAGGCAGCAGCAATGCTCCCCGCCACACGCTGTGCCCTCCCCGCAGCCCCGTGCCTGCAGACAGAGCGTGGTGATTCGGGTGGCCTCCGCAGAGCCCCCATCTAAAAGCCACCCCGCTCCACCGGGCTAGCTCAGCGCACAGACACACGCTCGCTTGCCTTTATTTAAACACAGGAAGCTTAAAATGCAAACACGGCTCCCAGCTGAACGAAGCCACCGGCTGGGGACGGGGGTCTGGGCAGCATGGAAGCTGTCACGGCACGCTACGTCTGCCAGCCCCTGAGCGGGTTTAAACCCCGTGGGGACCCGGTGCCTGCGGGAGCTGGGTGCCAGCTCATGCAAGATACGGACATTGATGCCAAAGCCCTGAACTTGCCTTGCCAAGCGGCGACCCGAGGGTCTTATTTGCGAAAGCAACTTTGGCTTTCAGCAAAACTTACGCTCTTCCAGGTCACCATCGCTTTCAAAAACGTTTGCAGTGCCTTAAGGCAGGGGAGGTGTGCACAAAACAGAAAGAAGTTTCACTATAGGCGAGCCGTACTACCACAAACACCTCCCCGTTCCAAACGCCTTGCACCCAGACGTGCTTCTCATCATCCTACGCTTGTGTACGAGAAGAGGAGGCGACATGAGAATGGCTCTCTTTAGGAATTTGGACACAAACAAGTAAACACAGTCCCAGAGAGTTCCCAAACCACTGGAATCCGTGGGAAATTTACACTCAGCTCATCCACCGCCGCGTCAAACGTCCACAGTGAGATCCTGACTCTGTCAGGAGGAGCTTTGCTATCGCTTTCAGCGGAAAATAAAGGATCTCACACAGCTCCTGCTATTTCCTTACTAAAAATCTCGGCACTTACCAGGCCATCACACGTGCTGAGCGCGGCCAGGCCTCCCGCCAGCGCCCGGCTCCGAACCTCCCCGATCATATGGCAGGAGTTGCGCGCGCGGGGCTGGATCTTGGCGCCGGCGATCCCCCCGTATCGCCTCTCGCTGACGAACCCCGGCGCCAGGAGGTTGCTGTTCAGGCTCAGCTTGAACCTCAGGGGTTGTCCTTTGTAACGCAGCTCGTAGAAGGCGAGGAACTCGCTCCCGGAGGAAGGAGACCTCCGGCGAAGGGCTCGGTGGGACAAGTCGTAGGAGAGGAACGATCCGCTCTCGTCGACCTTGATGGGATGGACCACGTCGCTGCTGGAGTACGGCGGGGCAGGCTCTGGGGAGAAAGCGGCTCAGCGGTTAGCTCTCGGGTTCATCACCTTCCCGCTCCCACCCCTTCCAACTCCTGAGGCAGCTCTGCGGGGTCAGGCACCCAAACACCAGTTGGACCTGGTAACTGGTGTCCAGTGCGGCCGCGGAAGGCGCGGCGGGGAGCAGGGAGGGCAGGGGCCCAGCGGCTGGGGTGGTCGGCGGGAGAAGGTTGAGGGCAGGGTAGGGAGGGATGGAGGTGGGTAAGGGGGGACCGTGCAGCCCCAGGCTTCCAGGCGCACGGTCCCGCCGTTTGGGGGCCGGGAAAAAAACCAAACCCACCCCAAACCCCCCAAACCCCAGCTTTGAAACGGTGTTCGGCAGCCGCCCCTGAGGGCAAAGCACCCCCCGGGCACCGGGCGCGCCGGGGGGGAGGTGGGGAGCCGGGGCCCGGCCCTGCCCAGCCCGCCCGAGCCGCGGGGAGAGCCCGGCGCGGGGGGCGCGGCAGCGGCGGGGGGCAGCGAGTGGGCTGCGGGGCTCCGGGGGCTGCCGGGGCTGCCGGGGCCGCCGCTCCCCCCCCCCCCTCAGACCTGCCCCTGCCGCCCCTCCGCCCGCGGCCAGCGCCAGCGCGGCCGCCAGGAGCGCGAGGCCGCCCGGGGCCGGCATGGGTGCGGGCAGCGCGCGGCTCAGCGCGCGCGGCGCCTCCTCAGCGCGCCCGGCGGGGCGGGGGAAGGGGGCGGGGCTCCGCGGCGGAGGAGGGCGCGGCCAGGGCCCGGGCAGCGCTCGGCTGCCGAAGCGGCCCGAGAGCGCCCCCCCGCGGCCGCCCGGCGCAGAAGCGCGGCTGAGGCCTCGCCCTTCTTTTTCCCGAGGGGGGGGAAGTGCGAAATCCCGCTCCGCTCCGCTCCCCCCCCTCTCCCGGAACGGTCGCGCCGCCCTCGGGAGGGCCTGTTTAATTAGGAAAATGATAATAGCCAATATGCAAATGAGCTGAGGAGGCTGCTATATAGGGGGAGGCAAAACTTGTCTAGTAGGCCCGGCTAGCTCAGTCGGTAGAGCATGGGACTCTTAATCCCAGGGTCGTGGGTTCGAGCCCCACGTTGGGCGGCTTAGTTTTCCCTTTTTTTTTCCCCCTGTGTATATATATTTTTGTTCCCCCCCTCACGGCCCCCGCAGCCAGCAAGCGACAACCAAGCCGACACCGCACCTTCCCGCACCGCGGGGCCTGGACGCAGGGTGCTGGGGCCGCGCCGCAGACTCTAACTCCCAGCATGCCGCGGGGGGGGGGGGGCAGCGCGCCTGCGCGGCGCCGCGCGGGCTGGGTCCGGCCGCGCAGAATGCGGCGGAGGCGGTGAGGCCCCCGCGGGGAGGGGGCGGGAGGAGGGAGAGGCACTTATAAATGGCGCCCAAGCAGGACCCCAAGCCCAAATTCCAAGAGGGTGAGTGCGGGTGGGGGGGTTGGGGAAGGGGAGAGGGGGGCGGTGCTGAGGCGGAGGGGCCTGAGGGGAGCTGAGGCCTGAGGGGAGGGGGGGGGGGCAGAGGCCTGGTCGGAGCGGGAGGCCGGGCCGGGGCCGGGCGCTGGGTTCCCGCTGCCGCACCTCCCAGCGCTCGCTGGCAAGCCCGGCTCTCACCCCGCTGCTGCCGTGCGTTTCCCCGGCTTTGCGGTGTGGGGGGGGCGAGAAGAAACAAAGGAAGCGATTTAAGGGGGGGCACACACACCCCCCCCGCTGTTCCTGAGGAGCCGCGGTCGGGCGTGCGCGGGGCTGCGGGGAGCTGTGCCTGCGGGGAGGGGGCGGGAGCCCTGGCTGGAGGCAGCCGCTGCCCTGGGCCGGGCCGCTCCTTTGTAATAAGGCGGAGGGTGACGACAGGGCCCATGGCTCCGAGGCGAGCTTTCGGTAGGGCCTGCAGCTAGGCCAGGCTCGGAGCCCGGTGGTTGTGATCCCGCAGCGCGGGGGGGATTGGGGTTTTAGCTGTCACTGCTCAGCCCTGACAGTGTGAGAACAGGCGGAAAAAACGGGTTCCCGTAGTCTTTGTCTCCCTTCCTGTTCCGTCTCTTTCCTACCAGTGAGACTTGGGGCTTTCCTGTCCCCTGTTCTTCCGAATATGCTTCATTTTCTTGCAGGCACAGCCGTTCATTGGTGTTAAAACGGTTGAAATATCTTAAGTCTGTCAGCATTTTTATCTTCTTGAGTTTGAAACATGGTTATTATTTGCTGTTCGTGGAAAGGGAGCTCAGTTGGGGACCTTCATGCAGGGGGAGTCGTGGAGGCAGTGTCTGGACTGCAGCTGGCAGCTGTGGTGGAATCCATATTTACAACAAAGCACCTGATTTTTTTTTTTAGATAAATGAGGGTCAGGATTATGCTTTTTCTGACACTTGTTTTACATACATTTTGATTTTTAGATAATGGTTGCGTTTGGTACTCATATAGGTAGATGAAAATGCTAGACAAAGGTAAATGAAAATAGACTTCACCCTGTCCTCTCTGCCTGTCCCTCGCTTTGCCTTCCAAGCAAGGCTTTCCACACTGTTGTGATTTATCCTCAGAAGAGCGGTTTGCAGAGGAGCGACTGGACGCCGGCCATCCTGGGTAGCTTAAACAACACTGTAATTGTACGGGCTTCGTGGCTGCTGGTGTCGGAATGCATTCAGTGGTGCATCAGCATTCCATGCCACGCGTTAGTACCAGTGATATTATTAACCTGCAGAAATAATCAAGATTTTAATTTATGATTCACATTATAGTAATTAATGTGAAATCAGTGAACTGTGGAAACGAAAACTTAAGTAGAATTCCAGGCTGAAGTTATGTTCACAGACGTAGGAATATGAGCAACCTAAATGTAGTACAGAAGTTAAAATTTTTAGGCTTTTTTCCACAATGTAAATCTGTTTGTGATCTCAGCTGTAACATTAAAAGAGGAAAGAGTGCGGTGAATAAAGCTTCCTGGAGGCCTGAAACTTAGATGCTTTATTGTGGCCCTTCACAGCATGACAAATGCAAATTCTTTTAATTGCAGGTTTTCAAGCTAAATGTACATCAAAGAGTGATAGGTAGACTTAGAAGTTATCCGTCTTGGCGTTTTTCACAAAGCAAAGTGTGAGGAGGAGACTGAATTTATTGTGAAAAACATATGAGAGCTAGGAAAACCTAAATGTCAAGCCAGAAGTATGAGTATAGCTGTACAAGTGAAGGGACTGATGTTTTTATGTAGGCATGAGAAATGAGATCAGCATTTGGACAAATATGAATTAAGAGCTGTAGGTACTTCAGGTGCTCTGCATCTCAGTGCTGACTGTTTTTAAAGTAAATATGAAAGAGTCTCAGATGTCAGATTCAACTTCTGAGTTCCGTAAGGCACATCTTTTTCTTTTCTTCTGCCGATGGTGATGAGACTTACGTGTTTTCTGGTCTCTTCTGAAGATGCTGGTTAGCTTGCCACTTGGATGCGGGTGGGAAGGCTTCATTGGTAGTTGTGTATGCTTGATCCACAGGTTGAGAACCTCCCGTTTCTATAAATACTCTGCATGTGAGACAAGTGAAGCAGTGGGCGGGTGAGTTCTGACTTCCCCGTGCTTTTCCTCATCTGAAGTTTTCCGGCAGCGCGGTGAGGCCAGGAGACGTGCCCGTTCAGAGCCCAGCTGATGTCTGAGCAGTGTGTAGCCCTTTGCATGCAACAGACATGCTCTGTGAGGCTTGGCATCCAGGGGTGTTAAAAGCACGTTCCAGTATTTTCTCCTGGCTATTTCAGCTGCAGAGCTGTTCTACAAATACTCTTTGGGACAGGGAGGAGGTATGGGTGTTTCGCTGCAGCGGTGGCAGCGTGTGGGAGGGAACGGTCTGTAGGTTCAGAGGAGAGGCCTTGTGCCTGTCTGCAGTCAGCTGGGAAGGAGCAAGAGCCTGTTAGGGTTGTTCTATTTTCATGATAATCTTTCTGCAAAACTGACATCCATGTTGTGTTTTTTAAATAAGTAATTCTTGATAACTGTGGGCATCTTCCCTAGAAAGACTTTGCATAATAATTGAAACAGAGATGTGTTTTCCAGTAGCACTAGTGTGAGCCCTACGATGGGTGAGGATAATAATGTAACTTCTGATTGTTAGCCCTGATTACGAAGACTTTTTTTTAATAAAAGTACTGGATGTATCAAAACGAGCACTTCTGTGAGAACCTTTCTAAACCTTTTTCTTTCTCGATGCGTAGAAGTGTTGTACCAGTTGAAATACGTTTCTGACAGTTTTGTGTTCTCAGACGTTACTGTGAATACTGGTTTCCATTCTGTGGAAGGCATGGGATCCTACAGATTGGATAATAATGAAATCTTGAAGCATGAGCATTTCTTTCTAGTCAACGTGGGAATGAAGTAGGAAATTTATGGTTGTATCGTATTCTGTCAGAGCCTGGATGTGTTAGATAGAATGTGATAGTAGCCATGCTGGTTGGAGAGGCCGTTGCTGTATCTGCTTGTCGCCCAGTCTTGGTGGTGAAACGGTGTCTGAATGCTCCCTCATCTGCTCCAGGCAGAATTGGGTGATTTGTCATCAGCTGCCTGACAAACTGTACCAGAAGTGTGTTTTGGGAATGAGTGCAAGAACTGCTCTGACCTCTTACTAAAAAAATAGAGGTATGGGGACATTCAGTTTCTGTTTGCAGAGCGAGTATCTGTTCAGAGACCATCTGGTTAAAAGTTTCATCAACATTGTGTTACGTGTCTGTGGGGTGAAGAGGCAAATAAAGCCAGAACTGTATGGGATTCCAGAGAGTCAAAGTGAATGGTATCACAGAATCACAGAATAGTAGGGGTTGGAAGGGACCTCTGTGGGTCATCTAGTCCAACCCGCCTGCCTAAGCAGGGAATGGTATGATGTGCCACTGACTGTATTTATCACTGGAACATACAAAAGTGGTTGTGACGAGCAGAGTAAAATTTACAGTGGACGGCACTTCTAAACCTGTAGGCCATGAACAGGTCCTTCCCCACCCTAGTCATTCCTGAGCTGCTCACGGGGAAGAAGGCACCCAGAGTTCTGTTGCTGGAGAGACAGACGGGCACGTCTCCTGGCCTCACCGTGCTGCCGGAAAACTTCAGATGAGGAAAAGCACGGGGAAGTCAGAACTCACCCGCCCACTGCTTCACTTGTCTCACATGCAGAGTATTTATAGAAACGGGAGGTTCTCAACCTGTGGATCAAGCATACCTGTGGACAGCTGTGCCTCCTTCCCAGCCCAGTCTGGGGCCTGAATAAGCTGGGGCCTGAATGACCTGTGCGTACGTGCACTGCACAGCCTGCACATGTAACTGCGGCAGCTCTCTTCTGCCCTGTATGTCCTGGAAATAATGGCGAGGATTGAATGTGTGTTATGCAGCTAGTCTCTCTGAAAATGAAGTACTGCAGCTTTCAAGAAGGAAACATCTGTACTCAGATATCCTGTGTTAAGTACATTCAAATTCCCACAACATAACTGCACAATAAGACCTTGCCATTGAGGGGGGGGGGGGGAAAAGCCCCGGACTGAAGAACAGTCTCTTCCTACTTAACAACCACAAAATGAATGATTTTTCTTGCTGTTGCACAAACCTGGCACTCTTCTGTACCACAAGTTGGAGGGAGAAACAATGTCAGGGTCTCTCTCTTCCTGACTGCATTGAACTGGAAGTACCAGGTGGTGCAGTTCTGCAGGAAAAGGAGCGCTCATGACACTTGCTTTCATTTCTGTCAGAAGCTTAAGATGCAGAGGCTGAAGCAGTGCATTCGTATCAAGCCAGTGTGTTTTGGTGTCTGCATCTGAAATTCAAGGCTTTGAAGAAGTTCTCTGTGCCAGCCCTGCAACAGGAGGCAAGGGTGTCTATAACCTCAGCTGGCGTTGGCTGGAAGTATGGGTGGGAATGGAAGTTTTGGTGTCCGTTGTTTGCTGACGTAACCAGCTGTTCTGCAAAACTCTGGGCAGGCTTGGACGTGGTTTGCATGCAGCTGGCCTTGCATGAGTGCTCTTCACAGAGGTCCTCAGGAATCTGCTTCACGGCGTAAATAATCACAGCTCTGATCCTCTTTTGTACGAGAGTGAATTTGCTTCTCAGGCACCAGCCTGCTTCTCAAATCAGTCTCCGCCTTTGAATTTCTTTCTAGGTTGCCACTGGATTAATTCTGTGTTGTACTTGATGACATATATTTTACAGAAATGGCACATTGGTGGTGTTCTAAGATGTTTGTCTGCAACTTTCTTCCAGGTGAACGAGTGCTTTGTTTTCATGGACCTCTCCTTTATGAAGCAAAGGTGGGTGTGGTTACTGCTGCAGATGGTTTTGACTGTTCCCCAAGAAAATAAGGAATTGTATTAGTTTACCTGCTGTGCCTCACTAGATGGGATTAAGGGCTGAAACTAAAATGAACAAAAACCTGATAATCTATGCAATAGGTTTTAAATCCTGGAGCTCTGCATTATAGAAAAAAATTCAGAAAGCCCGGTGGTACTATGTAGCTACTCTGGTAAACTGCTAAAGGCCGGGTGGTCTTATGTGTTGAACACCCAATACCCCTGTGTTCCCAGAACGCTGTGCTCGTGGGACTTGGTGCTGCTGCTAGTGCATGAGCGAGCAAGTTAGCTGCAGTTTGAGCTTCCTCAGAGGTGTAGGTGGCTGAGTACAATCAGTGGTCTTCAAATGGGACAACGCTGCAGAAGATAATGCTGGGTTAAAGTGACAAAGGAAGTGGCATTCTCAGTTCTGGCTTTTTAACTGCAGAAGCCACGCATTGCAAATTTATGACTTGGAGTATCCCTGCTGCTTCAGTTGCAGGCCTCTGCTGCGACACTCTCAGTGGTGTGCTTTGCTTGTGGGCTTTAAGCAGATGTCGCTGCCATGCCATCTGTTTTACTGAGGGTAGAGCTCCTAATTTAACCGTCTGTTTCCACTTCCTCCGAAATTGAAACAAAGGGCTTTTGTAGCTGTGTGGATTAGAGGACTTGCAGAAATTCCTGGTGCTCCTTAAACAGAGATTTTAAATCCATTAGGTTGTAGTGCCAGTAAATGTTAACTGATGGGACAACTTTGGAGAAGTGGTAGTAGGGAGGCAGCTAGAAATACTTGACATCTCTTTTCATGCTATCAGGAGATAATTGTTCTAATGTTAAAATAGCATCCAGATCACTGACAGGGGACCTGCTTGTCTAAAACATTTTCACTGTAGGGATTCTACTCTCTTTTCTCCCTTGCTCTAGAACTGGAGAACAAGTTCGTTGTGAATGTATGCTCAGTGTTGTCTTCTGCTAGGGCCTGCCCTGGTGCTGGTACAGAGAGGAGAGTAATCAAGGCTTCTACTTTTGTGAAAACAAACTTGTGTTAGCAGCAGACTTAACTGGTCAGTTAAACAGCCCAGAGCTGCTACGGTGGTGTGCTTCTCCATGCAGTGTCCCTCGTCTCCTTTATGCGAGGGTGGAATGAGTGTTGCAGGAACTGGCTCTGCCAGCTTGGTGCTAGAAGGGATTTCTCGGTTGGCAAGACAGCTTTTGGCTGGCTGTTTATATTGCAAGTCTGCATCCTTCTGGGCTCTCGACATGGCAGAAGGAACTGGGTTTAATTTTACAAAGATACTTTGTAGGTAGTAACCATAGATTTTTACCTGTTCCTTTGATCTATTTTTCTTCTGTGATTCTCAATACAGAAGTTGTTTCATTCCTGGTGGCCATATCCTTCGCTTCCCATAGCAAGATGACCAGAGAAGCACTGGTGTTGGTGTCAGTGTAGTATGAAAAATTGTGACAAACAGTAACTGTACATCTCTGTACAGTGCGGAGTTAAATGATACTCAACACACTTCTAACCTCCAGCAGGAAGGAAAACATTTTGGTACAGAAATACATTTGAATCTTCTTTTACTTCCTGCTCCCTTACATTCTTCAAACCAAATAGGCGCTTCTTAAGCACACAGTCTGTTCGGCTGTCAAAATGAGCCACTGGTGCAGCAGTGTATTGACAAGATGAGGATATCCTTACTCCTAGCTGCAAGTCTAGGTGAGACTGAGTTTAAGTTCCCTGTGTGGCATTTTTGAAATCAGTACTGAAATATGATGTTCCTCTCTATGCTGACAATTACTTTTTTTTTTTAATTGGAGAGGGTGCAGGAAGGAATTGCCACAAGAGTTGAGAAAATGCTGTACAGCAAAAGGCTCTGCCCTCCCAAATACTTAGAGGTACCTCAATTAGCCTGACAAGAAGATGGCAATTATGACTTCTATGAGTCATTTTTTACTTCACTGGAAAAATATCCATAAAAAAAGGACTGAAAACTAGAGCCGAAGAGGGTGATTCTTCATGTTTTACGACACCCTTGTTATCTGGCTGTTGGAGTGGTACAGTGGCATCTGTATCTCGGTGTATCGAGAGCAAGACTTGATACCTTGCTGGAGGAAGTGCCTATCCAGGCAGAAGCAGATGGATTTAAGTTGTTACAGCAAAGAAGTTCAGGGGCATGAAGTGAGTTATGTAGTTTCTGTTCTGGGCTATGTTTTTGCAGGAAGAGGCATGTCTCTGGCTATGTTTTTCTTCTGTATAGTTGTGGTAGCTTGAGCTCTTACGTGCCAGACTGCAGGGGTAGGAGGAAGTTGTGTTGTTACCGGGCAGCGTGCACGCTTGTTCCAGCTCCCCTGAGCATACTCCTCTGGGTGAGCTGAGGCAGGGTCTCGCAGGCTGCGAGTAAGGCTGTGCTAAACTGTAAGGCAGAGAAGTTTGAGGGTTGCTTCTGAATCTAAGTGATACTCTGGAACGGTTAGAGCTACCTTGTTGCATACGTGTTCCCTCTTTTAATGGTCTCGCCTTAATACCAGTGTATGAGGAAGTTACTGTATTCATCGGCCAGTCTTTTGATGGAAATAACTGCTTTTATTTACCTCATGTACACATTCTTAACCTGGACAAAGCCCTTACTGCAACTCTTTCTACTGAATATAATGCTCTCTCTGTGACTGTAGAGATCCATATTATTTATTTTACCTTTGAAGACTCCTCTACTTCAGCCAGCTTACCTGTCTGTGAGGTAGGGGCCTGCATGTGAACAAGCTCTCTAGTGAATGGCTTTTGGCTAACCTGGGGGTAGTGAAGTGACTGCTTGTCTACTCTTCTGGTCATCCGTGGGGGTTTCTGAACCTTCTCATGAATGAAGGTGTCCCTTTGGATAGCTGAGCAGTCGCTTGTTTGCCTAGCCCTTTCGGACCCGTAAATAGGCAGTAACGTGTTGGAGAACTTACTTTCTGCTGTGAAATAGCTGCCGGTATTTCAACTGCTTGCATGGAAATCTCTGCATGTTTTAACTCTGAAAGCTAAAAAAGCAAAACTCACTCAGACCTTGTTGTTCTCTTTCGTACTGACTGAACTTTCTTCTCTGTTCCAGTGTGTAAAGGTTGCCATAAAGGACAAGCAAGTGAAATACTTTATCCATTACAGTGGTTGGAATAAAAAGTAAGTATTGCGTAAAATGAAAGCAGTGTTTCATTTTCCTTTATGGGAAAATGCAGGCTTTGTCAGCTTGAATGCGAGCTAGCTGGACTAGCACTACCATGTCCCTCTTGTTAGGAGACTGGTTCTGAGATCGACCTAAATGGTTTTTATACAGAAGCCAGTGATTTATAGCAACACAAAGAAAACATTGCTGAACTAACCGTTTCCCCCAGAGCTTTGGCTGTGTAGGCAGGGTAGCTTCGGGTGTCAGTAGACTAATGGAAGTGCTTTATAGCGTTCTGTTTGTTCAAGTTTGAAAACAGTTACTGTAATTCCTCCCTGGCAGAAATATCTAGTACAAAAACTTCCTTGTTACACATTGGTAGGAGAGGCAACCCCTGCTGAAGTGGAGCAGAACTCTCTACTCAAATACACAGTGTACTTTACTTTTATACCGCTTCTGGCAGCAAAGTTGGTGGCAAAGATTTGGAGCAGCATGCCTCAGCGAAGGCCGTGTTCAGGACGGGAACGGCTGCCTGGTTTAGTCCTTCACAGGAGTGGGTTTACCTGTATTTCAGTTTTTGCCTCTCATGCTGAGGTCGAGTTAGAGGTGCTTTTTCCTTTGCAAAAATAGTAGGATTCTAGGTGAGGGATTTCTGAAGAATAAAGATGTCTCCATGAAACAAATGTTTGGCCTATTAAAGGTGAATACTGAGATTATTGCATTTATGTACTTGTCTTTTTTGCTTTGATTTGAATTCTGTTCTGCCACGAAGTTCTGAATTTAGGAAAAGTGGAGTTTTTTCTTGGCAATTAAAAGCTTCAGCTCTCCAAACTCAGAAGTGTTTCAGAGAGCACTTTTTCCTGTGTTGTTGGGTTTTGTTCCCTTTCAATGCTGCAGACTCCAGAGCGCAGACTCTTAGTCATTAGTGTTGCGATCTCACTGATGTGACTAAAAGCTGAACTTCATGTTTTAATATGCAACTTTTAAATATGTGTCTGCTCACCCCCACCCCCCCTGCCAAATGGACAGATAAATGTTTTATTGTAAACACCAGCAGTTACAGGGAGTGTAATTGATTCTCATGGTGGCTGCTGTATATTAATGAGGCAGCGTAAATTTGATACTTCCTCCTCTTGTTTATCTCTGAAGGGTGCCTTAAGTGATGTCGTGCCTCCTGCTTTTCTTGCTTGCGCTGTTTGAGTTTTTTTGCCTTCAAGCTTCCAATTAACCACATTAAAAGTGGCATTGCTGCAAGATCTAGACAACTTGGGCGATATGACTCTGTAATTTTGGTTTCTATAATTATGGTCTTTTGTTACTTGTTAATTGCTCGATGACTTAATTTTTTTGTGAATATCAACAGTTAGGATACCAAAAAAGTTTCTTCATCCTACAGTGTAATGTGCTGCACAGTTACATAGCACGTCGTTTGAAGGTCTCTTGCATCTGTACAGACAGGGTTAAGATAAGTGGCTTAAGTACCTGACCAAAGCACTATCCTAAAAACATAGTTTTAGAATCTGTACAGCTGGACATGTTTATCTGTAACTTCTGGATGATAAGCTTGTCTTAACACTCTTGAAGACCTTGTGCTCCTGTAGTAGTATTGGTTTTGCCACCGTGATGTTCCGAGACTGGCAGCTATTGCCATGAAATGAAAATGACACAGAACTCTTTCTATAGAAAGAGCTTTAACTTGCATACTTTAGAATAGCTTGGCCACTTTTAATGTGTTTTATTTGAAATAAATTGTCAGATTGCTCAAATTATCCACTCTTTGTCAAAGTGGAATTCTTGCTCATAACGGCAATTTCCCCAACACCTGTTCTCTTAAATCGTTCACTTCAGATTCTTCAAATATTCATGCCATCTTGGTTTCCTTCACAGACAGAAATCAGAGCTCTTCTTCTTACAGTAAGATCTTATTGCTGAATTTGTTAACCTATAAAATGTTGGAATAGATAAAGGAAACTTGCTTCATAATACAGTTATGGCTACAGGTGTCCTATAATTTAGTAAGTGTAGAATATTTTTTTTTCCTGAGATGCTTCTTTTAAGTTAAAGACAGGTCCCCCTTCCTAAATTGCCCATCCTTCAAGTTTGGGAAACTCTTTGGAAATGACTGAGGGTTATACTTCCCTAGAACAATCATTCAGCTTCAGTCAGTGGGGAATACGTTTGGTAATTTATACTTGCAGTTGTGCCAGTCCATGACTTGACACAAAAGCAGAGTTCAGTCTCAAATTCTGTGCAGTTTTTAATTAACTGTTGCGTGTAGAATGCAATTATGTAGTGTTTTTGAATGATCGTTTGATTTTTTTTAAATTTTTTTCAGCTGGGATGAATGGGTTCCAGAAAGCAGAGTGCTCAAATACGTGGATACCAATTTGCAGAAACAAAAAGAACTTCAAAAGGCCAACCAGTAAGTATTTTTGTTAGACGTCGTTGTCAGTAAATAATGTTTTTAAAGAGCCTCAATCCAACAACTATTTCTCAAGGGAATTTAGTGAGTTAAAAAAGCCTTCAAGAGGTGTTCATATGTTAATTTATTCTTGAGATGCTTTGGCTTACAGAGATGTTCTGATCTTTGTCCACTAGCAGTTTAGAAAGAGCAAGCTGCTACTTAGTTTTAAAATGGTGACTTAAGGTTTTAAGGAAAAGTAGGTTGATTAGAGAGAGGCAGCCTGACATCCTGTACAGCCTGTAACATGGAAAGGAGGTGGCTAAAAATTACTGTTGTGCAGTATCCTTAAAATATAGTGATGAGTGGTAAGGATCTTCCTAGATGGCTTCAGTATGCCTACGAATAGTTTGATTTTTATGAATGCGAATCTTCCATTTCTTTAATGGAAATGCTTTTACTGAGAAGCTGTTTCATACTTTTTCAGAAGCAGTGTGCTGCTTCCACGTGGTTCACAATAACAAGGGTGGTGGGAGGTGGGGAAACGAGTGTTCATACTGCTTGCTGGGTGTTTTATGAAGCCCAGATCTTCTTGGTATTGAGTTGAATTTGTTGCTGCTCATGACACGTACTGATTCGCAAAGCTGTTTACTAGAAATTCTTGAAATGTTTTGCATGACTTGTTACCCTTTGGGGGAAAACAAGCTTCTTTTTCCATTAAAGTCTTATCTATGAATTTACTCTTTTTAAAGGGAACAATATGCAGAGGGGAAGATGAGAGGTGCTGCTCCGGGGAAGAAGACTTCTGGTCTGCAGCAGAAAAATGTTGAAGTGTAAGAAGCTTTTTATTTAAAAAAAAAAACAACAACAAAAAAAAACCCACCCAGAAAGCCTCCCAAGCTTTTGCTTGTCAGTTTTACTATTGAATTTTAAATAGCGTACATAGTATTTTTCTTAGAATGGTTCTGCAGGCTAAACTACGTTATTTCTGACACAACCCATACAAGAGCTGTGTTTCACTTTTATGATACCACAAAGGCCTTTGAAGTATTTTATTAAAACTGCCTTCTTAGATTGTGCCGTGTTTAATACTGAATCAACATACTGAGTAGCCGCTAACACTCTATACTTCTTTTGCACTCTGTTCCTCTAAAGTTAGTGAAGTGACCCTCAAAAACTGGTGAGTCCTCGTAAGACTCGTGTATCTTGGTAAAATCAGTTTCTGTATGGAATTCTACAGTTCCTTCAAAGTGTACCAGCACTTTGAATGAAATCCGTAAAATGCCTTGCCTTCTTACTGTACAATTGTTAAAACTGTGTAAGGAGTCTTTGGTTTGCTGTTTTTGACAAAACTAAACCCATATGCTATTAAAAATGGTTTTTCATCTTAAGAGACCAGAAGCAAGTTCAGACATTTATTGGAAAAAATAATTTCAGGCTGTAACTATCAGACTTCTTTCATTCCATCCTCCTTGTTTTTCAGAATAGGCTTGTATGGTGGTACGTTTAGGTTCCCATGCAGTTAGTACAGCTCTACTGCTTTGCTCACGTGCCATAAAATTCTTCCGTTTGGGGTAGTACTTTGTTCTGAAGATGGTTGTTAATAGTGTGGAGTTTTGAACTCCTGACTTCACTTATGATTCTAGTCTTCATGAGGAAGCTGCTGAAATGACATAAATTCCGAAGAAGAGCATTTGGCAGCAGCCTCAGATTTCATGTCTCGTTTATGGGCAGCTTTATGTTATGAAATATGTATCATTGACTTGAGAAGTGCAGCGGTAGTGGGTACAGTTAATTTTTTTTTCTCCAGATCCTGAATGCAGATTTCTCTTTGGAATTAGTCAAAGGCTAGCCAAGGCTGTAAATTGGCTCCTGGTCTCTGGAACGGGGAGTCCAGCAGGTCTGGCCGTAACGCTGCGTGCGTGCTCCCTTGTGGCCTGTTGCTGTAGATTGTGAGGTGTTTACACCACCGCTTTGGTCAGCTCAGGACGGACCTCTGGCAGGGACGTAGTCACCTGTTTGTCTTCATTTGGGGGTGAAAAACACCCGAAGCCAAATGCCTGTTTAGACAGTTCCTAATCATTGTCATTAAAATCTAATTAAAACAGATCTAAATTATGACCATTACTAATTCAGCTGCTTAAGGGGCTGTTGCACCTGAGTCGTCTTGCGTTTTAGTCAGTGGGAGTAGAATTAATTTCACGTCAGTGTGACACAGGTAGTGATGACTCAATTGTAAACGTCTACAGTTTGCATTATAGGGAACATCCCAGTAGTAACTTCAGGACTGGGTTCCCCGTGCTGTCAGCTTTAGTCATCCTGGTAGTTCAGTCTGGTTGCAGGGGGATGAGTTGTTCTCTCTGGCTGAGTAGACGCTAAATGGTGACCTGTGCTTGAAATCAAAGTTGGCTTAATCCTCTCAACCGCACCTAGTAATGTTGCATCCAAGGGAGACCCACACAGCAGAAATGACTGCATCCTAAGCCTCTGCGTAACCCCAAAGCTTGAAAGCCTGTTAGCAGGTCTGTCTTTAGTCTCTGGTTGAAACCAGTTGGGCAAGGGGAGTGGCTTTGCTTTTTGCTGTCATCACTATGAGGGGTTGTTTCCAGCACAGCAACACAGACAATAAGCTAATTCTGTGGAACTTCTGTTTCATGTTGATTGGAAAAATTAATTCCTTGATGGTGGCTTTTCAGAGTTGTAAAGGGGAAGAAGGGAAACTTGTCATTAGAACAGGAGTCTTGCGTTTTGAAAGTGACTTATAACAGGGTCCCATATGCTTGTTGCACTGATCTTGCTCCTAGTCTCTAGCCATTACCAGCATCCAATTTGTCCTTCTAAATTGTACCTGTGCTTCTTCCAACAAAGTCTCCCTTTTTTTCTTCCCTATTTGGAGGCTGAGGAAAGACTTTGACTTAATGTAGCAGTGATGCAGGGTTGTGATACTGATTAACCAAACTACTGCGTCTCACATCCTGCTTACAGCTAAAGGCAAGATGGCTTCTGAAAAAACTCAAAATGCTGTTCCAAAATAAAACTTCTGGATTGTTCTCTTGTTGTAAATCTGAGGCTGTTGCAGATATATAAAGTACTGATGGTGGGGAGGGGGAGAAACTGATCACGCAACTGTTCTACACTGTCAACCTATTTGGGCCTCAAAATTTACCTTTTGTAGCATTCTTGGAGGATGGAACAAAGGGAAAGGTAACTTGTATTTTGAAACTTATTCTTCAGATAGCCAAACAATAATGGAAAGGAAATAACAATCTAAGCACAGCTTATCCTCCAGGAATGTTCAGTAAGACTATAATATGCTGCTAAAAAGGTAACATTTTGAATCTTAAATAGATTCTCTTTAAGGCTAAACACTAGGTCTGACATTCTTTCCTTAACTCAACCCCCATTGTGCCTAGATTTTTCAGACGAGATGGAGCGCATACTGTTTGCTGTTTGGAGACCCCTACAATATCGACGCGGTGAGTTAAGGATGGATTGTCAAACCGGGATTTTCATCCTGAAATCCAAATCTCCTTGCTTTCATAGATTTCTTTTGGAGACTCTTAAAGTCCTCGGTTGTAATAATAATGTAAGCCTTGGTAGCAATTCAGTTAGCAATTATAAGTACTGCAGTGTATAAATTTTTTTTTGTTTGGTTTTTTTTTTTGTTAAAACCAGTATGGGCTACCAGGTTGTAGTTTCTCTGACATGTATACCTTTTCAGCTGGGATAGGGTACAAGATGATTAGTCAAATGCATTCAGTGTGTCCGCTGTTTAAAAAGAAGTGGAGGACAACTGAACTCAGATTTTTGAAGCTGGGTAGTTCTGGAAGGCTACAGTTGGTCTGCATGCTTACTGTAGCCCGGAGTTCTGTCTCCGTGGGACTCGACAGCAAACTGCACGGTGTTCTCGAAGTCTTGGGAGCAAGGCTGCTGTGATAGATGGTGTTAGAAATGTGAGCTTTGAACCTGCTTCATAATGTGCAGTATTTTTATTGTTGGTTTGAGCCTGTTCAGAATAATTCTTTCTGTAAACTGCAGCAACAGGTTCAAAAAGCTTTTGAGACTATTTGCAGACTATTCTAGACTATAAGCAGTATTTGATCAAATATGCATGAAATGCAGGTTGTATACGTTTGTTTTTAAAATAATTATTCATCTTACGGTAACTATAAGCTATCAATAGAAAAAAAATTTGTATGGTTATTAGCAGGTTGTCAAAAATGAAATACAACACTGCAGACACTGGCTTCTCCAGACTGTTTTATGTGTAGCTCTGCTGAATTCCAACTTCAAAGAGTTGATACTACCTTGATGGGCCTGTTATGATTAACTTGAAAAAAAGCCACAGTAAACAATCAGTGTTAATGGAAAATCTTGAGAAAATAAGAAGGGCAACAGTGTTCTGGAAGGAAGATATGGCACTGAACAACAAATTTGAGAATAGCGTCGGTTTTAAAATGATACATATGCAAGCAGTCTCATCAGAGGTGCTCTCAAAACAGTGTCTCAACTTGGGAGTTACTGTCTTTACTTCTAATAGAAGTCTTGTTCTTAATCTGAACGTATTACTCAAAACATATGCTCCTGCTGCATGTCTCTTGTGGCATCCTCTGCTATCTTTGGCACAGCTAGTAGCCCTCTCCCAAGCTACTGCAAGTCCTCTAAATGTCAGGCAGCATGTGAACACTGCCTACGTGCCAGTTGTCTAGGGCTGTAGCAACATCGGAATGGCTACACCGGCTCAAACCGGAGATTTTCCTCACCTTTCTGCTGTCTGATGGTCACCAGTGACGTGTGCTTAGGGATAATCAAGTGAGTCAAGTCTAGGCTGTTCTCCCCCAAACACCCTTTTTGCTTCTAGCAGCCTGTAATTAAGGGACTTAGAGCTGTAGGCTGTGTCCATGTGATGGATTTAATAACCCTTTGTAGGCCTGTCTTATTTATCCAGTAACTTCGGAACAGTTGGGCTTCTGGCAGTTCCGTCATCTCGTGGCAGTGTGGTGCCATTTAAATTCAGTAGTGCGTTGAAGAGGGGAGGAAAGAGGATGACTCCTCCTGTCTTTTTAATGTCCCCTGCTTTGGTTTTTTGGTATTTCATGTGTCCTGAGGAAGATTGATTAGTTCTTCAAGCTTCATCTTTTATCTCTAGTGATACCTCTGGCACATTTCCTCTCCCTGCCCAGTTGACAGCTTGAGAAAGCCCTTGTCCACCCAGTTACACCCGGAAGAGGAGCTGGTGTACACTACCAACCATGCTTTGTTCTCTTTACCTCTTCTGGTTCCATTGTGTGCCTTCTGCGGGCAGGTTGCCTCACCAGGCACAGGAGACATACGTGTACATAATCCAAGTTTTTATCCTTTTGCTAATAATGTTTAATGGTTGAATTGACTATTCATAGGAATGCTTCTTCTAACAGCTAGTTAGTGACCAAGCTGCGTGAGCAATAGTGACTGATTTCATACCGTTTTCCAACATACTTATTTTTCACACTTGAAAAAATATGCTTTCATTTACATTTTTTATTACTAGTCACCTTGTATTAGGAGCAACTTTATGATTTCATATGGCTTAGTTACAACTGTTGGTTTCTCAGTAAACTGCCACCTGATCTCCTTTTTCTGACATTTACAAGCGTATTGAACTCAAATGCCTGAGACCAAGTGGTAGCTATCTTCCTTCTTTGCTGCCCCTATCTTAACCAGCTATTGTAGGGAGGTGCTAACAGACCTCCAAGTCCCATTAAAGGCACGTGGCTTTTAGGAAAGTGAAGTACTTGTTATGGTCCACAACACTTTTATCCACCTGGTCATGGACTCCTAACCTTCCAAGGCCTTGGTTTTTCCCTGGTGTCATTTGTCTCTGAATTCTATTTTCTAAGCTGTTTTTATTTTTTACTGACAGCTCTCTAGACGTGTCCAAGAAGACACTCCAGATAAGAGCTCTGAGCACTAATGCCAGCTCTTTTCTGCAAAGATTACTGGCTTCGTGAGGTGGTACCCAAGGTTCTGTGGCAGATACTGGATTATCTTTCTTCTGATCAGTCTCTGTGGAAGGGCGAAGTGCAGCCTTTCAGTATGTTGTCTTCTGTGGCATCCTCTTTAGTCTTACCATTTGATCGTGAACGCAGTCCTGTTTTGGATACTGAGACAGGAATTTCAATATTATGCTCTTGTGGCATGGACTGCTTACTTTCCTTCTGTCACCTTTGATACATAGCATTTTGTTGTTGTGAGCTGTTGGTAAGCTGTAATACTGTGTTTTCCACTGACGATCCTGTTTCTACATAATTTCAGATGGTTATGTCAGTAGTTCATTTATTTTTGGCTTTCTAATTCAGTCTTACATTTTAATCCCTAACACTTGAATATTCTTGTTGTAGCTGCATGTTCTTATTCTGCTGAAGTAAAACCCTGTGGCGGGGGCTGGGTTAGCTTCGCACCAGAGCTGATAGCTGGCCCTGCTCCACGGAGGAGCTGCTCTCTGACTACGGTGGGATGCACCCGTTAAGTCTGAACTGCAAGATCTTTAGCACCTTGCACCTCTGTTCAGTCTTCTAATTAAAACTCTTTCCACAGAATCTTCCTTGACACTTCCATGCTACTTTTTAGTCTTGTTGTCAGTTTTCAGTGAAAAATGGCAGTCAGCAGAGGAATGTGTGCATGAAGACTAGCAGCTGGGCTGTACTTGCTGTGTAAGGAGTTAATGGAAGCTTTTGTACTGCCCTTGTACAGCAGGATAGGGCTTGCTGTGCATAATGTGGTTGTGGAATGGCACAAAAGAATGTGTTTTAACCTATCCTAGATACCTTTCAACTTCTCAGGCTCCAACTTCTATCAGTAGGGCTGTCTGTAACCTCTGTGGTACAGATGCTGTGTCTTTCTCCGGGATATCGAGCACGCTGCGTGCTTTGGTTACTGCACACAAGAGCAGCACTTCACCGTGCGCAGCTGCCTTCACCTAGTGAAGAGTGGTATCCCAGACAGTCAGCTGCACAGGCTATCAGAAGTCTGCCAAATGCTCATGTTTTGTCTCTAACCTTAGCTCTTTCCGTTTGTTCCCTAACTCAGATTTGTCTTTTAGACTTTGCAAACAGGTGGCTGCTCTGGCTTGAAGCAGAGGCGTATGGCTTGAATTATAAGGAATGAGGTGGGAGAGCACAAGCACCTGCCTAGAATGGCTTCTGGTAGACTTTGTGCTTCAGTAACACAGATGTGGTTTACTGGCTTAATTGTGGCAGTGCTTGAAGTACTTCATATTGTCTGTCCCAGTTTAAGACTCTGCTTCTAGACTAATGCTGAACGTTGTTTTTATCTTGTGATTTTAATTCTGGAAAGAACTCCCTGTTCCTCCTTGTTTACTCTAGGTTTGGAAGAAAATATGTTCTCTTCAGTACACAGGTCCATTATCAGTGACTTAACTTGGCAATTGTTACCTCTTCCTGGAGAGAGACGATCTTTATTCTGCCCACAGTTTAAGCCTAATGCTTGTTTGTGACTTGAAGCTTGAAAAAAGCCTTACTCTTCCTATCTTCAGAGCTTCCTAGAAACTCTGCTCGCTTCCTCACCCAGATAAAGCCAGTTCAAAGCCCGAATACAAAGGTCACTGGAGATGGTGGTGAATTTCCAAGGAAATAATCTTGCATGGGTAAAGAGTTTTATCCACGTAATCTGCAATTTTTTGAGAGGTTTCAGTGGACTCCTATTAATAGCAAGTAAACTGAAATGTGACTAGTAGTACTCTTCATTAAAACTTTCTGAAAATGGTTAGTAAGTATACAAAGTTCAGATAAACTGTCCTGACAGGTATTTGTTATTAATTTTGTCACTGATACTCTTGACCTATCTGAATATTTACATGTCATGTGCATTGTATTTCAGGTGTCTTTAAAATTTTTGAAAGCACAGCTCTTCATCTGGAATTTAAATAAGGGCTAAAGATAGAGACTTTAGAGGAGTCTGAAGTGTGTAAATGAGAAATAGTAAGTGTGGAGAGAAGCGTTTGGAAGAAGATAAATATTAAGGGCCATGCTATTTATTTATTTACTGTCACAAATGTTTCTAAGAAGTGTCAAGTGTAAGCGCGATCTCCCCTAAAAGTTGGTGGTGGAGTTGTAGGCAGTCGTTGCAGCTTCGTGCATGTGATTCTGGTAGTGCTATTTAAACTTCCCTTTACTGCTGTCACGGTAAAACCGTGTTTTCAGTGCTTTACTGGAAGTTAATTCAGTTGACTGAGATCTGTCTTGTCATTCCCAGCATTTCTGTTTCCTTGTCCCATGTTCTGTCTCTAAATGATCCCCGAAAAAAAGAAATACATCACCCACAAATCTAGTGTAGTTTTCCAAGAGAGCCTGGAAAGTATGAAGCATCCGTAGATGTTACTTGTGTGTCAGCCAGTACCACTTTTAGATACTCGGGTGTTCTTGGCATGCCTTCTGGGGTTTAGTGGATTTAGTGATTCCCTCCAAAAATGCTGAATTCTAACCTGCTACATGAAAAATCTTGTAGTATCGTAACTGTGATGCAAAGTCATTTCCCTCATGTGCTTTTATCTAAATATTCCACAGGCCACTGAGTATTTGCTCATTGCTCTGAACTTAGTGGACAATTTTTCTGGCTTTCTACTTTCAATTCTTTAAGTACTGTCATCTTTATGTTTGCAATAATTTGTGTTCTTCTTGCAGGAAAACAAAAAAGAACAAACAGAAAAGTAAGTATGTCTTTATTTTGTGTACGAGTGGATATCCTTAGTGAAGGGTCCTTAGCTGGAGTAAGACCTTAGATCTGCCTCAGCTAAGCTTACTTACTGTCGCCTTGTGTTGTTCCTCTTGGACTTTGGGTGTCTCTTCCTCTTGCTCAGGAGGAACGCATACTCTTCTGGTTTGTACACAAACTACTTCTTTCAGTTGGTCAAAATTTTGATCTCTTGCAAATGAAAAGCGTAGTGATACTTCCATGGATCTGTTGAAATAATTTCAGAAGTCAGACTTACGTTTTCTTGCTGAGATGGGGTTGTGACAGATCTGCAAAGCTGAGTTGCTGGTTCCACAAATTCTTCCAAAGAATGTTACAGATGCTGATGTTGGTTTGGTTTTAGTGCAGAAACCTTCATCTTCAGAGAAGTATAAATATAGCAGTTGAAACTGTCACAGATGTGTGGGACTTCCAGAATACAAGTAATAGTAAAAACAAAAAACACCAAAAAAAACCCCAAGCAAAAAAAAACACCCCACAAGTGAAAAGGTGACTTGAGAGAAATCTGAATCTTACTTTTAAATCCTTACTCTCATTTTTTTTTTACTGGTGTTTCTTACTGACTTTCCAGATTTCTTAAGCAGCCTAACGTCTCTTTTTCTGTACAGCTCCAGGAATTGGAGAAGGGAGCAGTACCAGTGAGACTCCTCAGCCTCCGAGGAAGAAGAGGGCTCGAGTAGATCCAACGGTTGAAAGTGTATGTAGTTCTGATTCTCTTACAGGATTTTTGATACAAAATTTCTTGTTTTGTTCAGAAATACAGGCACCATACTTTGTCCTGCAGTATGACAGTGTGAGCTGTTACAACTTGGAAAAATAAGGTTCCCAAGTGGCCTTGAAAAATCTGAGCTATTTGTTTATTCCCTGTGGAGCCTACAGGAATTACTGTTGTAGTTCCTTAGTTCGGTGGTGTATTTCAGTTGTGAAAACAAGGAATATGGATGACTCTTAGCTTGAACAATTACCTGAAAGTAATTAGTCTGGCTTCACTTTTTTCAGGAAGAAACATTTATGAACAGAGTTGAAGTGAAGGTGAAAATCCCAGAAGAGCTGAAACCATGGCTGGTAGATGACTGGGACTTGATCACCAGGCAGAAGCAGGTAATGTGTCCAAAGAACAGTCTGGCCATGTGTAGGTGAGGACACTAGAACGGGAATTTCGTATTCTCTCCAAGTGCAGTGTAGCAAAGACTCTTGTAGAGTCTGACAGCAGCCTGGTGGCTGGCTTGGCAGTTCTTATTCCAGTTGGGATTTAACCAAAGGTCACCTGCGAGTAGGACCTTGGCTCAGCAGAGTTGCATGTAAATTTGTAGAACGGGCTGGGTCTAATCAAGCATAAGCTAGCAAGGCAAATAGTTTTAAAAACTTATTTAAATGTGGTGTTAGCTCTATGCATGCTTGGTCTGCTGGTATGCTTTGAACAGTCTAGTTGGTTGGTAGAGCGTTGGTCTGTAGGAACGTGACATGTGATGCCTGTTTTACCTCGGCTCCTTCCTGCCTTGTTTAGGTGTCCCTCACTGCCAAGTTCTCAAAGTATCTTAAGTTCTTCTACAGCTCTGACAGAAAGCTGTCGCTTAGGGTAGCCATTCTGAACTTCTACCAGGCTGAATCTATATAAAGCTTCCTGATACAGTAAATTAAAGTTGGCTTTCCATTTTAAGTGTAAAACACTTCCATGAACTTAGAACATATTAATAGATCATGACTTGCTTCCTGTATGAAACCACTACTAAAACTGGCAAGAAAGCATAGAAAATAATACTGTTGAAACCTGTTATTGTTCGATAGGCTGCAACTGCATGCTCAAACTTACTGCTGCTCCGAGGTACTGTCTCTGTTCTTGCAATCCCAGACATGTAAAAATCTTGTTCAAGTTCTGTGTGATAAAGCAGACTTTTCTTGGTGAATACAGATCTTAAACTTGCATCAGCAGCAAAGGTGCTTAAGCACCACTGAGCTACACTGACTCCAGTTCTGGAGACTTGCTTTCACCCCCCGCCTCCCCAAATGTCTGTAGTGCTCTTGTGAAAGGAAATGGATAAGTGAACTGGGGCCCATGCCTCAAAAAACCCCCAAGTACATGAATTTGCTGCTGAGCCTTGCTGCATACAGCTGGGCTAGTGTCTGTGGGTGCAGATGATCTGTGTGTGGTACTAAAGATGGAAGTTAACCCGTGGTGAATCACAGCTGGGAATATTTGTCTTCAATTTTGCGAGCTCCGATGTAGCTCGGACACTCTTCAGCCTGTGCAGGCAGGGACCCTTCGGGCGGGTGCTTGGCAGCCTGCTTGGCTTCGCAGCCGTGCCAGGCGCTGAGCTGCTGGAGCAGGAAGAGCAGCAGGCGGACGAACAGGCAAAATGGTCCCCGTCGCTGCTGTGCCTGGTGCGTGGCCTGGCGTAGGTAGGTCCGTAGGGGCACGCGCGTGCTTTGCTGCGTGCCCTTCATGCTTGGGGTGACTTCAGCAGGTCGCCGTCTGGCTGCTGTGGAGTAGCACAGATGTTAGATGGAAACAGAGATGTAGTTGCTGTTAGAGATTTTTGTATGCACAACTAAAACAGTTGGGTGTTCCTCTGGTAACAACAGCTTAACCTGTTGATTTTATTCTAGAAATGTCCCCGTGTACATTGGCTTCAGTTTAGCATGCAGATACAAACGTCTGCGTAAATTAGACAACTTGTGTTTGTTCAGCTTTATTTCTTTTGTAGCTCTTCTATCTTCCTGCCAAGAAGAATGTTGACTCCATTTTAGAGGATTACGCAAACTACAAAAAATCACGAGGAAATACTGATAACAAGTAAGTAGTGGTCACTTCCAAGCTTAAATACCACTTTTGCTGTTGTTGTTGGACTTGTATTTCATGGGAAATTTAGTAAAGGTCGTTAAACGTGTCCCAGCCCTATGTCCAGCTTCAGGTTTGAGACCAAGGTGATCGGGGAGTTTAGAAGTCTTTGAGGAGGCAACTCAAGAATGCAGTTCTGCTCTCTGGATATTAATTCTGCTTCCCCCAGCTTCCCTCAGCCTGCTCCTAAAGGAAGCCGATAGAAGCCCAGTGAATCGTTCTCCACCCCTTCATTCCAGCTCAGGCTTCCTGTGTTGGGTGAACAAAGGCGTTGGCACTTGCTGCGGATGAGCTGAAAGCTACCGAGCAGATGAGCAAAGTGTGGCTGTGTGGGTGGACCCTCTCGTGGAGGTAGAGGGGTGGGGGTCAGGGAGGCAGGCGATGACTTCTAAAAGCATCAGATGAGCAGAGCTAATTACCTTGAGGTGATAGCTTTGAAGATTCGTGTTTGTAATTACCTCAGCAGTCCAGCCCTGACAGCAATCAAGGTGTGTTTATTCTTGACGAAGCTTTCCTGTTCTAAAGGGAGCGAAACTAGAAATGTGAAGCTGTGTTCTTCCATTCCAGAGGAAGCATATTACTGACTTGGCAGGGTGTTTTGACATTCTTTTATGTAATTGTCCTAATGTCTGTTCTAAATTTGTTTGCAGGGTGGAGTAAGGGTTATGCTTCTCAGATTTGCAGTGTCACTGCCAATTCCTACACAGTTATTCTTCAATTAGTTGTGAGGTTGGAGGCCTGCGGGAGCGTGGCATTGAGGCCTGGATGGAAAGGGCCAGTTGCCTGAAATGCTGGGTGGCCGTCCCCTGCTGCTGTGCAGGGGCTCAGGCTGAGTACTTAAAGTAGGGTTGTACTTTTAAACTGGTGTGAGTTGGGATTAACTCTGGTTGAAAACAGAAGAGCTGGTAAGTGTCCTTAGGAATACCTGCTGTTGCTCTGAAAGGGCTGCTCCAAGTGAGTAGATGACTAAAGGCAAGGCTTTTCTTGGTTTGCCGAAAGTCTGAGTTCAGAGCGGTCCGTTTCTGAAGGTCTTGAAGTGTGTCGCTCCCCGCAGCTGTATGTTGAGGTCTCCAGGCAAATTTCCTTGAAAACTCTGAAGGCTGGTGAAAGATCTCATCTTGTGTGCAGCCAGTCAGTAGAACAAGGCTCGCAGCGTTTCCTCCGTTTCCAGGGAGTACGCAGTCAATGAAGTTGTGGCTGGAATTAAAGAATACTTCAACGTCATGCTGGGAACTCAGCTGCTGTACAAGTTTGAGAGGCCTCAATACGCTGAAATTCTAGCAGATCACCCAGATGCTCCAATGTCTCAAGTCTATGGTGCCCCACACCTGCTGAGGTTGTTTGGTGAGTATGACCTCGAGGGAGTTGAAGTGTTCAAAGGCTGCCCCGTCCTGTTGGGAGTCTCGGGGGGGGGGTGTGTGAACTGCAGAAATTTGACAAGCGACTCTGAAGCACGTGGCTTCATTCTTGCACACTCCATGTAGCTAAAATGTTCAGAGCCATCCAGGGGTTTGGAATGGAAATGGATTTGCAATAGTCTGGTTATTTTAGGTGAGCTTGTATATGTTGGAAGAGATTCCTGGGCTGCTTTTATAGGCTACCCTGAGGCTTTAGACTGTACTGAAATACTTACTGAGGCTGTTGTTTATAACTAACAAGTGCTACTTCTTTTGGAACAGTACGAATCGGAGCTATGCTTGCTTACACTCCTCTTGATGAGAAGAGTCTGGCTTTGCTGTTAAATTATTTGCATGACTTCTTAAAGTAAGTACTTCTGGAGTCTTTCAGCGAGAAAGTAAGTGACATAAACACAGGCTGTTGTCATGTGGCCAGCTCTCAGTGCGCGGTGGCTATATAACACACATGTATTGTCTCGGGCCTGTGTGCGGCGTCTTCACCGGAAGGTTGTAGTGAAACTTCTCAAAATCCGCTGTACGGTAACGTGAGTAGGGAGAGGAGTTAACACCAGCCTGTTACACTGAGGTTGTTGCTAGTGAGACGTGTTTACATATCTGTTAGTCTGCACTTCTAAGCTGTCCAAGTCTGCTACTTGTTTCAAAATAAATGTTGAAGCATTTATTTGCCGTTTCTGTAAAAAGCAGATGACAATTATAGCAAACTATTAAATTACACAAGAGTTACTCAACAACAATTGGGCAAATGTTAAAAACTGATGAGCCTCACTAATGTTATTTCTGGGACAAACTGTCGTTGTAGCGTTGGTGTGCCGCACTGTGCTGTGGTGCTGTAGGCAGGGTAGGTTTGGGATGAAAACCTTGTCCTGGGTAACACAAGACTTAAATAAAAAATGTGATTCTAAAAAAAAAAAAAAAAAAAAAGAAAAAAAAGAAAAACCAACCCAGGCAGCTGTATTCAGCCGTTTGGTTTCGTTACTGCGCAGAGGAGCTGCAGAGCCATTTGCATGGCTCACCTGCAAACGTCTGCCGAGTGTGAGATTCTGGAATAGGATTAAACTCCCGTGTAACGTCCAAGGTGTCGTACCTGCGTTCCCCACGTGTGTGTACACGCGTGACTTCAGCAGCTTCCGTGCATCTGTGCCGGGCTGCGGGAGCTGAGCGTCGTGCTGCTGCCGTTTCTGCCCATGTGTGGCAGCCTCCGGCTGCGTGCCGGCTCGCAGCGACCTGCAGCTTTTTGCTGGTGTGTTCCTGCCAGTCCTTTTGGTCAACTTTTACTGAAGCCACCAACTACCATTTGTGACTGTGATGCGGAGGAGAAACGTTCTGTGTATTTTCATTTTAGTGGTCTGCTGATAGCATTTGGAGACACCAATTTGTAAATAATTAAGGGTAACAAAGCATTAAGCGCTTTGCCAGTAAATACCAACTTTACCTTGTGTGATCACGTAAGCTGTTGGAAGAAAAAAACCTCTGCAGCAGAGCTAGGGATGGATCAGCCTGACTTCCAGGGCACGCTAGAGTCCGGAGTAGGTCAGAGTCCTTTGGGTAAGTCTGAAGTAAGCGCAGCTGCTAGAGGGCTTTGGGCTGTGAAGACAGCGACGTGAAGCCAGCGCGCTGACCAGACATCCCCGAATCCAGCTGGTGAGACGCAGCGGGGTCTAACGCCCATCTTCTGCTGTTGCACTTCATTGGCCGCTGCTCGTTTCGCTCTCGCCATCACTGGCTGAGCTGTTTGAGTGCCGCGTGTGTGCAGACAGAACTTTGTGCTGTCCTGTTCCTTGTCCCTACCCCTTTGAGTACGATTGGTAGGAAATTGATTCTTGGCGCAGCAGCTGGCTGAACCTCAAATGTGAACTGTGTCATCCTGTTAATCTCAACCTCCCTGTGCTGGCTCGGAGCCGGAGCTGCTTGACAACTTGTTTGGAATGGATTTTTTTCTTTTTTTGGCATGAGCTGTTGCATCTTTAATTGCATTACACAGCAGACTTTGGTAGATACGCGTTAGATTTGTACTCCTGAAATCGCATTTTATGGTCTCAGCAAGCACCTGACGATTCCCTCACGGTGCTAAACAGTGGAGACTTCAGGCAAGAAGACAATTTAATCTTTTTATTGTTTTTTCATAGGTATCTAGCAAAGAATTCCTCGGCACTGTTTAGTGCCAGTGACTATGAAGTAGCCCCTCCCGAGTATCACCGGAAAGCAGTGTAATGCCGTGCGGCTTTGCACTGAAGTGATCACGGGAGCCTTTAACGCTGTCCACTTCTGCGTCCCGCTGTGCACCTCCCCGTCGCACAGAGTGTGTGAGCATCACGTGAATAAAGCTGTGTGTTGAAAATGGAGCTGGCATTTGTAAGTTCTGAAGATCTCTTGTCCCGAAATGGAAGCTTATTTAATGGGAACTCTTTGGTGTTTCTGGCTTGCTGCTGTTGTTTGCCTCAGTGGAATGTAAAAAGAATGCTGTGCGGTATCTCATTGTGTGAACTCTTCAGTGCTCGTGGGTCTGTTCTGACATAAGATTTGCTTCGCTCATCTGCTTTATTGCGTAGTAACGACAAAGCCAGACTCTGACCCAGGAGGGCTGGGATCTCACCTAGTGTTGGTGCTATTGATTGGTCTGACTTTCAAACCCTTTACTTTCTTGGTGTCGGAAGTAAAACGTTTGGTCCATAAATGTGTGCTTTTATTGAGATAGCTGAAGGACTGTGACTTTTTTTTATATTCTAACAATAGAAAGATGCATTACCATATTGTAGTGTCTTAGAAATGTTGGTCTTTCACAGATCTGTTTTACAAATCTTCAAATAAACTTTTTTTAATTTCAAATGTTGTTTCTAAAGTTTGTATTTGCATCAGTCACTACCTGATGACAGTGGCCTGTGAAGCGTGATCCGAGTGTATTCAGTGCAGCATCAAATGCTGCAGTGCGAACTTTGGAGGTGCGGTGTTCGTTCCGGTTCGAAGGACGGTTAGTTAAAGCCCGTGCCCCCAGTTCAGTGGGGGAAGTGGACTCTGTCTTCAGGGCGATGATCTAGTCCGTGAGTAGTGGTGATGCAGTTTCATTATGTTTGTTGCAGGATTCTTAAAGGCGGCTTCTCAAAAGCCTGAGCCCCGAGAGCAGACTTTGCTGGGCTTCTGCCAATCGCTTTCCTGTTCTAATTCGATTTTGTGCGCACGGTAGCACCTGAAGTAGTGAGCTGGGGGGCGGGTGAGGCGTGCTGTGCGTGGCACCGCTCGGGCCGCTGTCCGTAATGCCTTTCTGAAGCTGTTACATTCCCCGTGCGCCCGATCCCTGTCTCGGGACCATTGCCAGAGGAGCCGGGGCAAGAGCTGAGATAGGTGGTGAAGAAGTGGCTGTAAGAGAAGCGTGAGCTAATGCCGACAGCGGGGCTCTGGCCCTGCAGGGTGCCTGCTGTGCGTTATTTTCACGAGCAGATTCATGTTGCGCTTGGTTTGGCCCTCTCTGTCAGGCATATAGACCTTACCTCTCATCTCGATGTTGCACCTTTCCTGCGAGCCTATGCACGTTGCCTGGGACGGTCACGAATGGAGTGAACTCTGAGCTGCACAACGCACCGCTTACACCGTGGTGTAAGTCTGTCCCGTCTGGCTCGTGTTTCTTTTCCCTGTTCCGCTGTGTGTTTCCCAAGGCAACTTGTCTGTGCTTGGGCATCGGGAGTCACAAGGTCCCTGTTCCAGCCCTCTCGGCTAAGTTCTGTGCCGTCTCCTGTCTGTGGCTCCTTCTGCCCTTAGGCCTGTTAACAGACTCCTCTGTAACAGCTCGTTTGGGTCAATTTTACGGTAACTCCTTTCTGTTTGTGAGCTGTGTGCCTACACACGTCGTGACTTGGCAGCGAATTCCCCAGCCCACTGGGCAGGGAAGCCAGCGAGCACGAATTCAGTGCGGCAGGTGTGCCGTGCCTGGCAGATGCTCCCTCAGCGTGGGGCTGTGTCTGTGGGGCAGGACAGCAAAGCATCAAACCCCATCTCGTGAGATTCCGCACCCCCTTTGCCAGGAGAGCGGTGCTAATTGGGGACCTAATAAATGTTCATAAATATCTGCAGGGTGGGGGTCAGGAGGATGGGGCCAGACTCTTTCCAGTGGTGCCCAGCGACAGGACAAGGGGCAACGGGCACAAACTGAAGCAGAGGAAGCTCCAGCTGAACCCGAGGAAGAACTTCTTCCCTCTGAGGGTGACGGAGCCCTGGCCCAGGCTGCCCAGGGAGGCTGTGGAGTCTCCTTCTCTGGAGATATTCCAGCCCCGCCTGGCCGCGGTGCTGTGCAGCCTGCTCTGGGTGACCCTGCTTGGGCAGGGGGTTGGGCTGGGGGATCCCCAGTGGTCCCTGCCAACCCCAACCATGCTGGGATTCTGTGATTCTGTGGAGCGACAAGTGGCTGCAGCATAGGGGGCCCGGACACCCCCCCCCGCCCCCCCCCCCCAGGAGCCTTCTGGGCTCGGCCACCACTTTCAACCCACGCCACTGCGCTGTCACCCTGGCTTCCACCTCCACAAGCTCCGGGAGAGGTGACAGAGGGACCCCAGGAGCGAGGAACGCCAGGGCTGCCTGAGCTCCCTCCCGCTGCCGGCAGCCCTTGCCAGTCCCGATGTCCCGGGGCTGGCATCTCCACGTGCCCAAACCAGCACACCAGGGCTGCCGATTGGGAGCCCTGACCGCGCCAACCTCGAAGGCTCCGCTCGTGCCCGGCTGCAGGTGCGGGTGACGATCGTCCTCCCGCAGAGGGGTCTCCTCGCTTGGGCCCTCCTTGCGTGCTGCTCGGTGCGTTGCTCTCAGCACCCAGCCCTCGGCAGCGGCTGGGGAGCAGCTTCTCCTGTTCGCTCTTTCTCCTGGGAGTTCCACGGCAGCAGCTCTCCCCCGTAAGTTGTCTGATGTCTCTCTGCCCCGGCCCAGCCCGTGTGGCAGCCGTAGCCTCCCCTGCGCGCACATCAAGGCGAATAAACGCTGGTCCTGCCGTGAAGCCACAGCGCGTGGGTGGGTGTAGCGGTCCACAGACCCCAGGGTGCGTCTCCTCCCTGCCGCTTGCGAGGGACCCTCTGATCCCCAGACATCGCTCTCCTGTCCTCCTGCAGCAGAGGTGCCTCCAGCGCCCAAACAGCATCTTGCAGACATGCGGTTACGCATGCCAGTGCTTTGGGGTTTTATTAATGATACACAAAAATTAATTTTGACTGAGAACCGGTGTGTCACAAAGCATTTTGGATTCTCTTTTTTTTTTTTAAATGAGGGAAAACCCAGCTAACCCAGAATAATCCCCAGCTCGTGCCTAAGCCAGTCCTCTGACACAGGCAAGGAGACGAAATCAGTCACCGGAGTAGGGGAAACTGAGGCAGGAGCAGGTGAGCGGCGGCAGAGCAGGCTGGTGCTGGAAGGAGACCGTGCCGCAGGACCGAGGGCTCGTGGTTTGCAGCTGCGGTTCTGCAGGCACAGGGAGCTGCCGGCGGTCGGCCTGGGGCCCCTCTCGCATCTGCTCAGCCCCCTGGGTCTCTCAGTGCCCAGTGATGATGGCGGGCAGCGGTGAAGGCTGTGGGAGGGATGGGCCCAGGGGCCGCTGCGGCGGAGAGCGTGGTGGGTTTGCCCGACAGAGCTGGCCTTTGACAGAGGTGAGGGAACATTTCAGTGGTCGACCCTCCGAGCCCCTCCTCCGGGCGCCTTCCTGTGAGCCCCAGCACCTCCTTCCCATCGAGCAGCAGCTGGGGCCGTGCCGGGGTGCGGGGTCCCGCCGGGGCCATGTCCGTGCCGCGCTGCCAAGCCGTGTAACCAATGTCTGTGGGTGCCACCGAGCCGTGGCTGCTGCGTTCCTGCTGACCCCGAGCGGAAACGGGCGGGAGCGATGGGGCGAGGACATTGCATCCATGGGCATGTTTCTACTTTTAACACGTTAAAGATCATGTCTGCAACCTGCTCTAAGTTTAGGCCGCAGCATAGCTGCGCTGAATTCCCGGCGCGGAAAAACGAGTGCAGGTGTAAAATTAGATGTATTATTTACGGGCTGGCGGTTACCAGTCCTCCGGCGCTAAAAAGCGCCGTGCTCGTTCGTGTCCGCACTTCTGCCCCCCACGCTCCGTACCAACCGCCTGCCGCCGTCTTCCCACCCTGGGATTAGCCTGCGAGCAAAATCTTGTTGTCCAGGCGGAGGTTTATGGGGAAAGGACACCATTCCTGCGCTCAGGGCTTGATCCATGTTTAGATCGGTTAAACATAGTAGCCTTTCATTCTCTGGCTTTGGCTGGCAGGAGCTAGGAAAGTGCGCTTAATCAGCGACGGAGCAAGTATAAATGGACCGTTTCTAGTCTCTGCCACAGCTGGAGAAAAGATTATGTGAAATAGCTAATGTGGAAATGTTAATCAGCATTAGCTGTATCCCACATTCCATGAACAGGAACGCTGCTCGCCTTCGGGTGGCTTGGCAAGGGGCTCTCTCCCCCAGCGTTTGGGTCTTGGGCTCTGGGATTTCAGCTTTTATTTAAAACTCAGATCATTTCCTTTCCCTTATCAGTATGAACAACAAAAACATCAAAATACTCAGCGGCTGTAAATCAGCGCCGTGATGTGTGCGGGCTGCCTGGAGTGCTCTTCCCAGGACACAGCGCAGCGGCAGCTTATTCGTGTTGGCGTGAACACCCCCGCTAACGTCCGACCGGCGGGACTCGGCGCGCCGGAGACGTGCGTCGCGGAGAGGCACGAGGCGCCGTCAGCCTGGGTGGCTGGTGGGACTCTGGAGGTGGCTGGGTTTGTCTCCAGGGCAGATCCGGGCAAGCAGGACACAGACCTCAGCCTCCTTCCTCCTCCGTGCGGGCAGACCTGCCCGTTTCACCGACAAACTGCGCTGGAGGGACTGGCCGCGCTGCGTGGCAGTTTGCAGAAGGAAAGGCTTTGCGCCTGAACGTGATCTCCTGAGCTTTGGATTTTTTTTAACACTTCTTATTATTTCGTATTAGAGTGTTCAGTCCTGCGTTCCAGTGCTTTTCACCCCTTGCTTTATCCTGCCCCTTGTTCTCCAAGTCTTTGTAGTCAACACTTCCGAGGTAGCCCAGGCTGCTCCTGTTTTCATTCAAGCTGGAAATGCAGGGAAGATGAAGCCACGGAGCTGTCTGCTGTGGAGTGGAATATGACGTGGGGGAAATCCTTACGGCAGAGTTGACCCCACTCTGGCAAAACTGGAACGCGAATGGATTTTACTGGGGCTTCTGCCCGCCCTTGGACACGCCGGGCAAGGCTGCCTGGGCCTGCCAGGGAGGTGGAGTGGGAGCGGTGCCGCGCAGCCGCCCACACGGGCGATCGCTGCTTATTGTTCCAGAGGCCCTTGCTGCAGAGCCCCCCAGGCTGTACGCAAGGAGGAATCTGAGAGTGGAAGCTGCCCTGGTAGCAGGACAGAGGTTATTTTATCAGCGGAGTGACAAAGCAGATTGCTCACTCGAGTAATTGAGCAAAACACGTATGTCCAAATAACAAAACCCAGGAGAGACGAAGACTGACGCTGTTCAGCAGGGCTGCAGTCTCGCCAGCTAAAAGAAGCCCTGAATTTGGGCAGCAAGTCTGGGAGCAGAAGCTGCCCCAGCAGCCAGGGAAGCGTGCTGTCCTGGGCCAGTGAGCAGCCCGGGCGCGTACGTGCCCTCCTGGGCCACCCCGGCCAAGCTGGAGGAGCTCTCGACTGTCGAGACAGTGTCTGGTGTCAGCTTTGAGTGCACCCTGGCACTGGGCACAGGCAAAAGCACGTGAAAGGGCCAGAGGAATGGACTCTCTTCAGAGTAGTTCTCCGGCTGTTTGCGTGCTTTGACCCACGGGTATATTTTTTCTCTCTTTTGAAACGGCAAGACTTTGGGAAAATCCATCCTTGAATAGCTCTGCTGCAGCACAGGGAGCAGGCTCACGTTACGGGGCTGCTGGACCGCACCGGCAGGTATTTCAGGCAGCCTCTCGCTGCCCCGCGGCTTCGTCCAGCGTGCCCTGGGGAGGCAGGCGCGGGAACTGGGACACAGCGAGTCGCCTTCTGCCAGGACTGCGCCAAGGGCTGAGGCCTCTGCAGCTAGGTCAGCTCCCGGATTTGTGTACAGATGGCTGCCTCGCATGAGCCAAAGCTCCTTTCCAGAGCCGAATCCCATTCATAGGAAATTCACACCCCGTTTACGATCGGCCAGCATCCAAGAGGCAGGCAGAAGGCTTATTTTGCAGGAGTACCACGAAATCGGTGGGTGCGGGTACCGGGCAGCACCGGTGCGAGCTGCCAGCCGTGTGCCAGTCCATCGGGTCACCCCAGGCACCCCTGTTCTCCCTGCCTCACCCCGGGGTCCGCGCAGCCCCCAGCCGCCTCCCCGCTCTCCTCCGCTGCAGCTCCGTTCTCGCTCCTCTTGCCAAGCTGGGACTGCCCCCGGTTTTGCTGTCGCAGGCTCAGCTGCTGCCGCAGCAGCAGGCAGGATTTCAAACCCCGCTGGATTCCCGCTGATCAGAGCAGATGGAGAGCAGACAAAGTATGGCCGAGATAATGAAGCTATTTTGCGAGGCTTGGAGAGCTGTGTGGGGTTTCTCTGGCTTCAGGAGACGCTGCTGCCTAGGATTGTTGTGGGAGACGCTGTTGTTGCTATTATTACATTGCAAATCCATGCCTGGGTGGTTGCTAACCTGAGACCCTGCTTGCTTTGCTCCTCGTGAACCTAAACATGAATCAAGGGTTATCTCCTGTGCTGACAGGAGTTCCCAAGAGGAGACATGGCGTGAGGGAGCCACTGAAGGTCAAGGGGCTCCGGTTTCAGTGTTTATCCGTTTGAGCCTAAACAAGGCTCCGAGCTGCTGACGGTCCAGCCCCAGACATCACACATACAAGGATAAGAAGCTCAGGAAGAGCCTTCTCTTTGCTACTGACTCCACTGCTAAAGCTTTGGAAACTGCGACCGGTGTTGCCTAGGAGCTCCGGTTTCCAGCGCAGCCAGCCAGCAAAACCCATCCAGTGGGGATGGAGGAAGATGTGCCAGTGACAAACAGCGTTTGGGAGGTTTTCCTGCGAACCGGGCGGGCTCCCCGCAGACAGAGCGTCGGCTCGCTGAAGGGCTGCCTGCAGCTCCGCTGGCGTTCCGACGGATTTGCACACCGCGCGTTCCCACAGAGACACATTCTGCTCTGTTTCACTGCGAATGAATCGGTCGTTAAACCGGCGTGCGCTTACTCCCTGGCCAGTCTGTTCTCTAGTCTGTTCTCTCCAGCACAGGAAGGCATTCAGGTCTGGTTAAGCTCCTTTTGATCTTTACATTCCCTGAGGCTCCTTATCACTTCTCTTTATCCCTTCTTTTTGACTGTCCTCCCTGTTACTGTATCTATAGTGAGGCTTTATCTCTGTGACCAAACCAGTCCACGGGTGATGGGACTTTGTCCTGCCATTGCCATTCTTCACTTGGTACAGCCCCAGAAGCGCTGCTCCAGGCACGGAGGTTCCCGATGTTCCCTTTGGCTCTGCTCTGAGCGGAGGCAGACGTGGCTGCTGGGCAGTTCCAGAGCCTGCCAGAATGAAACAGCCCCTGCGGTTCCCCTTCGGCTCTCCGCTGCAAGCCAGCCCACGGACGAGCTGCTTCTCAGGGAGCGCTTACGGGATGAGTCCAGGATCTCCACGTTGCCAGATGCTGGTTTCATGTTTTCTGCCTCCACGGCCATTCCTGAACTGCTCTGCTAACCCACTGGGCCTTGTGGGGCTGCACTGGGCTCTCCGTTCGCACAGTGCGTGCTGTTTCACTCGCTGCAGATGCGCCCAGGGTACGGTGGCATCCCAGAGGCCACGGGACAGAAGCTCCTACGTTACAGGAGTTGCATCGTCAGACTGCAGCTCCTGCCTGCTATTGCAGATAAACAGAGGTAGCAGAAACCCCCCTTTTCTTTGTGGTGTGGGGAAGCAGAATCTAATGGTGACGATTTCCTGATGCATGTGTGAATGCGAGAAGATTCTGGTATGTCCCTTGCACCCACTTCTAACTGGCTACGCAGCATTCGCATCCTCGGGTACGACCGCAGCGCGTGTTACACGGAGTTCAGTCGCAGCTTTCTGGGGCGAACGCTGCAGACCCAGCACCTCTAGTTCCACTTGGAAATTCAGCTCCCTTACACTTCATGGAATGTGGTGCTTAATTAGCATAATTCATCACACAGATGATGCAGAGCACAGTGCTAAAAACACAGGTTTACTGTCTGTCTCTCTTGTGCTGTTGCCTCATCACAACAATTTCACTTCTCTGAAAATGTATTTGCTTTCTCTCAGCAGCAGAGGTGCTCGGCAAGGGTTGGACACCCCAGATAAGATGCCTTTACAGGTACATCTTCCAATCCAGCTGACCTTTCCCATTTCAAAATAACAACTGGAACTAGAATCCCATGCAGCCATGAACTTCCCTGCAAACACGTGTGTGTGGGAAGAACTGCGGAGCTGTTCGGTCTCAGCCTTCACTCACAGCCTGAGCTTTACCCACTCTCACCGCCAAAACAGATTCCCTTCCTTGGGAGCGTTACCTTCCTTTGGGGCGTGTTCCAAGCAGGCATGAATCGGTAGGACAGCCTGGTCTGTTGGCTGTCTTGGTGCCTGGCAGCAGCCCTGGTTTCTACACCCACTCCTGACCTGCCGTGCAGCTTTGGAAAGCCGGGTCCCACCTCTGCCTGTTCCATTGCTGCTCTGCTGGTTACACGCGGGCACGGCCGCGCTTGGCCTGGGCGCTGTGCTTCGTGCGCAGGGCTGAGGGTTCCCTGTGACTGCCGGGCTCTGCTCTGAAACGGCCGCCAGCAATAAGCGAGAGCAGCCAAGTTGGCAGCCGAGCTTTTGTCAAATTCAGCTCCCGAGAGGCTGGCACACGCTTTGTTTTTTCCTGAGCTCGGCATCGTGCCAGGCTGGTTCAGGAGCACAGTGTGCAAACACTGGCTGCGTGGAGGTTTCCGTCGAAACATGTTTCCTCCCTTCTCCATTTCTTGGAACCCAGAACAAAATGGGGGTGAAATGAGTAAAAGGAAGGCTTGGACACTGGGTTGCTTTGGCTGTGCGTTGTGAGAGACTCCCCAGGGCTTGCCTGTACCTCCCCGCAGCCGTGTCTCCTGCCGTCCCCAGCGCAGTGGCAGCGAGGCGTGCCGGCAGGCTTCTGCACACACGGCTGCTGCTTCTGGGGCTGGGGAGAAGCAGCTGGAGGGGATGGTGGGAGTCAGCAGCAGGCAGAGCAGCCAGGCTCCGGGGCCTGCCAGCATGGCCATGGCTGCATGCCTGCTCTGGTTCTGCCCGGCCATCGCTGCAGGCTGCGCCCGGGAAGGCGCCTGGTGTGCGCACGAGAAAGCCCGGGACAGAGGAGCGTGCCTCTGCCCGGTCCACGGTGCCCGGCCGAGAGCCTGGGTGCGAGACGGGCCGTCAGGCGCCCTAGGAGAACAAGGCCCCACTGCATCCCTGACTCTCCATGGGTTTGAGAGCAAAGGGAGATAAAATTATACCCTGCCCCATGCGTGTGCCGGGCATGGAGGTGAATCTGTGCGGATGGTTAAGGCAGCAAGTGATGCAGGAAGTGGCTGGGTAACTCACTGACCCAGGTAGAAACAGAATGCGAGGAGCGCGTTTCCCTTTCAGCCATGCTGGGGTTTGGCTTCTGTGTCCTGTTTCCAACTGATTGATAAGGCAAACGCCCGGAGAAGTGCGATACCTTCAGACTGACCTGCTTTTCCTTCTTATAAAACAGCTGAGAACCAAAGCTCGACGAGGCTCTTTCTGGAGACAGGGATTGCCGCGTGGGGGTTTGTCTAGGGGTGCTCCCTGCGTGGCTGCGGGGAAGGCGTCGCTGAGCGCAGGTGGTGGTCCCGGAGCCGCGGTCCGTACGGAAACCTGCCGCTCCGTTGTCTCTGCTGCTCGCCAGCTCAGGAAGTCGGTACCGCCCCGCTTTCGGGAGTGCGTGACCACCTAGCTTTGTCATTCAAACACTTCTCAAACTCTGACTGCGGGCAAGAGAATGGTACAAACGGTGCTCTTCTAACAGAGCAGAAACGCAGACGTTGGCACTGTAACTCTGAAAAAACCTCCACCACGGTGAAGCGATTCCTTCCTCCTATCTCGCTGTACAGCTTGGCTCCAATTCGTTTGTCTCGACTGCTAGATGTGCAGGCCAGCGCTGCTTCTATTTCAGGGGAACTTGCCAGAGATTAATTAGATCCCAGGCCTGGTAGAGGACCGGCCAGCAAATGTTGTGTGCCATTAACTCAGTACTTATCACACAAACATTGCTGGAATCAATATACCCTGTATTGTGCTGCTGTAAGCAAAGGTTGTCACAAAAATGAAACATCTGAGCAGATACTGAGCGTGATAGTTCCTGGGCTGCACAAGCCGCTTGCTCAGATCAGATTTGAGCCGTGGTTACTGAAACGGCACGAAGCGTGTATCGGTGCGCGCAGCCCTGCCGTGCTCAGCAGGACTGCGGTGGTCGCGTGGCAGCCCACCCGTGGACAGCGGCTGCCGTGTACACGGCACTGCTGCTGCACCAGCGTCCGCAAACCCTGTGCCGGTGCACAAGGCGATGCGCAGCCCGCGTCAGCCCGCGTTCCGGAGACCCACAGCTCGAGGGATAAACTCACAGAGAAAGCAGCCCGTGGAGCTGGGCAGCCAGCAGAACAAATCTCCAGCCAGAGCCGCACATTTCCATTTGGTCTCTGCTTGTCAGCAGCGAGGTGACCTTATCTACCCACCCTCGGGTTGTGCTCTGCTGTTTGTGCCCCCGCAACGCAAACACAAGCCGTAGCAGCTTGGCTTGCGTTGGCTCGTCTCACTTCGAAGAGAGCGGGGAGAAAGTCTAGCCAGGCAAGCGGGGAATGAGGCGACAGCAGCCAAGAGCCAGCGACAGAGCGAGCATACTGCAGGACAACGAGGACACATCAGGCAGAGAGGGGATGGGATGTGGAGAGGGGTGATGTAGCGGGAGCTAGACGCCAAGAATCTTAGCAGCAGCAGCCGGGATTATTTGGAGAGCAAAGTGAGAAGTCCGGAGAAAAAGGCTGTAGTAGATGTGTCCAGAACTGGGGAATAGTTCCAACACCGTGGTCAGGGGAAGGGCCAGAGCATGGGCATCCATCTGGCGGCACTACTGCAGCCCGGCTTGGGCAGGTGAGCCGGAGCTGAGAGCTGCAGCACGCGCTGCTGAGGTGGTGAGATGAGCTGGGTTCTGACTCTGTACGGCCTGGATGCCAGACGAGTGCACAAGCCTGTGCCCAGTAACTCAGCGTGAAACACCTTGCTCTCCTGCTGGCACGTGCAGCACGAGGGCCGAAAGATGGTGTTCAGACAGGGAGCTTTCTGCTGTGGCAGGAGTGAAAAAAGGGGAAGGCTCTGCTCCGGCTGACCCGGCTGATGGCTTCACCCTGCACAGAGCAGGCTAGCCAGAAGCGTGGTGGGGCTGGGACAAGCTTCACCCACCAGTGGCTGCAACAGGAGGATGCTGGTTCACAGGGCAGACGCCGTCCTCTCACAGCAGCGGGTGTGGAGCCTTCAGAGGAGCAGAGACCCAGCTGGCTGGTGCACACACGTGTGTGCGTGTGATTCTCTGGGCACAGGGAATGGCTCTGGGACTGGCTGGGCACTTGGAACTGCTAGGTGCAGCTTCTCAGTACTGACACGACAGCAGGGAGTTATTTTTAAAATTCTGCTTTCCCTCGTACTGGAGTGACTCAGAAGGAGCTTCCTTTAAACATCATGAAGCTGGTGGAAGGAGTAGAACGCTACTGCTCTTAGCATGGTCCTGGAAGTCTGATAATATTTCGTAAAGCTGAAACTTTTCGTAATAAAAACCTATTTTAAATGAAGCAACTATTTTCGGTGACAATTTGGCAAGCAATGGTTCTGATCTGAACAACTCAAACCAGTTCAGCTGCCGCAGGTCAGACTGGTGCTGGGGCTCCACTTTGGGCTTGGATTTGTAAGTGGACACAAACGCTGCTGGCTCAAGTTTGTGCAGATCCTCTTGCAAGCACCCTTGTGAGGTGGTGTGCCCCTAGGAATCTGCTTTTTCAGTTCTGTACCTTCACCTAAAGGAAACCATTGCTGCTATTGCCATGGGTAGAAAATCACCAGGGAATCCTGATCTCGCCAGCTTCCAGCTGCTGCCATCTTTGTACCCACCTCTGGGTCTCTCTGAGGTGTGCCGGGCAGGCTCCGACTACCTGTGCCAGCAGGGACAGGGTGGCAACACCGGGTTGGAACCAGGGTTCGACGGGGATTTATCAGCCTTGAGGGATGGAGCGGTGCTGCCTGGCTGAATGACAGCGGTGCCGAGAGCTGCCTCATCTCTGCTCTGAGGAGGTGCTGCTCTTGGAGCTCCTGGCAGTGCCTTGAACGCGTGGAGGCATCCAAGGGGGAGAGGAGACGGCTCCTGGATGAGCGAGGCTGCCTGACAGCACGGCTCTGCGGCGATGAGAATCCCCAAACTGTGAAACAGCGGTCAGAGCGCAAACAGCGTTTCTCCGGAGAGGTCCGATCCGGACTGAATCCCTCTCAGGTGAGGTTAGGCTGGGCGTTGGGCTCCTCCGGGGCGGTTTGCGCTTCGGAGCGTGCTGGGACTTCCCAGCGACCCCGACGTGAAAGAGGTGACAGCAGGTATTTAACGACGACGGGCAGCTTTCCCTCTGAACCGGCCACAGATAGAGAAACCTAAACACGTGGTTTGCCTGAACTGATTAAAGAGCAGTGACACTCACCGCGAGCTCGCTGGCATGAGGGAGATACACTGACTGAACAGCTCCAATCCAGCTGAAATAAGCAAGGTTTTAGAGTTTAAACACATTCCATGGGTTGTAATTAAAGAGTCTCAGAACTGTGCATGACCTTAAACTTCCCAGAGCTGTGCCGCTGTGTGACAGGGCTGTGAGTAACGTGATCAAAAGGAGATGTTAAAGAGACTTAGGGCTGGACAAAGCTGTGACCGAACCAAGGAAACTGCCACCCTCAGACATTCCTTACGCAGAAGCAGGGAGTTAATGACATTGTTTTAAGTGCTGTCTCTACTCAGCTTGTAAGATCTCTCGCGAATAAACGCCTCCTTCACTAAGAGGGAGGATGTTTGCGAGGCCAGCTATCAGTTTGCATTTTCCGCTCGTGGCAAGCACGCCAGGCCCCTACCCTCTCCCTCCAGCCACCCGCCCTGGGAGCTCCGCGCTCCCTCCGCAGCCCGGAGGGTGGGAGGCCATGGCTCGGCGCTCGGTGCCCTCCCGGGGTCAGGCAGAGGTGGCGGGGCAGCCCCACCGGGCCCCGGCCACGCACCACGGCCAGGCCCTGCCGCCCTCTCTGTGGTGCCTCTGAGGGGCTGCCCCGGCGCCAGAGCGGCGCAGCGCCTGCCGAGTGCCTCTGCCCCCCCCGCCCGCGGCGCGCCCCCTAGCGGGCGGGCGGCTCAGCAGAGGGTAAGACTCCGCCCCCGCCACGCCTCTCCCACTCACACCCCCTCGGGGCGGCCTTTAAAATAAGGAAGTCCTTCCCCGTGTCCCCGCCTGGTGATTGGCCGCGGCGCGCGCGCGGGCGAGTGGCGATTGGCTGCGGCGCCCGGGTGGGCGGGGCCGGCGGGCTAGGGGTGCCGCGGCGGGCGGGGGCTGCCTCGTCCCGGCCGTGGCGGCGGCGGGTGCGCGTGGCGGGGCCGGTTCCGCGCCCGCCCGCCCGGGGCCGCGCCATGAAGAGCCTCAAGTCCCGTCTGAAGAAGCACGAAGCGGTCATCGGGGGCAGCGCGGTGGGTACCGGCGGGGCTGGGGGCGGGGGGGAGAGGCCCCGGCAGGGCTGAGGGCCGCGGGGCTCCGGTGCTTCGGGAGCTGGGCCCGGTGGGGTTCCCCGGGGCGGGTGAGGAGCCCTGGAGCTGGGCCTCAGCGGCTCGCGGGTCTGTGGCGGGCCCGGGGGGTTGGAGTGCGGGCGAGGGGACGGGCTGCCCCGGGGCCGGCAGCGCGTGTGCTTCTTCCCTCAGCGGGGCTTTCTGGCCCCGGCAGAAATTAGCACCTTCTTATTATATTTTATTTATTTTTTTTTTCCCAATGAGAGCCTCAGGAGCCCGTGCCGAGCCCCGGCCGGCAGCCTGCCCCGCGGCTTGCCGAGGTGCGTGTGCAGGAGCTCGTTCGGCGCCGGAGCCGGGTGCTCTGGGCTCCCAAACCCAGGCTGGCGTTGACTGGCGTGAAACGGCCTGGCTGGTTTTCACTTTTACCGCGTTCATCTCTGCGGATGACTTCGGGTGAGAGGTCTTTGCAGCGGAGGAAAGGTGTATTCGGCAGTTACTTTCTGTGGCAAATCACCGGCGGTTGTGCCCGTTCGCTTCCCTGGGAGTCTGCGGTGGCAGCCACGCTCCGGAGATTGCCGCCGTCTCCCTGCGCTCGTTTGCTAAACTCGCCGCTGGCTACGTGGAATAGCGGAATGGGGCAGGTTAATATGATACACTGACTTCTATCAGTCGCCTTTTAAGATATTAGCTGTCTTTAAAATACTCCTGCACGCTTGTCTTGGAGCTGAAACTATCACTTGAAAAATAATAGCTCATTTGAAAGACATGCGGGTGTTCAGGCTCGTAAACTGCTGACCCGACTCGTCGGAGGCAATGACAGCTCGCGTGGAAGCGCGTCGCCGTGCTGAGCACTTCCCTGTGCGAAGGAGTGATTCACACGTCTGCTATGAGAACCTGTAAAGTTAGGCTGGCACTGGTTCGTGTTCGTTAGCAGTCCTGTACTTCGGAACTGTTTGTTATTTCAACGCAGGCCTACAATAATTACATTTCAACAAACACTTACAGCATCTGTATTTGTTTTTGAATAGACACGGATGTTTTTCACTTCCATAGGTGGAGGCTCAGCAAGTCCTGCTTTCAGAGTAGCTTTGAGCAGTCTTAACATTTTTAAGAGCTGAAGTTATTCTAAAATATGTGAAGGGAAGTTACAGTCACTGAGATCCCTTAAAAACTGGGGTTTGTACCCATAGTGTATTTATTTCCCCTGTTTATTACTTCTTTTGGTTATGTGATCACCAGCTGATCAGACACCAACTTACAACCTTCTATATCGGGCAGAAAAAATTTGTCTGCATGGGTGGGTGTGAATAGCGAGGCCGAAGGGGAGGATGACTGGGAAAAGCTGGGTCTCTGTTCCTAACTGCTGGGGAAGGAGGGGAAGCGGGTGGGAATCCTGCCAGTGTGAGCTCCATGGCTCCCGCTTGAAGCGCGTGTGAAAGCCGTGCCTGTTTGAGAAACCTCATCCCTCTCCTGTCCCCACCCAGTGCTGTTTCCTGGGGGTGGAGAGAAACTTAATCCCTTCATCGTGCTGCTGACAATTTTCCTCCAGGTTAAGGTAATAGTTACGTGCCCTCTGTCTTCCCGTGGTGATCTCTTGGCTTTATTACCTGCCTCGTGATGGAGGGAAGCTGTGAAAAGCAGCCAAAAGTAAAAAATGGTAGTTATTACCAGCTCCACAATTATCTGGAATGTTTGGTCTGAAAATGGAATTACCTGCTTTTGCCAGCTCCAGCTGGCTAATGGTGCGTGGAAAATAATCTGAGCAGGCTGATCAGTAGCTGCGGCGCTCTGGATAGCGAGACGGATGCTTGTCATTTGCAGTAGCGTGGGCTGGAAACTTTAATACCGGATTCTGTGGAGCACGGAGCCTTGAGGGCGCGCTCCTCGCAGTCACAGATGATGCCTCCTTCACCAACATTTACAAGATAGGTTTTAATTAAGGTAGCCAGCCCTACTGGGGTGACCACAGCAGCTTGCGCTGCTGGCGTTTCTGAGGTGCCAGAGTACGGGCTGGTGTTTTAGGTGTGTATTTCTGATCTGGTTTGTGTTTAGGAAATGGGTTCTTCCAGTAAAGTAAGAAGTTCTGTCTGTAGCTGCACGTACAAGAAGCAAATACAAAACGTTCCCTGGTTGGTTTTTCTTGATGAGATGGTTGGGGAAATATTAGTTTACTGTTCTACAAAGTTATTTTTGTTTCAGATCTCGCCAGTGAAAGCCAATTAGCAGAGATTCTAACTGTTGGCCTCTGTGGCAGGGAAGAAAGGCTGCCTGCTTCTTTAATGTGTGGGAAATCACAGAATCACAGAATAGTAGGGGTTGGAAGGGACCTCTGTGGGTCATCTAGTCCAACCCCCTGCCCAAGCAGGGTCACCCAGAGCAGGGTGCACAGGACCTTGTCCAGGTGGGGCTGGAATATCTCCAGAGAAGGAGACTCCACAGCCTCCCTGGGCAGCCTGGGCCAGGGCTCCGTCACCCTCAGAGGGAAGAAGTTCTTCCTCGGGTTCAGACGGAAATAGCTGTGAGGGTGCTCTGTTAAATTCGAGGTGCATGATGTTATTTAGGGGGGGGTTTTAACCTTGCTGCCCCTCGGGATGAGGTCTGGAATTCGGGGAAGGGGGCTTCTGGGCTGCTCGCTTCCTGCGGAACGCGGGGTTCTCGGTGGTGCTTTGGGCCCAGCCGGAGCCGTGTGGCCGCGCCGCGGCAGGTCTGCGTCTCTGTGGCGATGAGTGCACCGAGATCCGGCATCGGAGACGGAGCTGCCGTGAGATCCGCAGGCGCCTCGGGAGTCAGCAGCACCGCCTGGAGCATCTGCGAGTGGTGGGAGTGAGCAGGAGTAAAACCGTGTGGCAATCTGCATCGATCCTTTCTCCTCTGGGAAAAGTGATGGTGGATTTTTTAATTAAGAGAAACTGAACATGACAGATAATTAGCAGAAACCATTGTGGAAGAAACAAAGGTGGGCACCTGAGCATTTGGCCTGGTGTGATCATCTGTGATTATTAAATTAATATCTGAACAAGTTCTGTAGCTAGTGACAGCTGAACTTGTTTAAGGCCGTGTTTACACTCTTTTTGCTGTGGAAACTGCCCAGTTTTGGTAAGTGGATGACTTTTCCTCTGTGTGAGGAGTGGGACTTTGTGGGTTGACCAGTACACAGTTAAACACCTACTGCTGCCCTGTCAGCAGCGGAGAGGGCAGGTACCACGCCTTGTGCCAATCTAATCACTCTTAATAAGGGAATGGAAGAATTCTGTTTGAGTTCACTGATTAATCGGCAGCAGTGTAGCTTCGTATGTACAGCAGAATAACTTTGTTAACAATTATTTGTAGCACCAGTGTGCTGTAGAGTGCACATGAGTAACTGAAGGAGTGAAGTATAAACTGGATGTTTCGTAAGCTTGTTTTAACTGAAGATTCAAGAGCACTTCTGTGTTGAACTTTTTTTTTTAAAAACTCGTGCTGCTGGTGGCACACACCGGGTTGTAAACGGACAAGATTTTCATGGCACTTTGTCAGGACTCTGCTCTGGGCAAAGACAAACCAGGTTTTGTCAGCCTCGCTGATCACAGTGCCATCACCCATCAGCAGAATTTTTCCAGCGCTGCTGCTGTCGGCCGGAGCAGAGTTACTCTTCCCTCTCCCCTGCCTCCCTGGTCTCTGTTGTGGGCAACCTCGGGTGCCTTTACAGTGCCATCGTCAGGCAACGCCGCCGAGAATCAGCAGCACTGTAATATTCAAATGTCAAGTCCTAGGCTGGCTCTGGTTGTTCTTCAGAGAACGCTTGGGTTCTGGGAAGCTGTACGAAGGCTTGTTCTAATGTGTGTGTTCCCTGGGGAAAAAAAAACACAGCCCTTTGTGATGCGTTTGCATTTAGGTAAATAGAATTAGGTGCTTGTTTGTGATGTTTGTGGTTGATGTTGAAGAAACACGAGGTTAGTCAAGACGGACAATTTGTGGTTGGGCAAAAGCTTTGTGGTGCAGCCTGTTTACAGGTGCATTGTAATTTTCAGGCTCCTCAGAAAAGAGCATTTCTCAATGCTTTATCATTTTGGAATGTAGCAATTAAAAATATTTTTAAAAATTGGAGGTACCGTGAGTGCATGTGTGCAATTTAAATATCCTCAGCTGATTTGCAGACATAATTATGCAGATAAAGCTGTTTGGTTATCTGTTTTAAGTTCATCTGACCATTTGCTCAGATACAGCTTACGTACTACTTTGTCAGTGTTTAAATATTAATATTTATTAGCAAGCAACTGTTTATAATATGAGAGACTGATACTGTCTCTGTGTTTTCATTACTTGGTGGTTACCAAACAGGATCGAACCACTCTAATGTGGTATTCCCTTCTCCACGCGTACGTGCTTGAGGCTGCTGCCCTGCGTGATGAATGTAGCAGTCGTGTCGTCTGTCATCACCCCCTGATATTTTCTGATGCTTCATTATTAATGGATGGAAGTACACAAATCAATCTGTCCTTGCCTGAGAGCTTGTGAATTCAGACAAGTGGCTTCGAGTCCCCAGGAAGGCAGAGGGATGTGCTGCTGCCAGTGGCAGGCGACGGCGGCTGGACTCTGACCTTGGTGCCGCGCTCTCCCGTTAAAGGGAAATGCTTTGAGCTGGGCACGCTCTGATCGCTGCTGGGGCTGCAGCAGGACCAGGCTTCCCGGGCTCCCCGTTACTTCGGTGGTGAAAGCCGTGACGCTCTCATTGCTGTAAAAGGGTGTGAGGTTCTTTGGTGTAAGTGTGTTGCCATGAAATGTGCTTAACGGGCTGTACTGAATGGCAGCTGCAAAACCACTGCTTTGCTTGCGGAGCGCGTGAGTAGTTCTGATCACTTCTGTTAGTGTCCACGCTGATCTGCGTCTTGGGGCTGTGAATCTGAGGGCGCTGGATCAATGAATCACAGAATCACAGAATAGTAGGGGTTGGCAGGGACCTCTGTGGGTCATCTTGTCCAACCCCCTGCCCAAGCAGGGTCACCCAGAGCAGGCTGCACAGCACCGCGGCCAGGCGGGTCTGGAATATCTCCAGAGAAGGAGACTCCACAGCCTCCCTGGGCAGCCTGGGTCAGGGCTCCGTCACCCTCAGAGGGAAGAAGTTCTTCCTCGGGTTCAGACGGAACTTCCTGTGCCTCAGTTTGTGCCCTGGAGTTGTATGTTGGCAATGAGACATGAGGAAAGTCGTGTTTAAAACCAGAACTGAATATTTTTTTTTTTTATTTTGGCAGACTTTGCATCCATCAGGAGCTGTGTGCAGAGGTCTCTGACACTACCACGGTATCGTGTGTGCTGTTGTAGTTGATGCGGGTTGTTTTTCCCGCTACCCCAGCCATGCAGAAAGGAGAACCTGGCTATGCTGTTGGGTACATGTCACTCCTGGCAGATGGAAATATGCTGTTGGACACAGATTTAGAACCTTTGCGATCGTTTTGAGAGGACTATTTGACATGTCACATAGAGGGCTAGAAGTAGATTTGAATACTTGCTTGAGACTTAATAATTTGATCTTGATGGGATCTGCTAACTTGTAGTAGGAAGGAAAATGCCTTAAGAATGGAGTAAAATCAGGGGTGTTTATGATGAGGTTTTAGGTGGTTACTGTTTGTTTTGCTTTAACTTGTTTGTTAGGAGACTATTACCTAAACTAATTGCAGGATGCAGTTACGTATAAACAAGCCATGCAGCAGCACAGCTGTTAATACGAATTCTTGACACAGACTTTTTAACAACAGCGCAAACCCAGCGCCGTCCTAGCAAGGCTGTTATTTTTGATGGCTGTTTAGACTAAGCCTCGCCCGCTCTGTAGCATTCAATAATTTTCCGTAGATGGAGAAACTGCAGAGAACGGGGTGATAACGCACCGTGCTGCGTGTGGGAACCCACTGGGTGAAACAGGAGCCCTGCGCTCAAGCTGTGCCTGTCTTTCCCTGATGCAGACTAAACAGTACCTCTTACTCTGGAGGTTTTAAGCTCCAAAACATTTGTATGTGAGTGCAGGCATATCCTGATAGGCAAGATACGCTTATAAAATAGAAAATGCCACTTCCCCCCCATTTCAGTTAGCCCCTTCCCAAACCTGGTATCTGCAGTACTTCCTTGGCAACTGCAGATGAGCCAAAGTCTGCAGGATCGGCGGGGATGAGCTGATGTGCATCTGTGCTGTGAGGGGAAGCTGCACCTGGTGCACGTCTTAAAAGTCGTTTCGGTAGCCGAACCTATCCCTGCATTGTGTCAGCCTGTGCAGTTCTGAAATAAATCACACTGCTTCAAAAGCAATTGTCACTTTGTGCCGTATAAAATCGCCGGGTGTGTCTGTTCAGCTGCTGGCTTTGATCACAGATGTACTCTGACCTCTGTAGAGCAAGCAGGAAAATGAAACGCACGGGCTGGTAAGTGTGCCGAGCCTGCCCTGCTCCTCTGTACTCAGCTTGGTGCTTTATTGTGTTCAAGTAACGCTCCGTTGTCAGTGAGTGTTTGCCTTTCTCTGCAGGAAAACCGTGTGAGACCTCAGTGGGAAAAATTACTATCTTGTGACAATGATGGGTCTAACATTAATAATTCTCCATCTCTTCTTTGACAAGAATTATTCTATCTCATGGTCTGCACAGACTTCAGAAACTGCAGTTTTAGTTCTAGAGCTATTTCCATAGAAGTATGAAGTTAGTGTTTTTGTCTAGATAATTTTTGGGACCATTCGTGTATTTGCGAGCGCCCGCTGTAAGCGCTGATGGCAGCTCTTTACCAGAGCTCTTTGCTCTCGTGGTGTCTTATGTGCTTATGTCACCCGCTAATGGCATTAGAGGAGGATGTGTCCCCTTTGGGTTTTCCTGCTAAGAGGATTAGCTGCCTAGCCCAGCAGTGAGGAGCAGCTGTGGGCACTTTCACAGGCTTATGGCAGCTTGCAGGCTGAAAGGTTTAAGAACTGCTTCGAATTACAACGGGTGTTCCTGAAGTGAGTTAGGTGACTGCTAAAGGTTCTCCATGTTTTATTGAAATATGCCGTTTGTTTATGTAGCTGGTATTCTGCAGCTATGTAGGCGAAAGTATTAGAGACTGGATGTGCAATTCCCGGTTAGGGTGGAAGCTTCCTGAGCAGTACTTCTATTTCAGCAACAGGTTAACGTGTCACAATTTGTTTCACTGCAATATTAGGACCAATATTTCTTGTGCCCCAGGCCCTGTATTGCCTTTTGAAAAGGTCAGTGCGTTCTCAAATGGGAGTTGTACCTCTTGGGTTGTGCTCAGACTGATGACCAGAAATCTCTTCTTGTGGGCTTCTTGCTGTCATGAAAAGTCTGGAGTTCCCTTCTGGCTGCTAGAATTTCACTCTGGAGAGTGTTCAGGTTGAGAAACGTCTCAGCAGAAGAGCTGCTGGGCTTACAGGGTGTTGTGGATTGCTTTCCAAGGGCCTTCACAGTTGGGATCTTCATTTGTCTGTCCTGTTTGCGTCCCCATAACCTCAGTATTGTTCTCTCCTCTTGTGTCTTGGGATTGCTAATAAAGCACTCTCTTTGCTCAGAGTTCCTCGGTGGGGACGCTTGGGTGGGTGGTGGGGTGTGCAGTAATGCTCTGCATGGCTGCAGGGACTCTCCCTGCTTGGCTTTTTTAGTTGAGAGGGAGAAGATGCCCAGTAGCTTCAAGCTCAGATTCTGTAGCTTCAAGCTCAGATTCCATAAGTATGGTGCTGTGTTTATTTATTGATAAATGTATATCCTATAACAATAATAAACTTTAAACGTTAACTTTCCTAATACCTTATCTGGTTGTCAGCAATGTACAAATATATATTTTTTTAGCCTGTTGGAACTACCCTTGCTGATAGCACCCCATGGCTTTTGTTGCCAGCGTCAGTGTGCTCTAGACTAGAACCATGTTGTCTTGCTTTGCTTGGAAAAGTGAGAGTGATTAGTCTTGGTACCAAATATGCCCTGAGTGTAAATACCTCTAGTGGCAGTCATTAATGCTCTGCTGCTCTCATCTTTAAATACTTAATTGTAGTGCCAGATGAGGAACAGTCTTATTTTCGAAGGTGGTTGTTTTAAAAAGTCTCCTATAAACTTTGATTCTGAACTATTCTCTGTAAACAGCTGAGAGCAGTGACGTTCTGCATCCGCTGCCTGGATCGGTGCTGGCTGCGAGTACTGCGGCACGCAGGGCAGGAGGTTGTAGTGATGTTGTGATGGCCCAAAAATGTCTGCAAGATGAGAACTGCAGATAGGTGGTTTGACTTCTCATCTGCAAAATATCTGGTAAGATAAGGGGTTTCGGGTTCACAGAGGACAGAAGTAGATAATTGTTTGTGCAGCATGCAGTGAAGCTGTACAGTCCCTTTCCAAAGGGTGTGGAGGGACTTGAGGAAAAGCTGGGTACGTTAATAAAGCAATTAATTCAGAATTGGTAGGTGTGTAGGTAGAATCCCCCTGGCCCAGGAAGCTGAAGTCATTGACAGAGAGCTAGGAGAGCTTTGGAAAAGCTTCCTGTGCTGCTTCAGTTTACCTTCTTTTTCTGAGCATGCTGGTGGGCACCTGTATCTCTGCCCCACTCCGGAGGGACGTCCAGAGTGTGCAGGCACCCAAGGCATCTGCTCAACGTAAAGCCCTTGCGCCGAGAGCATGCCAGACACGAGTACTGCGTTTGATCCTAGCTGGGTGGTGGAGATGGGACACTCCCCTATCTCTGGGGGCTGGGAAGAGTTCCTGGCAGGCTGAGCTTCGGAAGAAGTGCTCTGGTAACAAAATGGGCAAGATTGGCCTTGGCCAGGCATCTGTGGTGTGCCTGGCGATTCCGCCCCTCCAGAGATCGTGGTGCTGCTGTATCTGATGACGGCCTTTGCTCTGAGAAAACAAATCTGAATTAGGTTCCAGACTTCGGCTGGAAAGAATGCAACACAAGCACACTTGATTAGTTTCTGCCCTTGGAGCTCTCCGAGAGCAGTTTAACTGGTGTGTGTCTGTAGCCGAGCCGTGTTTACTGAAGCTGCTCCGTGCTGCTGGAGCCATGAAAGCGGCGTTTCCCAAGCCCTGCTGTGTGTGCTTAGTCTGAGCCGGGCAGGAGCGCGGAATGCGGTTTAGCAATCCCAAATCTTGTGGTCGAGACTCCCTGGGGAGGATCTTCAGCGTTTAAAGGACTGCAGGACGAGTGCAGCTCACCAGTCACCGGGAATGTCTGCAGGCACATGAAAGTGGACGCTGGAAGGCACAGTCTTACCTACATGCTTTCTCACTAAACTGACTTCAGTTAAGTGTAGGGGGTATTTTTGCTGTTGCTGTCATTTGTGAAGTGTATTTATTTTTTTTTTTTTCCCCAAAAGTGCCATTTTTAGCTTGAGGAGACAGACTTGGTTCTGCTCAGAAGATAACTGGAGATGACACAGTCATTCTGGTAATCAGTGCCCGTTTTTGGAGTGGCTTTGCCACGTGGATGCTAGCTGCGGAGAAGTCTTGGGCGGCTCTTCTGAGGAGCACGTTCGTGCTGTGCGGCAGAGGGCTGCTGCTCGCAGCCAGTGGTGTGGAATAGTCTAGCAGTTACTGGGAAAGAGAGAATTTCTGCATATATGAGTGAGTGATGTTTAAAATATCTTTCCCAGGAGGACCCATTTATTAGGTTATTTGGAGTCTCGCGTGTGTGTCCTCCGGGGTGTGTGCGTATGTGGTTTTTCTGGCTGTGCACCATGTTTCTCTGCTGCAGACAGAACAGTGCGTTGCTTGTCTGTTGACCTACTCCCCTAAATATGGCTCTTGGGAGATCTCCATTTAAATTTAAACCTTGTGAAAGGAGACTCTGCATCTTCCCTACTGTTAATCATTGTGCTGTCTGTTTAATGTTTTGACAGCCTTTGTGGCTCCTCTCGTTTAACGTGTTGGGAGACAGGCTGGCAGCAGCAGTAAGCTGAAACCAGGTTCTATTCAGAATGGGCTTCATCACTGAAAAAGGAGATTTCTTTTAAAGCAGAGGCATGTGTGTTTTCTAATTTAAAATCGGTTACATTTCTGTCAAAATAGGACCATACATTCCATCTGCTCTGCAGTTGTAGCTGTCTGAAGTCTGATCACGAGTCTGGCTTTGTGGTGTGGAGGAATGGGGAAAAAATTACTCCAGCGAGTATTTTGGTCCTTCTGTGTTTTTAGTGGTGATAAGTATGACCTTCGTTAATGTCGGTGGACAGTTAATTTGACCAACGTGTTTGTTATTTTAAAGTGAGTGTTTGCATGTCTGCAGAACATAACACTGTAGTAAAGTTTCATGCATGCTTGCCTGGTTAGTTAACGTTAAATCTAAACCGCGTTACTCAGGGCATGAGCATGCGGAGAATGTGCTCATAGCGATTGCTTTCTATCGCTTGGCTATCAAGTACTGCATTATCAGAAAATAGATCTGGGCTGATGAGACTGTCTACGTATTGTTTACAAGCTATTTCGGGTCTGGGCAATATTACTCGTGTGTGTGAGTGGCTCTGGCAGTCTGTCGCAGGCAGAGCGGAGGCTCCGGGAGGGTTCTCCTGGGCTGCTCCGAGGGCCAGGCGAGCGGGCGGCCGGACCCCAGGGGCTTCACCGCTGGGCAGCCTCTGCCCAGGGGCAGCCCGGGGTCTTTTGAAGAGTTATGAAGTCTGAAGATGATCCTGAAGATGGGGAGAACATGCTCGGGGATCCAAGCTAAGTGAAGGACGGACCACAATGAATTCCGGGCGGTGGAGAGGACGCGTTTCTCGAAGCAGCCCGTTTGAACTCTGGTTTGGTGCGTTGTGAGCTGCGGCGGTTTGTCACTTGATGCGAGATAAACTGGTCGCTTCTGGCAGCGAGGAGCTGCGAGGTCTACGATGACGGGTTGGTTTTCTTGCGCAGCTAAAGACACAGTAGGTATCTTAGACTTCATGTCAATGGCAGTAGTTTACAACTGCAAAAATGTGAAAGGCTGAAGTTTGTAAATGCTTGGTAACTTCCTTTTTAATGAATGTGAGTGATAGCTGTCTCTAACAGCTCTTTCTGCGAGGGGTTATCTTTAAATGTTAAATACTCATGTAACAACACTTGATTTAGTACATCATAAGTAGATTGTATCCACTTCTTAAGTGTTATAAGCAAAGGAAAAAAATATTTATATGAAGATGATAGTAATTTTTTAAAAAGTGCTCTTGTTAATCAGACGATTTATGAAATAGGAAAGAATGGCTGGTGAAGGGTTTTGTGTAGACTTGAGTGATTTTGTGCTAGCGAGTGTAAGCTGCAAGCGTGAAATTCAGCTATCTGAACCCAGTGGCAAACATGCAAGATGTCATCGCTTTCCTCCAGGGAAGTGAAATGTGTCATATACAAAAGAATTTAGAGGGGGCAGAGCTTGTATGTATAGTTTCTAAGGTATTGAAAAATAAAACATAACAAAACTTGCATAATAAGGTAGCTTGGTGGAGGAGACTTTGCCAGGCTGCGGAGGAATACTGTCTTTCCCCCCAGCAATGCCTGCAGCGTTTTCTGTGACCGTCAGTGTCACCAGCGCAAAGGCTTCGTTACGCTGACCAGGCTGGCTTAAGTTAATGGATGTTTTAATCGATTGACAGTTGGTACTGCCTTTTGGCAAGGAGACACCAGTGGGTGTAGCTTTGGCAGTTGTCTGTTTTTATTAATCCATATCACGTTTAGCAAGTGTTGTACTGAGTAAGCTATTGCTAAGACTTCATGGTGACAGTAATCTCGTTTGTGTCGTGAGAATGGGGAATAAAGATATTCGTGATTACAACTGCACTACACAGATCATGCTACAGATGCAGGGGGGTGGCTGTGGGTGTTTGGTTGGTTCTTCTTGTATCTCCTCTCTTACCCAGCAAAACCTGGCTCGGGGTCAAGGCGAGACCTTGCTTGCTGCAGCTCTGGGCTCCGACCGCTGGGAGAACTGGTGAATTGACATCGTCTCTCTTCCAGGCTTTATTACATTAAATCTTGGGAAAATTCAGTCTTTGCTAGTAAGTCATAAGGAGAAGGTAGTGTTCATAGAATGTTGCTGTATTTTTTTAAGATGAAGATTGTATGTAGCTTTTGTTTTTTGTCTGTTATTGCTGTTCTTGCTTTCACATGACCTCTGCTAAGATTTGGGTGTAGTGGGTTTGGTGCTTTGAGGAGGCGAAGGAGTGTATTGTGATGAACCCGACATGAAGGATACGGGACTGATAGGCTGCTTTCTCATTTAAAGAAGCAAAAATATTTCCAGCTCCTCTTTGGCTGCTCTGTTTTGGAAATTATTAGGTTTACCAGTTTTAATGTTCTTTATTCAGTGACACGTTGAACTCCTGACCCACAGTGATTAGTAAGTTCATGCACCCGCAGGCTGCATACATCTTGCTGTTATCAGTAAATTCTTTCACTGTGTAGAGTTAGGTTTGAATATAATACTCCTCTATAAGCCTTTTTCTTCTGTTAAAGGCTTCTTGACTATCAAGTCATCAGTGTCCAGCTTGGCCGTGTGGTTGCTGTCACAGGACAGAATTTCCTGGACAGGGTAAAGCGATTCAGAAGGGGTGGTTTGACAATGAAGAGAACAAGCTCTGCGTTTTGGGGTGGGGTGCATGGCCTGTGGCCTGAAGCTCTAAATTTGAAGTAAACAAGGAAGAAGTGTGGGGTGACAAATGTCTGAGCCTGAACGTGCGGTGGTCTGTTTAGAACTGACTTGTGCTGGCTTTGCACTCTGTATTGCTTTGGTGATTGCAGGCAATTTAAAGCTTTAAGCTTTGAATTTCTTCCTTCTGCTGCTCGATATATGTTCATCTCTTGAATATCACTCTCAGTGAAATTTTGACCTTTGAACACTCTGACAGAGTCAGGAAAAACTGTGTCCAGTTGCATATTTTTAGTGCATCCATTTGATGTTAAAATCTGAAAACTGCTTGGGACACAATGGCGCTGGTTCAGATCAGTTGGTGAGAACGGCCAAGTTCAGTGAGTTGAGTTAGTAAGAGCCTTTCTGCACTGATGCTGTGTGTGTACCCACGTGGGCTTGCAGCATTTGAGCATTCAGTTTTGTGCAGGGCTGGGGTCCGCTCCAGTGTGGTGCTAGATCTGTCTGAACATGAGGAAGAACTTCTTCCCTCTGAGGGTGACGGAGCACTGGAACAGGCTGCCCAGGGAGGTTGTGGAGTCTCCTTCTCTGGAGATATTCCAGACCCGCCTGGACAAGGTCCTGTGCAGCCTGCTGTAGGTGACCCTGCTTGGGCAGGGGGGTTGGACTGGGTGACCCACAGAGGTCCCTTCCAACCCCTACTATTCTGTGATTCTGTGATTCTGTGATCCGCTGCAGTCCGCTGCTCGGTGCTTGTGCCTTGCCTTGGCACCTGGCTGCAGATGGCCCAGGCCAGCGGGCTGGTTTGATGGCTGCTCTCTCCATGGTGTGTTCTTACGGATCACCTTGCTGGGCAGGGTTGGCATGCTCCCTGGCCCGAGGCATGTGAAGCGGAGGGAGAGCGGCTGGGGAGGTGAGCGATGCTTTTCTCGGCAGTAGCCAGCGTTACGTAGGGGGGAAGTGGTGTCAAACTCGGCACCCCTCTGTGTGGGTGAAAGAATGTTTTGAAGAAAAGCAATGTGTATGAGTTGGTAAGGTGGAAACAGGGACTCTGCTTTTTGCTTCTCTGATGTTATTTCATCGATCTTAGTTAGGCATTGGCTGTGAAAAGCAGTGTAGGTTTCAATAAAGCTGGGAAGCCCAGCTGTTCTTGATAAATGTGAGCTGGGCTTAGAGGGGGCTAAATTTAGTACATGCTTCATCTGTTGCTGGCTGCTGAATTCATAAAAACTGAAGTCTGCCCTTGGTCACATCTCATAATTGTCCTGGTGAAGTATCTCTCAAAGCTTATTCTCACCTGTGGAGTTCTCTGGTACCTTTGCTGTATAAGAGTTGATAGAGGGGAAAATTGTAGCAGCTGTGTCTTATCTGCCCGCTTCTGTATGAAACAATTTTTTTGAGTACTGAAAAGCTTAGACTGGAGATGATTACTTGGGTTGGAAGTTGTTAGCAGTACTATTTTTGGGCTCTGTTGCTTGAATTCCTCACTTATCTGTTCCTTTGTGTTGCATCTTATTTATTAAGTTTTGAGACATGGACAGATATTTAATAGAAATAGAAGTGAAACACTAGATAGTTGTATTTAGATTATTACAATTCAAATGATTGACAATAAAGATGAACAAGAAAACATCCAGTTTTCATATAATGAATGGAGTTAATTCTTTTGCTGATGTGAGAGAAGAGTTGACGTGCCTTCCCCAAAGGGCACGAGACTAAGAGACAGCTTTTTGGAGATGTAGGTGCTGCAGAGAGAAGGCGGGGGAAGAGTTCTTAATGTGCTTAGTGGAGAGATTAAAATGGGATAATGAGGCATTAGGACAAATGTTCTCTGATACGATTACAGAATCACGGAACCGATTAGAGTCACAGAACCATAGGGGTTGGCAGGGCCCTCTGGGGTCACCCAGCCCAACCCCCTGCCCAAGCAGGGGCACCCACAGCAGGGGGCACAGCACCGCGTCCAGGCGGGGCTGGAATATCTCCAGAGAAGGAGACTCCACAGCCTCCCTGGGCAGCCTGGGCCAGGGCTCCGTCACCCTCAGAGGGAAGAAGTTCTTCCTCGGGTTCAGCTGGAGCTTCCTCTGCTCCAGTTTGTGCCCGTTGCCCCTTGTCCTGTCGCTGGGCACCACTGGAAAGAGTCTGGCCCTGTCCTCCTGACCCCCACCCTGCAGATATTTAGAGGCATTTCGAAGGTCCCCTCTCAGCCTTCTCTTCTCCAGGCTGAACAAGCCCAGCTCCCTCAGCCTCTCCTCGTAGGAGAGATGCTCCCGTCCCCTCCTTATCCTCACAGCCCTGCGCTGGACTCTCTCCAGTAGCTCCTCATCTTTCTTGAACTGGGGAGCCCAGCACTGGACACAGCACTGCAGATGGGGCCTCCCCAGGGCAGAGCAGAGGGGGAGGAGAACCTCCCTCGTCCTGCTGGCCGAGGGAGGAGTGATTAGTGAGGGACTGAACCGCAGGTCTCCTTGGACACTGCCTCCTCCTTCAGTGGAGCTTCTGAGAGTAATGCAGGCACCAGGACAGCAGTGCAGAGCTACAGCTGATCTTGTGTGGGGTTGGTTCCCTGTCTGTATGGCTTCCGAGGTCCCTTCTAGACACGCAGCGATCTCTGAGATACTACAAGTTGCTCTTGTATGAAGTGTGTGTGTGTACAAGTATCCATGCTAGCTCATCCTTCGTTTATCACAGCCTGATGTAGCAGTTTGTGTTTGTTAATCAACCATGGTGGGGGGAGAGAGACTTTTTTTTGTCAGGTTTGAAGTACCCATGATGAGAGAAGAGAGAGTAAAGATGCAGTGAAGACAGCTGTCCTGGCAGCCTCACATGGCAGAAGAGGGGCCAGAAGGAGCTGTCTAAAGACAAGCGAACAGGAGAAACTGGAAGGTTTATTTGAAAGTGAGGGTAGGGATCTGCTGTGTGTGGCTTCGGTTTTAGACCAGTTAGAGCAAAGCAGAATGAGGGAAACCAAAGAGGTTTGATCCTAAAGGTCTCCTTCAGGGACCAAGTGACTTACCCAGACTGTCTTGGAGCACTGTACGTTCCATGCCAGCAGCCTGATCGAAATGCTACGGTGATGTTATACGCCGGTAACTCTAAACATCAGAGCAGGTCCAGCTCTGTAAACCAAGATCCTCTCTGTTGTATCCCCCCAACCGCAGATGATTCGGCCTTTTGTTGAAGTTCCTTGAGTAGATCAGTGGTGTACCATAAGCTCACTTGCTTTTCTGATTCTCTGTTACACAGCTGAACACAGACTGGAACAAATACGATGACAGGTTAATGAAAGCAGCTGAAAGGGGCGATGTGGAAAAGGTTTCATCAATCCTTGCCAAAAAAGGAGTCAGTCCTACTAAACTGGACCTGGAAGGGAGATCTGCGTAAGTAACTGCCAGGACTGCGATAATGGTGTTGGGAAGCTGCTGAAAGTTACTCCACTCCTAAATCTTGCTGCTGCTCTTCAACCTCTTTAATGTGTAAATCTGTGTAAGAATCACGTTAGATTCTGGTCTTGTCTGAATTGGAACACCAGATAGCTAGAATGTCAAATTCTCATGAACAGTCTTCAAAGTGAAGACCGGTGTTTAAACACTTGCTCTTGCCAGATTTGAATGCTGAAGAGAAGTGGAAAGCATGTTGGTTTTTCAGGTGGCTCACTGATTCAAGGTAAACAGTGACTACTTCTCCAGAAAGTTACTAGTTCCTTGAAGTCTGCAAAACTCTCCGCTGGTTTTGGACGCTATCCAAAGGTGACTTTGGGCTGTATAATGCTTTCAGTATGCAGCTGTTTGCTTGGGCTTTCCTGATGAATATTACCATTTTTGAGTATAAACCAGCTGTGCTTAAGCAAGGTATTTCCTATTTTTAGATTCCATGTTGTAGCATCAAAGGGAAACCTGGATTGCTTGAACACCATCCTTATTCACGGGGTTGATATCACAGCCACTGATGCTGCAGGTAGGCTTCCGTAACTGTCCACGTGCGACCTGCAAACGTTCTCAGCTTGCTTCACATTTTGGAGTGCGATTAAGCTAAACTAAAGGATAGCTGTTGTTCCTTTCCATGGATTTCCCTGTGGTTGGCAAAAAAAAAAATAAATCTGTGTGACTTGTTGCTGAAGTTGGAGGAAACTGGTCATGGCCAGTAACAGAAGTTCATGAACGGCCCTGACCTGCAGCAGACCTTGTGAACTTTGCCTTTGTGCTGCTGTGACTGTATGTAGTCTGCTCCAGACTTACTGGCCAGATGGGTGTTTCTGGTTGAGAAGAACAGTATAAGAACTGCTTTAAAAGAGTTTGTGTTCGTTTAAATGCGAAGTGTATTTCATGGAGACTTGTGACGGACTGGAATGAGATGCTGTGGTGGGTGTTTGCGCACCTGCCCTGAGCCCTCGGAGCTTCAGAGTGCCTGTGCCGCCTGCTGGGTTTGCATGTGTGAGGTCAGAGTTCATGTGAAAGTGTCATGAAAGAGGTAATTAAAAATGGGTGCTAAGTTTGCCTCAGATTGTTTGCCTCATAATTTAACGAGCTTAGCAAATACTGCCTAGTTTTCAGCTTCATTACAGAGATAATCTGCCTCCTTTCATATGACAGATTTTTTTTTTTCTAAATGCTTATGTGGAGTGCTTTGCAGTATTTTGAGATTAATTTTGCTGTTTGTGAGCAGGAACCCTTGGTTGCAGTTTGTCCAAAATAAGAAAAGACTGTTTAGAAAATAGTGAAGTATATATGAGAGGTGATGTAGCAGAATTAAGGAAGGAAAAAATGACCATTGTATCTAAAATGTGGATGTTGCTCTGAACTGTCCCTTGTTGTGATCTGACAGTCTGGCACCTGTGTATTGTGATGTTTCAGACCTCTAACACAGGAGCAGTAATGAAACGTGTGGAATTATTGAGGAGGCAGGAGATGGGTTTTTGTTGAGATGAAATAAACTGTGCTCGTGCTTTAGTGACTTAGGCTTATGTGATTAGTAACAGGCTTTGAGCAACAGCATAGGCGTGTTGAGTTTGTGGGGTATTTCCAAATGCGTGTTCAGAATAGATCCTGAACTGATGCTGATCTCTCTTTTAGGCAGAAACGCGTTGCACCTAGCTGCAAAATATGGACACGCTTTATGTTTGCAGAAGCTGTTACAGGTACTGAAAAAACAATTTGCCCCTCATGTTTTTTTATTCTTAAGAAGATAAAATGCACTCTTAAATATTCTGATTCAAAACTGGGATATGCCACTCATCTCTTTTTGTTTCTTTTTTTTGTGTGTAAAATAAGACAGTCATGGGGAAAAGACCTTTTCATCGTAAATAACAAGTTGTGGCTGAAAGAGTGCTAAAATAAAGAAAATAAACATATTTTCATCTCTTCATAGAAAATCAAATCAAGCTGTAGTTCCTACATCTTAAAGAAAACGGAGCTGAGTGTTTTAAGGGCTAGTGCTCCTTTTCTGAATACATTTATGTTTAGGAACAGTAACACTGAAAGGTCTGCTCAAGAGCAGGGTTTTCTTCAAAAGATGGGCATTGATATCCCTAATCTTCCGTTAATAAAACAGCACTGGGGGATTGTCTTAGGTTTGTGAGATTTTTTTTTTTTCTTCATTTGTTCTGGTCATTTTATGCTCTTTTGAAATTTTTTGAAGTTCTAATGGATTCTTTTCATCTTGTGTTTATTTGATGCATGTCTCCATGCAGACAGAAATGGCACATTTTCTGTGGAGTGCCCGAACCAGCAGTGATGCTGGTAGGGAAGGAGCAATGACGAGTAGTGGGGAGTCTTAGCTGTAGCAAACAAACATTTGAAAGTGTCTGTGAGGAGTTGTGCATTTTCTTTGCAAGGTCCTAATTTACTTCTACAACTTTCAATGTGTTTCAGTGTATTTAGAGCACTAAAGTGCATGTGCCCATAGCTCGCTTTGTTCTGTATGTCACTATTTTGTCAACTACAAACTTATATATTTTTTCTTAAATCACTTTTTGTTGCTTTAATTCAAACCTCTAAACATTTCATGCTTTATAAGTGCAATCTGAATCGTAACTGATAACCGGCGTTACTTATTTTAACAGTACAATTGTCCAACGGAGAATGTGGATCTTCAAGGAAGAACTGCTCTCCATGATGCAGGTAAGAGGTTTTGCTTTTCTGGTAACTGTATTACAAAATCTAGATTCAATTGATGGATTAATTTTCAGATTGGCCCAATTCTTCTCTTTTAATTTTGGTGACTGTAGTAGAAGAAAATGTTTTATGTTGTCATGACATCTGTCCTCAGTAACAAACTTGTTAAGTCCCAGCAGAGGTTGTAGGTCTGAAAGTCTCTGCTGATGCCCTTCAAGTGTTGTCTAATAAAATCTGAAGCAAGTATCACAAGCAGTGCTCTAAAGCAATGAGGCTAGTGGGTGAAGATACCTTTACTCTGGTCTGCGTCCTCATTATGCTGTGCAGTGTCTCGAACAGTAGCGTTTGACTCCTTTCATGCGCTTTTGAGATGGTTGTGTGAGAACAAAGTCATAGAGCCTTGTCATGCTCTCAATTGCAGGAATTTTTGTGAAACCCCAAACACCTCCTTGGGTGTATTGGTTCCATGAAGGCTGTTCTCAGCAGTATAACTTGCTCTTCTTTTTCTCTTGAAAGCTATGTCGGACTGTTCCTCTAGCATACAACTTCTGTGTGATCATGGGGCCTCAGTGAATTCGAAAGACGGAGTAAGTTGCTGCTCGTGGCAGTCTCCTGCACAAGCCTTATTGGAGTTCTTGTGCTTTCTCTGCCTTCTCTCCCTTTCCTTATTTCTCTCCCCCTTTCTCTCCTCAGGACGGGAGGACACCGCTAGTGCTGGCCACTCAGATGTGTCGTCCCACGGTCTGTCAGCTTCTGATCGACAGAGGAGCAGATGTTAATGCCAGGGACAAACAGAACAGGTAACGCCTGCAGAGGGTTGCCAGAACGCCTGCTGACATTTAAAGGGTAGAAAGCTGTCCCTTGGCTTCCAGGCTACAGAATAAATATGCTGAATTCTGTGGAAAAGAACCTGGGATTTAGTTAAGAAGTAGATGTGCCGATTCAATAACACAGAGAAGCATGGCCTTTTTTATTGCTTGTTCTTGCCTCTAAAATACATGTAGGCTTGTTACTGCCAGCAGAGAAACTGCACTTTGTTGTTTTAAGGGTTTGTCTGTCCAGAGCTCCACCTTGCACGCTTTGGGATCAGTGTGCAAAATGGGTCATGACCCATTTTGGTGGTACTCTGCCAAGGAAGTACTTGGGTCCTGTTGGAGCTCCGGAGGGACCTAAGGGTCTGGAAACGTTTGCTTCTGTATTCGGGAGGGGTTCTGTTTGTTGCTGCTGCTTCTGCTGGCTCTTTCCTGGAGGCTGGCTGCCTGGTGGCCAGTGGATGTGAGGCTGCTGAGGGACGAAGCGTGGGTAATTGCATTGCGTGCTCTGGAGCTGGCAGGCGTTTGGAAGGCTTTCCCAGGGCTCCCGAGCACTTCTCCCCTCCAGCATTGTCTAAACTTCTTGCCTTGTGTTTGTTGTGTCTATGGAGATTTGTATCTAAATAGAGAGGAAGCCAAAGTCATGCAAGTTTTCAAAACAGTGGGTGGCTCTTGCAAAGCCAGTAGGTTTATGCTGGGTTTCATGAGAATACTGCTATTACAGTGTTTTTGTTTGCTTTTTAACAAATATTTAAACACTGACCAAATGACTTTTTAAATCTTAGTTTCCTGTCTTGATAGAGGAAAGGTTCCTTGACTCAAGCTTCCATGATTAGACATAAGTGTACCAGGGATGATTTCTGTAAGTGATTGCTCCACTGCAGCGTGGGATCCCCGAGTCTGACTGCAGTCTTTCTCCCCGCCCTCAGGACCGCCTTAATGTTAGGCTGTGAATACGGCTGCAAGGATGCGGTAGAAGTTTTGCTCAAAAATGGTGCGGATGTTAGTTTGACTGATGGCCTTGGTCATGACTGTGCTTACTACGCCAGAATTGGTGACAATATTGACATTTTGACTTTAATAAAAGCTGCCATTGAGGATTCCAGCAAAGGTATGAAGAACGTGGCTATAGCAGTTTACTCTTTCATTTGAACTGGGCGTCTTCCCACTGCTGTGTCTTCAGGAGCTGTTTGTTGGAGGGTGGCTGTAGTCTTTTGAGCAGAAGGGTGATAAGCTGCCTGTTTGGGAGGGGAAAAGTTGGGTTTTGAGTTTTGTTTGTTTTCAGTAAAGATTTTAAGGTAAATGCAGGCTCTGATGCCTTGAGGCTTTAACATTGCTGAACCAGGCATTGCAGTATTGTCATAGGCGTTATTTAGCCTTATTTATAGAAAAACTTTGTACTTGTGAATGTTTCCATATTTGATTAACTGGGAGGGTGGAGAATCTGTTTCTTGAAATGTCCTCCCAAGATTGAAAATAGATGGAATTAGCGGAGTGTTGCAGGAGTCGGAATGAAATGCATTAACTTCCTATTTTTGTGGTGCTTTTTTAGCAAGAGATACCGTGAAGAAAGGGCAGCCTGAACAAAAGGTAAGACTGCTTCTGCTAAGTGTCTCCTAAGGCAGTGTGTCGCTGGTATTGCTGAGAGGGTGATTAAGATTGTGCTGTGATGCAAAACTCGTTCAGTGCTTTGAGTTCTTAACTTCCTGTGTAGCTGAGAAGGTTCCCTCTGTAGTCAGGTGGGGTGTCTGTTTCTATTTGATAAATACCGAGTGATGTGCACGTTCAGGATGGGAGTTTTGACAAGCATCCCGTTTCCTGTCTGGGTGACATCATGGGTGACTTCTTGCTGAGAAGCAAGCTGTCAGAATGGGGGGGGGGGGTGCCCCACAGCAGAAGCTGAAACGGGGCTGAGAGCAGCCTACTAGCCCCAGAAATGGATGTCTGCAGAACACGGCAGGAATAGAAATTCATACTTTACTGGTGCAATAACAGGTTACTAATGTGTCACAGAAGTGGAATCGGCTGCATGCGCCGGACGAGGCGAATGTCAGGCTGTATCAGAAGGAACACAACGCTCAGGTGAGCGGGAAGCATTTCTATGGCTTGCCTATTCCCCCGTTCATAACGAAGCAGGCATACTAAAGACAAGTGGGCTTGTGTGAAAGCATTAACGGTTCCATTAAAGGTCATGTATTGCTGTTTACTTCAAACTTCATTGCATGACAGTGTGATGGGGTAATTATGCAGATAAGCTGTAAAATTTTTTTGGAAAAAATACTTGTTTGTGTAATAAATAGTTGCAAGTCTCTACGTGTCTGAACTTGTCCTTTCTCTTAACCTTTTGTCTACTACTTTTGCCTGCACTAAAATCATAGGGTCACAAACCAGGAAGACTTCTTTTGTAACATTCTCAAGACATGTGTTTAAGTGTCTTATTAAAAATAATCTGTCATAACTGTTCTGTTAACCAGTATTAATTTTCTCATGTAACTACTATGTCATTACAGATTTCAAAAAGGTAAACAACGTTTTAAGCTATGGGGGGAAAAAACCTCTAAGAAATTGAGGCTTTAGTTCTGAAATGCGTTGTAATAAAAGCATGAAGATCGCTAAATGCAACTTCTCTGATTTGAGCTGAAGTAGTTACCACAGTTAGGGCAACAATTACTGGGCAATAATTAAACATGCTTTATTGTTTGCATGTGGGCCCTGGACTGCTTGATAGTGCAAAGACCTATCATTTTCATGTGTTGGGTTTATTATACGTGTCTAGAGTGATTCTTGTGGCTGCTGGAGCAGCTGGCACGCTGAAAGGTTGCTGTGCTTCATGCCAGTGAGGCTTTTTCGTTGCACCTTTGGCTGCAGTGGTTGGGTTTCAAGAACTGTTTTAACATTAGGTAGTTTTACTTGTTAATAGGCAGCAGATAAGCAGCCTCTTGAGTGCTGTCAGTATCGAATGATCTTATTCTGCTCCTGCTTTCAAAACCTGTATGTACACTTGTGCAAGAACGAGCTGTCTAGAGCTGAAGAGCTTGGAGGCTCTGGAGCTTGTGCTTACGTAAACTTTCAGAACGAAACAGGCCTGGAGTAAGGCCACAAATCATCAGGGGACTTGTTAGGCAAGGCTTAGCGTCTTTAATGACTGTTAAAACGGTTGGTTCGGATTCTTTAGTTTTCCCAATGTGTGTGTGATGTGGTGGTGGTTGTTTTAATTGTATTTTTTAACTTGCTTTTTAAGGAACTGGAGTTAGAAAATCAAGATTTGAAAGATCGAATGAGAGAAGTGCAAGAGGAGCAAAGGATGCTGCTGGATAGGATCAGTGGGCTACAGCTACAGCTGAATGAGGTAAACCTAGTATCGGAATAACCTGACTCGAGAGCTGTAGTGACTACTTGACGCTGACAGTGAAGCAGAAGGAAAGCATGTGTAACTAGATGCGGTCTTCACTGCTTTCCTGTGAATTCAATTTCTATGTTGCTATCATGTTCTGTTGCAAAAGCTTTTGGTTTTGTACTGGTATTCAAAACGTGAGGAGAAGGAGACCTGTTACAACTTCGTTCACTGATGCTCATAAATTTGAGCAAGAACACTTATGGCTATACTTTGCAATGTAACGTGAACCATGAGATGTTCCGGCATGTTTTAATTTGGAGAGTAAACTTCATCTGCACCTTTAAATGTAGGTGTTGTGTGTCAGTACTTTATCATAGCCACTGCTTATTTTCCAGCTGTTATTGTAAGTGGAAACACGGGGAAAAATCTTCAACTGGCAAAAACAGATACAGAGGGTTTCAACAGGGAATTTCTCACTCAAATTTCAAACCCTGTTTTTAAAAAAAATTTCCTCATCTTAGAGGTCTAAAATGACCAGTGCAACTGAGGAAGAAAATAAAACCAGCATTTTTCTCTTTTTTTTCATTGTGGAAGCTCACATTTATTCCTTCACTGTATTTTTGTAGAGGCACGTTTAAAAAGTGCATGTAGCTTCCCCTAAATGTGGCACGTGGATAGAAAGAATATTTCTTCTGGGGATCATTGTCTTGTCTGAACTGCTCCCAAGCATTGTCTTTATAAAACAAACAAACAAATCCCACAAAGTCCTTAATACTCACTTTCAAAAATCAGCAAGCTTCTGCTGAAAAACTGTACTCTGCCTCAGTAGTGTATGATCTAAATAATGGAAAAGATATTCTGGTTTCCTAGTATGGATGTCAAGAGCCATTGCTCTGTCCAACACCCTTAACTTCTGTTGATTTCTCTTGCCAGAGCTTAGACAGTAAATGGAAGGGGAACAGTCAGAGAACTGGGGGTAGACTTGTCAACTAATGAACTGTGTAGAAGCCCCTTCAACATTATTGAAAAAATGATTTGTGGGGGAATTTTTTTGTTATTTTTGCAGGAGCAAATGTTTGCAGATGATCTTGAAAATGAGGTATGATATATCACCTTAAAGTGTAATAGAACTATGACATAGAAGTGACTCGCATTTAAGTAACAGAATTTAAAACTATAGAGAAAAATAAAAACTATCTGTAAAGGCAAAATGAAATATCTACTGATGTGTACTCTTTATACAGCTGCATAGCATTTCTGTTACTACAAATAATATACGTGATCCCTATGGCACCTTTAACACAGGCTTAATATTACAAGTATCTCTTGAGTGACTTTCAGTAATGCAAGACTAATAAATGTGAATAAATTAAACAGCACATTATGTTGGTGCATATTTCCTTGACTCATTCTGCAGGACTCCTCTTGGAGAGGAGCAGTGTTGTGGAAGAACTTCGGAATCAAAAATTTAGGGATTCTTTCAGTGCTGATCTGGGCTGTTCTCCCTAAACTTTTCGAAAAGTTGCTTGAGATCTTATAAATCTGGCCATTCTTGTGGCTTTGGCTATTAGGCACTCTTTCTCTTTCAGAAAGATGAGTTGAAGAAAACCCTAACTACCAAGGAAAAACAACAGGAAGAAAGCTTAAGAACTATTGAAGCTCTCAAAGCTAAACTCAAATATTATGAAGTACGTTAATTGATCTGAAGTGTAATATAGCAATTGATGTTTGCAGTAGTAAATACTTAAGCAATTTTAGATTGTTGAAAAGTCTTAAATGGCTATCTCATTGTAGCAGCTTTCCCTGCCCTGTAATACGCAGCTTAACATATAGTAAAACTTTGGAATGAATTTTCAGCTTTATTTTTGTGTTTCTTGCTGTTTGCTTTTAGGTTGACTTTGTGGGATCTGGAAGTAACTTTGGTAATAGTAAGTATATTTAATTCTTAAAACCTACCATGCATAGCGCAGTGCTAGAATACATAGACAAAGGGAAAGGGTGGGGGTTTTTCTGTCATCTCTTCCTTTTGTTGGTCTTAACTATAGCCAAGTGTAACGTGTGTGTCCGTGCTTCAGACCTCAGAGCAGCGTCAGCTGGCCCCGGCTGTGTCCGTACCGAGTGGTAGGGCACTGTGGATCAGTCTGGCTTTGCGAGTGGCTGCTCTCATGGGATGTGCCTTGTAACTCTGCTACATCTTCTAATGACGTGGAAAACAAGCTGAGCGAGATCTGTGCTCCAAATTGAGTCTTCCCCTTTCCATTCCTCAGGTTATAAACAACACTCGTGTCTAGCTCATGATGAGAAAACTATGGTCCTCGTGAAGGCTGGAGTGTAGGCAGGTTTGGAGGCGACCTTAAGCACAAGACCTCAGCCTACAATTCTATTTGAAATTATTCCATTTCCAGAAACTGAAGTCTTTTGCATCCAACTTGGTTACAGGCCTGTCTTGCACTTGTGTAACTTAAAATGTTACTTAATCTGTCATGAGGCGTTGAGAGCGCTGTTTGGCTGCCTGTCAGGGAGGATTATTTATTTGGGGTGCAAGGGGATGCTTTTCCCTGGTGTGTTCATGTGCAGACATGCAGCTAGCTGAAGGTGGCTTCCATAGCTATTTTGCAGAACAGTTTATCTCGCCTGGCATAGTTAGGGGTATTTGTTACTGAGGAGGAGTTTGTCCAGACTTCCTCTATGACTTAGGGTGGAGTAATTCTAATACCAAATACTTCAACACCAACCTGCAGCCTAGTGCAGTCCTACCTAGTACAACAAAATTAGGAAGCAAGACCATAGTTCTTGTGATTATATGTTACTGTTTTTAAACAGAGACTAAATGCTGTTTGCTTTGCAAATCCAGGAAAAGAAGATTTATTACTTAAACAAGGCCAAGTGTTTGCGGTGGAATCACAGGTAATAAATATTTTGCCACTTGAGAGGATTCTAAGGTAGCTATGCTTGGGAAAGCTAATATACTGTACATATATTAAACACGGCTTCTGAATAACCGTTGACGAATACTTGCTGTGCGTATTTTGACCTGCTGGTGCCCTCTAGCGTTACACGTGTGACACAGCTTTGAGTGTTGTGGAGCTGTTGGGTGCTGAGCGGTCTGGTCTGTAGTGAGCATCCTCAGAACTGAATCGACAGACTGCCGGATCAACAGTCAGTGTAAAGTGCAATTGGTTTTTCATCTCCAGAATTTTTTTCTACTTTAAACTGAGGTAAAATTAAGAAGACTTTATTTTCCTGCCAGCTATACAATAATTTCCTGACACTTTTGTTTGCTGATAGCTAGCTACCTTTTAAAGCACCAGGCCAGTTATGAACAAGGTCCATCAGACCCTTGCAGTGAGTCGTATGTGGTAAGGATTGGTCCTAACTGACAAGCTGTTCTTACACTGCAGTATTTCAGCTGTAATGCTTCCAGAAGTGAGAGCCAGAAATAAATCTGTATATCCTATGCTGTCTTGCCAGATTTCACTGAGATATCTATTTTGTATATTCTGCTGATAACACAGAAGAATCCAGTCTCTTCTGCCATGTTTTACATCAGGTTATCCCAATGGTCTTAGGATTTTTTAAATTCTCAGTTGAAGTTTAAAATTAGTTGATGTGCAATTCTTTAAAAAAAGAAGGGGGGGGCTGGGCACAAACAGGAGTTCAGTGTCTTTAAGTTAGTCATGTCTGGAAGCTACCTGCTGCTCTCTGGCCCTTGGAACATGAATGAGACCAGTGGAGCAAGCCTGTGCTGCGTAATAGCCGTCACAGCTGGGAGTGAAGCTCACATGGCAGGAGGACCAAACTGTGTTTTTAACATATCCTTTACTGGACAGTAAACTACATGACTTTTCCTCGGTCTTTTCAGAGAGAAAGTTCTGTTAACCATGACATACTCTGTTCTGATTCCTTGTAAAGTTATTTTCATGTGCTTGAGGGACAGGGGAAATCTCTTAAATAAAATTTTGTCTAGCAGATGAGTGATTATATATGAATAACAAGGGAAAGGAAATGGATATACTATACCTGCGCTCTAATGTCCTAGTGTCCGGTGGTTGGGAAACAGTAGTGTAGAACTATATCCAAGATTTTACTGTTAAAAGCTGACATACACATGTTGTGTAGTATGGGCAAGAATAGATTGGGTTATTTCTAAGAAAAAAAATCGGAGACAAATTTTATGCTTGTGGCAACATAGGTTGAAGACAGGTGTGCGTATGACAGCTCATACGTATGTGACTTTTCCAACTTCTAAACAGGTTTGCGTTTTTGTGCCAATTTGTCTTCAGTCTAGGTCTATGCTGAGACCCCTGGAGCTCTCCCTGCCGAACCAATCATCCAGTTCAGAGAAGGAAACTTTGAAGAAAGAACTTGACAACATGAGGACCTGCTATGCTGTAGCAAAAGAAGAAATTAGCAAATTGCAGAGAGAACTGTCTCACAAGGCATCCGAATGTAAAGCTTTGGCATCAGAGTGTGAAAGATCCAAGGCGGAATCTGATGGACAGATAAAACAACTGGAAGATGCTTTAAAAGATGTACAGAAGAGAATGTTTGACTCTGAAGGCAAAGTTAAGCAAATGCAGACCCACTTTCTTGCTCTGAAAGATCACCTGACTAATGAAGCTGCTTCGGGAAACAGTAAGCTAACGGAGGAGCTGAAGGAGCAGTTGAAAGAGATGAAAACGAAGTATGAAGGAGCCTCTGCTGAAGTGGGAAAACTAAGGAACCAGATTAAGCAGAATGAATTGCTGGTGGCAGAATTTAAGAGAGATGAAGGAAGGCTGGTGGAGGAAAATAAAAGGTTGCAGAAGGAACTCGTTAAGTTGGAGATGGAGCGAGATAAAAGGGGAAGAAGTGTCATGGAGTTAGAAGGGCAACTCAAAGAAACAGCAGCAAAGTTAGCCCACTCTGTAACTTCAGAGAAATTTGAAAACATGAAGGGTTTGTTATCAAACCAAGTGAATGAGAAAGCAAGGAAGTTAGCAGAGATGGAAGGAGAGCATGAAAAACTGCAGGCAGAGATTCTGCTTTTAAAGAGGGAATCCGAGAGTCAGAAAGCTAAACTTGCTCAGCGTGTAAAGCCAGAAGACCACGAACAAATGAGGATTGGGTTTGAGCAGAAGAATGAGGAACTTGGGAAGACTATTAATGAATTATCACAGAAGAATCAGACTCTGCAGAAGGAACTTGAAAGATTGCAGATCGATAACAAGATGCTTAAGCAGCAAATCCAAATGCTAAAAACTGAAATTAAAAGCCAGAATGTGCCTTTAAAAATTCATGAAGAACTGAAGAAAACAAATGATCTGACTGTTGGTGACCTGACTAAAAAGCTTTTTGAAATTACAAAAAAGTACAATGAAAGCAAAGGAGAAGCTGAAAAGTTGCTGGCAGAGAAGAACAATTTAAGTGAGAGCATCAGCCACTTCCAAGCTGCGTACCTGTCTCCAGAGCAGCACAAAAAAGAAATGGAAGCTTTAAAATCTAATGGTATGGAACTTGAAAAGCAGCTTGCTGAGCTTCAGAAAAAATACAATGATGAACAAGCAGAAGTGTGCAAACTTGTCTCTGAAAACACAGTCATAAGAGAGACTCTCAGGGATCAGTATGTGTTGGCTACAACACATGAAGAGGTTAAAACAGTCTTGAGTAACACGGTAGAAAAGACTAATAGGGAGCTGTCAGATCTGAAGGAAAAAACTGAGGAGATAAAGCAAGAACTCACAAGGGTAAATGAAGAAAATGGAACTTTGAAAAATAAGGTGAAACTCTTACAGAATCAATTACAAACTGAGTATATAAGTTTAAAAGATCATGAAACTACAGTGACTACTTTAAATAAAAGCATGCAGGAACTTCAGGGAAACAACGATGTGATTATGGCTGAATATAAGAGGGGTAAAGAAGAAATTTTACAGTTGCATGCAGAAATTGAAGCCCAGAAGAAGGAACTCGACACAATTCAAGAATGCATTAAGTCAAAATATGCCTCGGTTGCCTCCTTTGAAGACAGAGAGCAAAGCTTTGAAGCCACAGTGAAAGAATTAAAAGCACAGCTGCAGGAGCAGGCGCAGAAGTGCAGGGAAAGTGAAGAGGAAAACAAGAAGTGCAAAGAGGAGAATGAAAAGCTCAAAAGTGGCATTTTGTCCATCCAGAATGACTTGCAGCAGAACTACATCCTTGCTGAGAAGTCTCGTGAAATGGAAAAAATGTTTGCAAGCAAAATGGAGGAGCTGAATAAGCAATTGAGAGAATTGCGGCAGAAATACACAGACCAAAAAGAAGAGAAAGATGAGCTGTGGCAGAGTACCACGCAGCACGTAAGTGTGCAGGCTCAGCATCTTTCAGTAGAGCAGATTGAAGCCTTGAAGAAGGCTCTTGGTCACACTATAGAGGATCTAAAGGAAGCCCTCAGAAGTAAGAAGGAATGTTACGACAAAGAAACACTAAAAGTAGGAGAACTGCAGCAGGAATTGTCGGATCTAAAAAAATCTTCAGTACCTTTGGTAGAATATGCACAAATGAAGGCAAGGCTAGAACAAGAAATTGTGGCAACCAGAAACAGCTTGAAAGAAAAGGAAGAAGCAAACAAAGTTAAAAATGAGAAAATCATGAAGTTGCAGTCTGAGATCCAGGTTACTCGACAAGCTTTAGCAGACCTGGAGAGCAAAGAAGTCATTGACATGTCAGAATACAAATCCATGAAAAGTACTCTGGAGGCCCAAATTAATAGCATAGCTGAGAACTTGTCCGATATGAATAAGAAGTATGAGGAAGCACGTGAGGAGGCTTTGCAAGCTAGAAAGAGTGAACTTTCTTTAAAGGATGAAAAGGAGCTGCTTCAGTTACGGAGTTGCAGCATTGAGCAAGAAATTAAAGACCAGAAAGAAAGGTGTGATAAATCATTGACAACAATTATTGACTTGCAGAAGAGAATACAGGAATCTGCAAAGCAGGTGGAAGCCAAGGATAACAAGGTAGGATGTGTCAGTCAATGCTCTTGACATTTGGGGTTGAGTGGTAAGGAACTAGAGGTCAAGTGTAGCCACTTATGTATTCAAGCATGGCTTTGGGTGCTGAGCATTAGGAACCCAGGACTGGCCCAGGTCTACTAAGGTGAAGTCCTGGTTTTGGTAGCATTATACTAAGTTTTTCCTAATTCTGTAGATGTTTCGGGCATCATGTGTAGTGTTTAAACTCTCTTAAAGCTTCTCAGCTGAGTTTCAGACTTTTGACGTGTAAGCTCATTCTTCCATGGGAGCAGCGTTTGTTTCGCATCTCTGGCTTGGCGTCTGACTGTTCACTGTCCTGTCTAGAAATGAGACCTAGAATATCTTTAGAGCATAAGTCACTTATGTCTCTGGCTGACCTCCAAGGTCCATACCTGCATGCCTTACAGATTTCAGCGCTAGGAAGCAGAATGCAAACCAGTGATAGCATGTCATGAGAATGAAGTCCTCTGTCGTTGCAAGTCTCTCGGCCAGTGTGATGGCAAGCTGGGACAAAGACCCTTCAATGCTTGCTGGTCTTTGTCAGACTTTAAAAAATTTTAAAGAATATTTTTCTCTTTTTTTCTCTTTAAATGAGACCTCCTTAAATGATGTTTTTGTGTGCTTTTTTTTTTTGAAGATAACAGAGCTGCTTAATGATGTAGAACGGTTAAAGCAAGCTCTTAACGGCTTGTCTCAGCTTACGTACACCACTGGGACTCCCTCAAAGAGGCAGAACCAGCAGGTTGAAATGCTCCAGAACCAAGTGAAAACACTGCAACAGCAGCTAGCCGTAAGTAATCGTGCGAGGTGGTGGCTGAAACAGTGCCATTGCCCAGTTTCGTGTATAAATAAGGGAATATGTATGTGGTCACGGGAGCAGTGGGGTTGACTGTAGGCTTAGACTTCAAAAGTAGAGGGTTCATAAAATTCTGCCCTCCCCGAGTGCTTGCTGCTCGAAGTTTGTCTGCTTCCTTCTGCACAGGAGTGGCAGCATTTGGGAACTTTTCCACATGAAAAGGACACAAACAACTTAGAGTTTGTGCTTACAAAATACACTGCTAGAGTTTGTCAAGACCACTTCTGTATGCATGTTCCGTGTTAATATTTTCTTGCAAGAAACCACCAGCCATGTAAAGAAAGTGAGGTGGGCCTTTCTTCATGGCTTGGACTTTGTTCCCTTGTCTGCAAATGTTGTGAGGTGTATCACTTGTCACGAAGTGCTAACAGTAGAGGGGAACACTGTATGGTAAGTGCTGTGACTTTGTGCACAGACACGTTTGTGGCCCCTGTGACTTCAATAAAACTCATAATGTGAGCAAAGTTATTTGTAAGTCTGTACAGAAGCAGCATATATCTTTAATGATATTTGCAAGGTTGACCCTTATAAGGCAAAGCATTCTTAAATTGGGTGGTTTTAAACAGCTAGCTAATGCTGTTGATGGAAGGAGCTCTTCTTAGAGCCTGAGCTGACCCATGAGATCAGCGTGTCTCTGAGAGCCTTTCAGCAAAATTGCTTTGCTGCAAGTAAGCAATAAAAAAAGTGAAGCAGTGACATTTTTCTTCATTAATGGAGGGGATATAGGGAGCTTTAGCTGTGGAATTCTGCTTTGGCTAGTCTATAAGTACATAAAACCAAGCCCACAAAGTGGAAATGGGGAAGAGTAGGTGTTAAAAATCTGACTTCACCTCCTCTTCCTGTCGTCTCGTTGCAGGATGCTAAAAGGCAGCATCAAGAGGTAGTTTCAGTTTATCGGACACATCTTCTGAGTGCTGTGCAGGTATGATAGCCTCAAGTTCAGATGGCTTTATTCTGTCATCTCAATGTAGAGGTTCTTTAGACGTGTTTGACTGCTATACCCGAAGACCTCACGCTTGAAACTAGCACCAGGTAGCTGTGTGCATGTTGACAGTTTTCATTAGAATGGACTGATCCAACAAAAAAGCAAACGCCCTACAGCTGTAGTCTCACTGTGCCATCTTCCGATTGCCATTTGTCATTTGTCTATGTGTAACTGCATATAGCAGTCACCTGCTCTGAAGGGCGATGGCTTGTGGTGATGTGTGTTATTAATTCTGCATCATCCCAGGTAATGATGGAGGGAAACTGAGTTAGAAATTGGAAACTTAATGCAGTGGCTCTCACGGAACAAAGAGCTGATCAGCTCATTCAAGTCTTCTGACTTCAGATACTGAAGCATACGAAAGAGGGACGGTTACTACAGCCACAAGCTGTGCAGTCCAGAGGACAGGAACAGTAACTTTCTCCTGTATCACATTTTCATAAAGGAAACTGCTCTCAGAGGCAGACCCTTCTTTCTCTCAGGAGAAAAAAAATCAGAATTCCTAAAGTATTTCAGATTTTCCCAGAGAGTGGTGAAAATATAGCAGAGTGAAGACTTGTGGGTAACTTTGAAGATAATGTTAGCAATGGATGGTTGAACTTTATGAGATTTTTAATTTTTGTTTTAACAAAGTGTTTGCTTGCTCTAGGGTCACATGGATGAAGATGTCCAAGCTGCTTTACTACAGATCATTCGAATGAGACAGGGACTTGTTTGCTGACGTGTTTAGTGCCATTGCTCTTGAAGGCTGCTGCATCTTGTACAAGTGCTGGATTACGGTAGTGGTAACCTTCATGAGATTTATATAATTATGATAATATAGCTGCAGTTAGAGCCTCTGAGTGTGAAACAACTTACGAAGCTGAAATATTTTCTTCTTGGAAAACACTAAAATAGAGCTACTAAGTTTCAAATCTGACACTTCTTTCAACAGATTAATAAAAGATGTAGAGCGTCTTTTTAAAATGGTATACAAGATGCCTGTCAAAATGATGACATAGTAGTTAAATTATTTTGATGTCTGATTGACCACTTCTTAAAGCAAGGCCTATACCCAGAAACTCCCGTTTATCCTAGCACTCTCGTGGTATGGTTAAAAATAAACTATGTTCAAATGAGCTTGGCTAAGTATTGTAGCTGTATATCTCCTTTAATGATTGAGAGAAAGTGGCTATTATCAAGACATAGCACAGCGTGCTTAGTAAGTCAGCTGCGAAGGCAGATGAAAGGTATTTAGGGATATGTTGTCACTTGGCTGGCCAAGTTACAGACTTTATTTAAATATAAGCTAAGATGTAGTGCCTTTGCTCTTTGCAAGACTTAAAAATCAGGTTCTCTGTCAAAACACTAACTTTTATGTTTGCCTCCCCTTCCCCCAAGATTTTTCGTGGATGCTTTGTAATATTGGTTCCTGTGGGCTAAAACAGTAGGACTGGGGCGCTGTGGTTTGTAGAGCAGCGTTTTAATCTAAACATGATAGTCCTACTGCCGTACAGTTTCATTCTTCATTAAGCCTAATACGGGTGTAGACTGAGCAGCTCATTAAGCTGTAGGCTAGAAAATTCAGGTATTGGATTTTCAAACACTATATCTCATGGAAGTTTAAGGTATGTTCCTCTTAACTGTAGATTATGTACTATAATCTTATTTATGGGGAAAGATGCAAATAGTAAGGATTAATGAAATGAGAATTTTTATTTGCTTGGAATCTACCTATTAAACCAGGCAAAGCTTTGTTGTTAACTGAAGGGTGATGTTCCCGTAAGTAAGTTTTATGAAAGAAAACATGAGATTTGAGACTATTCAAAGGAAGTAACAAAAACGAGCCTGGTAATGTGTGAGGCTGTTCTAATAGAGCAAAGAGTGTAAGTGCTGTTAGTAGCCGTGTTACCTTCAGTCTGCTTGGCTGGAAGCATTTGCGTGTAACTAGCAAGTAGGAAGCTGGCATCCTGATGCAGGAAAGACAAAATTACTCTTCCATGTTCCTGAAAAAGAAGGACTTGAGTCAGAGTGCCGAGTTCTCTGCTTCGTGTTAACTGGGCTTCCCAACAGGCTGTAACTCACGGGCTTAGGTCTCATTTTTTTAGTAGCATTATATTTGTTGGGTTTTTTGTCCCTTTTTGGGCAGTCTTGTAGAATTGAAGAGACAGCTGCCACATAGAGGAGGATACAGACATAGTGGTGAATGTGCAGGCAGTTTTTATTATATAAATGCACTTAATATATTTACTAAACGTGTCTGTAGTTAAACAGATCTACTGCTGCTTTCCTTTAATTTCTTAGAGGAGTATTACAGAAAACATCTCAGTATATATATGTTACTTTTTAGCCAAATTCTTTTATGATTGCATTACTTGAAACTCTATTAGAGAGAACTTGTTTTGATATACTAACTGGCATATTTTGATACTGTATGTTTCCTTACTGAGGGAGTTCTATGTATGTTTTTCTAAACTTCTCCAGTATTACCTTATCAATAAAATATTTTCTTCTGTTTTTTTTATTGTAGTGGTCAATTCTGTAAAAGGTAAAGAAGTGTAAATAGCTTGGCAAAATGGTCTGGGTAGTGAAGGATGTTGAACTCACCTGAATGCTTTTGAGTACCGGGGTTGTATTTGGTTTTCAGAGGTTACGTTTGTTTTTCAGACGTCTGCTGGGATTATTGGGTTTTTCTATCTATTTCCAGAGTTTACGAAGTTTTGATGACGTTGATCGAGACTCACAGCTTTTGCCAGTTAGTGCTTCAGAGTAAATTGCCTCTGGCCGTTTGTACCCCAGCCCATGCACGCGGTCTGTGAGGTCAGTGTTAGGTCTGGGGGGAGCCAGGGGGGTTGCACGGCCGCGTTCAGTGGAAGCGTGTGCGCTTCACAGCTCGCGCTGCTCCCTGACCTCCCGCTCCGCAGTCTTTGCAGAAGAGTTTCTTGGCACTGCCAAAGTCCGTTCAGTTGGTGTGGCTTGAGAGTGAAGGGCTCTCTAACTTCACCATTAGCTCAGTTTATTTTTGGTTATTTGGATTCTCTCATCCAGCCAGTGGGACATGAAAAGGAGTGAGGTTGTGAAGCTGTTAGAATACGAGCAAGTGCAACTCGACTGTGTTTAAACGACGACTGGAACAGTGATTTCTTCCTTGGAGCTCTGGGGGGGGAGGAAGATTAACGTGCCACTTAAACACCAGCCTGAAACACCTTCAAAAGCAAGCTGCAGGTTGAAAATATGCACTGTTACTCCACTTCCAGACTCCTGGAAATGCTGAGGTTGTACGCTGAGGTTGTTCTTACTGTGAGACTTGATTGTTGTAACTGTTGTACAGCAGTGGTGTAGATCTGAGGGTTCTCATGATGTTAAATGACTTGAAGATCACTTTTCCAGTTTCAACCCAATGTCATGTTACTTGAAGCATGAACAGGAGTACTGGCTTCATGTGTTGCAGGGCATATATTGTTTTTAACGGAGTAATATTACCATTTTTCTATGAAATGTGAATTGCTAGCTGGGGTTGGGAAGTTTTGTGGGTGTTTTGGGGTTTTTTGCTTTTTTTGAAAACTTTTCCTTGACGCTCCTCTGTATCCCCTGTTAACATGACACTAAAAAGGCAACAATTAAATTGAGAAATTGCTACTTGCTGAGGGAGGGTGGAGGCAAACCCAGGAAGCCCAACTGCGCATCTTCTGTAGTAATATTGCTGTTGCACATCAGAAAGTAGAAGCTTCCTGGCAGAGCAGTGCCACAGAACTTTTCTCAGCGTGGTGTCGTAGGCGGTTGTGGAGTTTTAATTGTGGTTACTTTGCTATTGGCACAGCACTGTTCTTAACAACAGGACTGTAGGGCTATGAGGATGATGAGGGGACCGGAGCATCTCCCCTACGAGGAGAGGTTGAGGGAACTGGGCTTGTTCAGCCTGGAGAAGAGAAGGCTGAGAGGGGACCTTATAAATGCTTACAAATATCTGAAGGGTGGGTGTCAGGAGGACGGGGCCAGACTCTTTGCAGTGGTTCCCAGCGACAGGACAAGGGGCAATGGGCACAAACTGGAGCAGAGGAAGCTCCAGCTGAACCCGAGGAAGAACTTCTTCCCTCTGAGGGTGACGGAGCACTGGCCCAGGCTGCCCAGGGAGGCTGTGGAGTCTCCTTCTCTGGAGATATTCAAGACCCGCCTGGACAAGGTCCTGTGCAGCCTGCTGTAGGTGACCCTGCTTGGGCAGGAGGGTTGGACTAGATGACCCACGGAGGTCCCTTCCAACCCCTACTATTCTGTGATTCTGTGTGATTCTGTACTTGGGAGGAAGGTCCTACCTGGATTTTCAAGTACTGAACCACTGAAGAAAGTCCTACTGTAGAAATAAATGCAAGACACAGAATGCCATAGAAATGGCAGACACTAAATCTGAATTTCCTTGGGAACGCTGTAATTCAGTATTTCCTGTAGTGCATGGTAGCTCAGACTCTTCTGTTACCTTGGTGTTGGTGGCACTGTAAAATCGTAGCATGCAAGAAAGTCAGCTTGATGTTTGGAGTTGCAGTAGGTGTGGATGGTTTAAATGCTGTGCAAACGGGGATGTCTCCAGGCTCGAGCTGAACGAGCAGGTCCCTTGGCAATGCTGTGTACAAGCTTGGGGTTTTTGGCTTAATTGACTCCTGAAGGTGAAGGTAAAACCTGGGCTGTGCCCACATACCAGGGAAGTTCTCCATGTCTGGCAGAACCAGCTGTGAGGTGCCACCTGCCCAGCGAAGGAAGCTTTCAGTGCTGCTGCGTTCATGGACAAGCATCGCTGATAAAGGAAAGGAAGAAATGGGAGGTCACAAAAATGTCAAATATCAACAAAGTGCTTCTGCGAGGTGTGAGGGGTGCTTCACAAGAGGTGTTTTGTGATCTGTTCCATGAAACAGTACAGCAGTGTTAATAAGGTAATGCAGCTTATAGCTGATTGTTGGCACAATGTTCCTGTTACACAATAGCACTTTTGAAAGTGAGTATGTGGCTTTTTTTGTTTTGAGTAGCTGACTTCGAAATATCTCTGAATCCTGGGAAGTTTATAGAGATTACTGCTTTTTTTTAATCTAATGCTTGTATTGCTCTGCCAACTCAGAAAATTAACTTTTAATAGAAAAAACATACGTGTAATTCAGTCACAGCTATTAGATCAGATGGATTTTACATTAAGTGAAAAAGATGGTGAGCATTTAAGGGCCATTAAATTGTGAAGCTTTTTATTGTTGGACTCGTAGCCTTCAAGCCAGCACTCCGCTGTGAAGAATATTTATTTTTACATTTGCAAAGTATGCTAGATGATGGGAAGGGAATACATTTTAAAGGAAAATAGGACATGAAAATGTGATGTTTTTCCACTTTGTGAACAGCTAGTTTTATTTCATAATAATTAGCTTTACACTTCATTAAATCCTGGGGGTTTTGCTTATATGCCCTTAGAATACAGTGGAGAAGACTTAAAAAATTCTCAGCAAGGCATCAAGTTAGACTTTTGCGATGGAATGAGGATATTTCAAAGTAAGACAGGATTTTTTTAAAAGTTCCTCATATTGTGAGGGTCATGTGTAGTATAAGAATTACTTTGGATGCAGAGACATGTCTAGTGGGTGTCTTGTATTGCCCTGCTACTTGCTGTAGTTGAGGTCTTGTGAGATATTGGCAAACTTGCAGATGATGAGTAGAGATCAAGAAAGGTTGTCCTGGGATCTGGTCGCGACAGACTTGGACAAGTGACTCTTCTGGGGCGTGATGGGGAGGAATACTTGTGCCTTTGGCTTCAAAAAACCCAAAGTTGTCTCTGAACATCATGGCTATGAAAAAGGGCGATCTTCTGACCATGCAGATGTATTCCAACTTGCAAGTTCCTCTGAAAGAAGTGGTGAAGGGTTTTTTGAGAGAAGCAAGGATGGGAGAGGTAAAGTTAGATGGTCTTTTTGTCAATGGGAAATTCATTAGAAAAAGTAGGAATAGAAACCTGGGGGGGGTGGGGGGAAGTGCCAGTTGTGGGATATCAGAATAAAAACCCTTCCAGCATATGAAAACGTCTCGAGCCTCAGAGAAACAGCCAAAGCTGCTTTTTGTGTGTGTATAGGAGGCCAAGGACTTACAAGGAGTACTTGCTGCAAGCAAGAGTAATGGACAGGTTTTTAAAAGAAATGGGTTGAGAAATACCCATTAAGTATTTATGGGCCTTACTTGAAATTATGAAACTGGAATGTGTTCCAGCTGGTGAGCTGTTACAGGAATACACTGGAAATGGCAGAATGGGTGGTGAGGTATGATATTAAAGCTACCAGTGCATGGCCTAAAATCAGAGAACGTTGTCTTCTAGGCTTGAAAGCTACAGCAGGGAGAGCGCTGTCTGTGGGTGGACTCTTGTGAGTTGCATCACATTGTGAAAAGTTTTAATTTTAGCTTAAGAATGGGTTAAAAGGCAGTGGGCCTTTCTTGCTCTGACCACTTCTATGTGGTTGCAGCTGTGAGAGGAACCTGTGAAGATGCTGATTTCTGGTGGCAGTGGTTGGGTTGGGAGATACCAAGAGAGCTGTCAAGTTGTATTTAAGAGGTTGGTGCTCTGTGTCTCTTGGAGCGGGACGCAGTGGTGGCTTGTCTTGTGGGAAAATGTGACTTTGCTGCTGGTGTGGTAAAGCTGGAAAAACGTGGGAGGTCTCAGCTGAGTTTTACCTGGCAACACGCAAAGAAATGCTGAAGTCTTCAATTCCTTTCAGTAAGACAGAGAAGTAGGTACACTTTAACCTTTTTTAGTTTCAATCTGAAGGGAAAATTACTGCGGAATATGTGTGTCTGCTCCGAGGATGCTGAAATGACATCCACCTGAGCACTGCCTAGTGCTGGTGTGACACGTACTGGAGACAGCCACCGCAGAAACCGGTGGCATCACGCCGCGTGCGTGGAGCTGCGTTGCTTGGCGCTGCGTCCCTGGCCGGCTGGGCTGCCTGCCGAGGCGCAGGGCACCCATTGCCCCCCGCCTGCAGCGCTTTTTGCGGCAGGGTGTGCTTTTACCCTGCCTTCTAATGGGCGAGGAACGAGGAGCAGGTTGGTTTGAACTAGAGCAGGGAGAAGGCGTAGTGAGGAAGAGGGAGCTGCTTTCTGACCGGCTGTGCCCCTGCAGAAAGCAGGTATCCAGAGCACCAGTTCCTTGCTGCTGATGGACAGGAGACTTGATGCTTTTGCAGTGGATTGCGAGGGGAAGTGTTTGGCTGCAGAAATACAAGTCTAAAGCGTGGGTGATAAGTGCCAGACCTTTAAGTGCTGAGCTTACAGGAGCTAGGAATTCCAGTATCGACTGCATGCCGGCAATAGGGCCTGGATTTTCAAATGCTAATATTCACGTTGTCTTCTGCCTGGAAGAAAATGACCCAATGGAATCCTGGGGTGCATCAGGAAGAGTGTGGCCAGCAGGACGAGGGAGGTTCTCCTTCCCCTCTACACTGCCCTGGTGAGGCCTCATCTGGAGTACTGTGTCCAGTGCTGGGCTCCCCAGTTCAAGAAAGATGAGGAGCTACTGGAGAGAGTCCAGCGGAGGGCTACGAGGATGAGGAGGGGACTGGAACATCTCCCCTATGAGGAGAGGCTGAGGGAGCTGGGCTTGTTCAGCCTGGAGAAGAGAAGGCTGCAAGGGGACCTAATAAATGCTTATAAATATCTGCAGGGTGGGGGTCAGGAGGATGGGGCCAGACTCTTTCCAGTGGTGCCCAGCGACAGGACAAGGGGCAACGGGCACAAACTGGAGCAGAGGAAGCTCCAGCTGAACCCGAGGAAGAACTTCTTCCCTCTGAGGGTGCCGGAGCCCTGGCCCAGGCTGCCCAGGGAGGCTGTGGAGTCTCCTTCTCTGGAGATATTCCAGCCCCGCCTGGCCGCGGTGCTGTGCAGCCTGCTCTGGGTGACCCTGCTTGGGCAGGGGGTTGGACTGGGTGACCCACAGAGGTCCCTTCCAGCCCCTACTATTCTGTGATTCTGTGACCCTGTTTCCTTTTAGGAATCCTGGACAGTTGGCAGCTTGCTCTGATCTGAAGCTCAGAGCTGTCAGATTCCTGTAAATCCAAATAAAAGATGACTGTGTGTACGCATCTCGGCTCTGAAGTCCGACGCTCTCAAGCTGTTGCAGGTTTTTCTGGAGGTGCTGTGTTGATGTCTCCACACATACAAGGAGTGGGCGTGATGCACTCGGAAAACATGGGACCTCTGGTGTGTGTGCGTGTGTTTGTACAAGAAATCTGTGGCAGAAATACGGCCAGCCTATTCCAGCAGTCTCCCCTCAGCCTCGGGCAGTGAAGTCTCTCACATCCTGCTGATGCTGAGAAGTGAAGATCATCAGTGGGCACTGAAGTGGTGACACGCTGCGATAAGAGGGAGTGCTTTGGTAAAAAGCAAAAACTTGCAGGAGGTCGGGGTGGAGGGAGAGCAGGTCTGAGAAAAGGGTAACAGGGTTCTAGGGCTTCAGGTTTACCCGAGGAGAGTGAGGGAAGTACAAAAATACATTAAATTGGGCAGCTTTGAAGAATCCTGGCAGCCTTCTGCTATTTTTTTCTCTCCTCTGAAAGAGAGTGTAGAAGGAGCTGAGGATGGTACGATTCCCTGGGCACAGGAGAGGGCTCTTGAGAGTCCCCGGCTGTTCCCCTGCGTACCCGTGGGGAGAGGGCTGCTGATGGGGAGAAGGGGGGACGGTTGCTCACCCTTCCGAGGGGTCCCTAAGCAAGGAGGAGTACTTTGCTGTGTCCTGTGTGGTGTTTGAAGGCTTGCCCCAGCTGAGAGGGGGAAGACTTGCTTCTCAGACCTGCTGCCTTTCCCCGTGTGGCTCCTGGTCCGCTGGAGCGCATTGCCGGGCTGTGAGAGGCAGGAGCAGGGTGGCTGCGGGCGCTGGTGGCAGGGTCCCAGCGGTCGGCAGGGCAGGGGCTGGCCCTTCCCAGGAGGGCTGGGACTTCAGGAGGGCCTCAGGGCTGAGATAGCACCCGAGTTTGTAATTCTGCTAAGATAAATGAAGGTGAAAGCTCTTTTGTTCTGCTGCAGATAGACAGCTATGGGAGAAGCACAGGAAGCTCCAGCTGAACCCGAGGAAGAACTTCTTCCCTCTGAGGGTGATGGAGCCCTGGCCCAGGCTGCCCAGGGAGGCTGTGGAGTCTCCTTCTCTGGAGATATTCCAGCCCCGCCTGGACAAGGTCCTGTGCCCCCTGCTCTGGGTGACCCTGCTTGGGCAGGGGGTTGGGCTGGGTGACCCACAGAGGGCCCTGCCAACCCCAAACATTCTGTGATTCTATGCTGTTGGGAAAAGGCTTCTTCAGCTGTGTTGGACCAAAGCTTGCCATCCTGAGAAAGAAAGGGCTACACTGGGACATCAGGGATGATTTTTCTGTGTGACAGAGGAGCTTCTCTGTGCCATGGCTCCGTCCTGACGGAGGATTGCTGTGTGAGGGGTGTTACAGTGCGTCAGGCTGGAGGGGTAAGGGAGAGGACAGAGATGTGACGTTGCGTGGGAGAGCTTCAGCTGAGTATTAGTTTCTCTGCAAGTGTTAGAAGGGTATTTAATCCACTTATTGTCTTGAGTGGCTCTAGAGCTGAGAACTTTGGGGATAAAGGAAGGGTGATGTAGAGCGTTAAGCTCAGCAGATCACCAGCTTCAGATCGCATGTGGCTGTCCCACTTTATAGATGCTTCCTCTGAATCTCAGCACCAAGGCTGTCTGCAGGCATTCACTGTTGTCCTTGCCAGAAATGCGACCTTGGAAAGCTGATGTGAGAAATTTAAACACCCCCGCCACACACACCAGCACAGCCCCCATGCTCCTACTCCACACGCCAAACTCTGGCTGTCTGAGGGCTTGCTTCTGGCAACTGATGGAGCGTGAGATTTAGAAACTTCCCAGGTCACCTTTGCAGTATCTCAGATGCAATTGCTGTGGAATCCAGGGACGCATTTTAAAGTAAATTACATGGAACAAATAAACCAATCTGCTTCTAAAGTGCTCTTGTGCCTTTGAAAACACTGACACTGACTAGCTGCTGGGTTTTTAAGGGTGTTTTTATTCATTCTAATTGAGTTGACCTTAGAAAAAAGAAAAAGGCAACAACTGAACAGAAAACCACCGCAGTGATGTGGGTGTCTGCGTAGGAGATGTCTGTTTTTAATCTACACCAGCCCGCTCAGACAGCCACAATGGTGAGGACACTGCAGTTGCTCCCTCGCAGAAGGCTTCGCTGCACCGCAGCGCGTGAGCTCTGGTGGCCCAAGCACGGGCTGCTGCGGTGTGCAGGGTGCGTGGTCCTGCGCTTGGCCCCGGGCAAGCCAGGAGAAGCCTCTTCAGAGCCGCTTTGGGCAGCTGGGCTGAGGGAAAGGAGGCCCAGGGGAGCTTCGTTGTGGTCAGGGCAACCTGATCTGCTCTTCTTTCTCCTACCTTTTAAATCTAATCATGCTCAGCTTCCTCGCTCTGTAGCAGAGAGGTCCACCCTCCAGCAGTGTGCATGCTTGTTACTGATGGCCCTTGGGATTAGGTGGAGATCAGAGCAATAGCTTTGCACTGTGGTCTGTGTTCCAAGGGCTTCTGACCGTGGGTTGGTGATCATTAACACTGTGCCTGCGTGCCATCGGATCACCTGGCAGCACAGATTTGTCTGCCTCACGCAGGATCCTGCCATGGTGTTTGTCAGACTAGCTGGAACAGGCAGTCCCCAGCTCGTGCCGCGCTGTGGTTTCTGTGCCGGCTGTGGGGTGACAGACAGATGGTCCCCGCTCTGGCATAACCTCTCCTCCACAATCAGATAATGCCAGGCTGAGGGCAGAGGTTACCCGATGTGGCACAGAGCCTGCCAGGACAAAGTTGATGTGCCAGCACTTCAGGAATGTGTTTGAACTGGCTCAGGGAGCTTGTACTGGCTCAGCACTTCTGGGCTACGTGCTGCTGGCATGTGTTCATCCTGTATCGGACACCTCAGAGCTGAAAAGTGATTAAAATACTTAAAAATACTGGGTCTCCAGTGCAGTCCATCTCTGGCTGTTGTGTTGCAGGCTGGTTTTATTCCTATTCTCCTGGGTGATATTTGGAGATGATGGTTTTCCCGTGCAGGTCTGGATTTGGCTGCGTGGTTATTGGGATGAGACTTCCTAATGCTAACGGCAGCCACCTTCTCCGTGTCCTTTCTGCGAGCAGGAGGAGGCTGGGGAGAGAGGGGAGGCTGTAGGTTTTCTAGGCAATATTAAAAAAAACAAAACAAAAGAGAAGGGGCTGTAGACCCTGTGTAGCAAAACTGCTGTTTGAGCGAGTGACTGCTGGGCTGTTGGGGCAGGGAGGGCAGCTGGGTTGTCACATCAAGGTCCCCATCAGATTTGTCTCCCGAAGACGTGTACGAAGTGGTTGGTCTCAAATGCGTTTAACTGCAGTGTCTGACAGAGCTGCTGCCTGCAGGCGCTGGCAGAGCTGATGTTCTGCCCTGTGGCCCCGAGGCGTTTGGTGCCAGCTGACTCTGCTCATTGACAGCGCTCACTCGGTACTGATACGGTGAGTGATAAACAAAAACAAGTCTGGCGGGAGGATTCTGGCTCTACCTTGATGCAAAACACCCAGGAATGTGCTTGTCTGGTGTATTCCCAACTCGGACATGAGGTCTTCTTGTATTTCTGTGGAGAGAGATGCCCAGGAGAGGTTAAAAACGCTGCAGGTGGACTGTCCTTGGGCTGGAAGGAGGTATAACGTTACCTGTGTCAGCTGGCTTGCCTCATCGGGATGAAGTATTTATGTGACTGTCCTAACTGCCCTGAAATTCTGGGAACGTGCTCTAGGCGGGTAGGAGAAGGAGAAATGGATGCCATAAATAGTCCAGAGCCGGGCAGTAAGACGGAGAGCTTTAAATTCTTAGGTGGGCCGATGTTTGTTGTGCGCTCTCGGGGCTGCGTGTGGGATCCCCCGAGGCTCGGTACTGGGGAACTGATGGGTACTGAGTCGCACAGCACCCTGCCCTGCTTCGCTCCCCATGCAAGCCTGGATCTGCCCGGCTGTGGCTTCTCTGCCGGCCTGCGCCTCGTCCGCACGCCTCGGGGCAGGGTGATGCTCAAACTGTCACATTTCTGCAGCCTGGGCTGCTCCCCTGTGCCGTTACGGAGCCCGTGATCTAATGTGGTACCCCAATCTATGATGGGGCCATCAAAACAAGCCTGAAAGCTGTGTGTGATTGCTCTTTGTGGAAGTGGAAAGAAACGAAGTTTCTGTTTGCTAATTGCGTGTCGGGAGAAACTCAGACTGATGAAGGCTGGGCTGGGCGGGTGCTTTCCCAGCTCCTAAGCTTCTGAAAAGGCTGGGTGAAGTGCTGCAAGCGTTGCCCCATAGGAAGATGGGACAAATAACAAGGTGGCAGGTATCCTGACTTTTACCAGCATCCAGGATGAATGGATAGCACGTGAATGCTGTTGGGCAGAAGCTTTGATGTGGGAAGGAAAACGCCTGCTGTGTGGCATGTTCTGTGCAGCTGGTCAAAGGGTACTGTGAAGAGACGTTTCTGCTTGGAGTGTTTGTGTGGGCACTTCTTCAAAGCTTCCCGTGTTTGCTATGGAAATGTTGCGTGGCACGAAGAGAAAGAGGTGGAAAGTAAGTGGGAGATACATTCTTTTAAAAGAAATAAGTAATTCTAGAACTTATCTTAAGATGAGAATTTCCATTAAGAAGCAATTTAGGGAAAGGAGGACTGCTGGATACTTACCTTAGGGGAAGAGATTGCAATTAATTCTAGTGTAAAGGTAGTTTGCCCTGTCCTGATATGATCGGATTTCATTGAAAAAGAAGGGGTAGTCATGCACCGACTTGGCAGAAGCAGAGCTGCTCAGGCCTATGAGAAACCTTGTGCTTTGGGATTACTCACGGTTTTTAACATTTGGATGTACTTAACAGCTGAATTGTGCATGCTCTGACACGCTCCTGGAGACCGGGGTTTGGACTCCCACAAGCCCTGGAGATACTGCTGGGAGGATCTCGAGGCTGTGCAGTCAACTCCTGACAATCAGGCCTCCCTGGCCCTGTTCCTTGCATGGTTTTTGTGTGAATGTTTCACGTGGGTAACCCTCTGCTTGCGTGGGGAGAGACACTCTGCAAGAGCGTTCTCGGGGCTTACTGCCTCTGTCTCTGTGCTTCTGAGTAGCGCTCCAATGCTCTTTGGGTGGTGAGGCTCTTCCAGACTTGGGAAACTTTGTTCTCCCTGGGCGCTGGCAGCAGCTCATCATCATCTCCTCAGTGTCTTGGGCATGCACCAAACAACCTGCTCGCTGTTCACTCCTGTTGATGCCTAGAGTGACCTGTGAAGGATCTGCTCTGCCAGGAGCAGGCTGATACAGCCACTTTAATGCCTGCTCGCTCCTCCCTCCTCTTCTACAGGTTCTTTATGCTGCCTCTTCCACCAAAGGCTGGTAGTTCCATGGGGTACGGCATCAGGTGTCTTCTGGAAGTACAGCTGAGACTCTGCACTGTCACAGAATCCCAGAATCCCAGCATCGCAGGGGTTGGCAGGGCCCTCTGTGGGTCACCCAGCCCAACCCCCTGCCCAAGCAGGGTCACCCAGAGCAGGGGGCACAGCACCGCGGCCAGGCGGGGCTGGAATATCTCCAGAGAAGGAGACTCCACAGCCTCCCTGGGCAGCCTGGGCCAGGGCTCCGTCACCCTCAGAGGGAAGAAGTTCTTCCTCGGGTTCAGCTGGAACTTCCTCTGCTTCAGTTTGTGCCCGTTGCCCCTTGTCCTGTCGCTGGGCACCCCTGGAAAGAGTCTGGCCCCATCCTCCTGACCCCCACCCTGCAGATATTTAGAGGCATTTCTAAGGTCCCCTCTCAGCCTTCTCTTCTCCAGGCTGAACAAGCCCAGCTCCCTCAGCCTCTCCTCGTAGGAGAGATGCTCCAGTCCCCTCCTCATCCTCGCAGCCCTCTGCTGGCCTCTCTCTAGCAGCTCCTCATCTTTCAGACCAGCCCTCTCGGGGCAGCCTTGCCCAGCTGCTGGGGGAAGCTCTCTGCGCGCTTCTGCTCCCCTTTCCCGTTTACCTCCATCGCATCAACTGTTCTTTGAAACTCGCTCTGAAGCGTCGCGTGGGGGCTGCCCTCGGTGCTGCTTCTCACGCTGTCACTAGTGGGTATCGCTGTATAGGCTGGGCAACTGAGAGAAAAGTGATTCGTTATTTACTTTTTTAAATAACCAGAACACCCGGACTCTGTGATCTGCTGTGGAACCTGATGAGCAGCAGATGGCTCTGTGCTCTTTGCAAGCACCCATCCTCTCCCTACCAAGGAATAACTACGTCATGTTGTTCAACAAGCCACAGCAAATAATATTTTAATCCAACCTTGCTTCCCCCTTCTTCCTCCCACCCGCCCACCCCCGCTGTGGTTTGTTGTTTCACTCAGTAGCTTGCCATAACGCATTTGGTCCTGCCTGCCTCTGATTGGAAACACAAGCCGTGGCTTCATTACAAGCTCGATGGCTTCCCCCTACACTTAGCATACCGTACAAATTGTTTGCTCAACTTTGGCATCTTGCCTCGGAGGAATTTTTGTCATTTGAAGGTTTTAAGTCAGCTATTTGAGCCGCTCACAACTGTAAATAATAGGCTATTAGTTTATAAGAGACATGCTCGCTGGCATTTCAGACCTCTCGGAGGGATCGCGCTGTCTTGGAAACCCTGTAACGCCTGTGGAACTGAACGCTGTTAAAAAGAAACCCCAAAACACTGCCCTGGGAAAATTCATTTATAGAAAAGAAGTGAAATGAATAGATGTTTTTAGCCACATGTTACTCATTTTCTTTTTATTGCTTTAACATGTCTTCACTGGAACGCGTTACCGTCGGAGGCTGCCGGTGCCAGCTGTACACCTGGCTCAAGCTGGAAGGGAGCAAAGTTTGGCCTTTCATCTTTTCTGTTTTCTGTTATGGTTGGAACCAAGGATTGGCTCCAGATCAGACAAAGGGTGAGCTGAAAACCATCCTCGGAGCTGGTTTCTAGAGGAAGCCTTATAGGGTTGCGTGTGGGGGGTTTGGGTTTTTTCTTCTTGGAGCTCTTGTATCAAGTTTATGTACTGGCAGCGGCAGGAAACCATTGTGTGCAATATGGCAAGCAGAGCTAGCAGGCAGCCAGGCCAAAGGCTATAAATTATCATTTTAATTTCTTGGTTTATGGTTTCTTGTTGACTCCAGATCAATAGGAAAAAGGTGCATTGAGCCACCTTTTTTAATTAAAAGGCTGCTGTGATTAGGCTTCAGTGAGGGATGGAGAGAAGTGTGAAAAGGATGTGCCTGGAAGCAGATGCTGGTTTCCAGTGCGGGCTGCGTTGCTTTCCTCTTTGCTGGGTTCGTTGCTTGTATTTTCTAGAGGCCAAGTCTCCTGAGGAGAAACCCAACTCCACTGCAGCACGCTCTGCAAAGTTTCCTTCTTGCCTGTTTTGTGTTTGTATTCTCACATCCGAAGCCAGAGGACCTTGTTTCCCATAGAAGAAAAAGGCAGTGTATTTTAGTGGAATCTTCTGCTTATTTTAGAATAAGCAGATTTCATTTCACCCTACACTCAGGACACTTCCCTGTAGTGCTGAGGAATCGTTAGCATTTTGCACCTAACAGGTGCAGCAATATTTTTCTTTCCGAAGAATTTCCAGAGTGAATTGCACATCTGTAACAAAGCTTGTATTTTTCTGCTCATCGCCTTCAGACATGGCCATAATTAAATGCAGATATTAAAACTGGAGCCTAGTTTATGTTCCATAATTCTTAGGAGAATGACCCGTCGTATGATACTTGTTTGAAGTCTTAGTTAACCTTTAATCATTTGATGCTGAGTCTGGCTTTGATTTTGCTACAGGAAAAGAAGAGTATATTTTGCAAAATCTTTGGGAAGGGAATACGCCAATCCCACGGCATTTCTCACTGTGCTGGGAATGTTACGTTTGAAATCTCTCAGGTGATAAAGTCTGTGGAATGAAGGCTTCTTCCATCTCCATGCTCGGGCTCTGCCTCTGCGCAGGCTGGTATCCAGCATCAGAATAACAACTTCAGTGCTGCTGGAGCTGGTACGGGTGGTGGAGACGTGGGGTGGCCGAGCGGGACGGCTTGGTGCGGGTCTCGGAGAGGGAATTTCCACGATGGGAAGCTAAGCTGAGTAGATACCTGGGGAAACACTTACAGGTGTTCGGAAAAGCAGACCTAGAAATGTTAGATCTTCAGCACATTCCATGATGAAGTCGGAGCCAAGAGCTCCTCAGAAGCATGTCTGCTTGTTTGTTTTTGCCTTGTGGGAGGTGCTGGTGAGCTGACATGGAGCTGGTGGATAGGCCAGCCTCCACCGTGCCAAAGAGCGAGGTGAAGAACTCCCTTCGCTGCTCCCACTGAGCGTGTGGTGTGGGAGCCTGAACCGATGCCTGTTCTTGTTGCTGTGGAAGATCTGCCTTCCACGGTGGGTTTGGCTTGGTGCCTGGGGAGCTGGGCTTCCCGTCGGAGGTGGAAAGCTGTAGGCTGTTTCGCTGCTTGTGCAAGTTGGGCGAGGAGCCAGGCGCCCTGGGTCAGAGCAGCCTTGCTGCACCGATCTCCTGAGCAAACCAGGGTTTCTAGCGCTTCCAACCTCCTGAACTCTTCCTCCCCATGCCAGTGGTTGCTTTTCACCGCAGTTCCTTCCCTGTGACTATCCCAGCTGTCTCCTTCTCCGAAGAATGAGAAATAAACTCCCCTAGCTCCAGCCAAAACCTGATAACTGCTGGTAGGTGGCTTGTCAGCAGGGACTACGGCAGGCGATGGTGCAAGAGAAACAGCAGCTCGTGGAGGCAGGGACACGTGCTTCTGGCTGGTGTTGGAAAGTTCTGCGTGGAAGGGGCTGAGCCTTCCATCTGCCCCGGGGCAGGTAAAACTGCCAGGTCGAGGGGAGCATGGGGTGGGCCTGGGGTCCTGGTGTTGCCTGGAGGCTTGGCCACGGGGTGTGTGGCTGGTGGGTAGATCAAAGCAGGGTTACAGTGGGCATGTGCTCCCCAAAATGTTCTCTTCCTGCCATGTGTCAGTACTGGGCCTGTTCACTTGCAGTTTGGAGATGAAAATAGAGTGGTATTGGGAGGACGGGCAGGGAAAAAAATACTGGGCTTGATTTGGGGAATTCAGGCTCTGTAAGTTGGTACATCTTTTCTCCTGGTGCTGGTTGAACCTCGTGGGGCATCTTTCAGCCCTGACATATAAATGCAGTTGTGGGCTTGTGCTGGCCTGTGAGCGCTTCTGCTGAACCCTGGTGAGAGCTGGGCACGTGCTCAGGAGTGTGCGGGGTCAGATCTGCAGTCCTGTAGGGCTCCAAGAAGTCATCTTAAGCTCACGAGCTTTGAAAATGTTTACTTACCCTGTGCTGAAAGCTCTGCACAGGCAGCCCTGGCTCTCCTCGCCCGGAGGACTCATGCGTGGTAAGCTGAGAAGCTGGGGGAGATGCTTGGCTTTTTGGACTCGCGCAGGCAGGTTTTGGTCTGGTCCCCAGATCTCTCCTGGCTCCGGCTGTCTGTCTGTGCGCTGCTGATAAAAGCACTGCTGTGTCTCTCCAGGGGCTCGGGAGGATGAAGACGCTAGAGATTTGTGAAGCATTGAACGTAATAGGAATTGGGACCGGCTGACGCTGGGAGAGCTCTCTGCTGACATCTCTAAGCACCACACTGCCCTTTTCATAGATACTGTTATTAGTTTTCTTTTGCTTCCCTGAATGAACTCAATGGAGCGATTCTCATGTTAATAGAGACTGCATATTGTGCTGGGCTGGGAGTTCCCGGCCCTGTTCCTCTGTGGCCGAGCACAGCGTTTGGCCGACCCTCGTTCATCCCGGGCCCCCTTGGCTCATCCCAGGGGATGCGGGAGAGCCTGGGGCTGCCACGGTGTGGATCAGACAGAATCACAGAATGGTAGGGGCTGGAAGGGACCTCTGTGGGTCATCCAGCCCAACCCCCTGCCCAAGCAGGGTCACCCAGAGCAGGCTGCACAGCACCGCGGCCAGGCGGGGCTGGAATATCTCCAGAGAAGGAGACTCCACAGCCTCCCTGGGCAGCCTGGGCCAGGGCTCCGTCACCCTCAGAGGGAAGAAGTTCTTCCTCGGGTTCAGCTGGAGCTTCCACTGCTTCAGTTTGTGCCCATTGCCCCTTGTCCTGTCGCTGGGCACCACTGGAAAGAGTCTGGCCCCATCCTCCTGACCCCCACCCTGCAGATATTTAGAGGCATTTCTAAGGTCCCCTCGCAGCCTTCTCTTCTCCAGGCCATGGTGTGGATGCCTGCAGATGGTGCCAGAGCCGTGGGCGAGGGCGAGCTGGGTGCTGCTGCACCGCTCTGCCCGAGCCGCGGCGCGAGGTAATGCGAAGGCAGCACTGGGAAGGAAGTGGAATTTGAGAGGGAGTCTGTGCCCAGAGTGTTCTGCAGGTCGGGGAAAGCTGTTACAAAGCCTGCTGCCTTACATGGTTAAGAATATTACCTGGAAGCAGGAGAAGCATGGAAAACAAGACGAAGATGTGGAAAAGGTCCCCCATATTTTATAAAAAAACCCTTTATGGCTTCATCATTCTCCTGTATCGTATCTGCGCTAGCACCAGTTGGGTCTGGTCCTGGACCCTGTTTGTGCCGTGGAGGATGATGGATGCAACGAAAGCGGCGAGGTTTGTCCTGTAAGCGCTCTGTGAAGATGAATATCTAAAGGAGGTGCATGTCCTCTGTCAGCCTCGTGTGCCAGAGGTTGCGTGCCAGCTCGCTTATCCGTCCTGTCTGGTGTTTTGGTTGTTCCATGAGCATCTCCCCTGGTTCGGAATGTCCTTGAAGACATTTTCATTAATCTCTCAGTCCGACAGGGTTTAACAGAGTTTAAAAAAAACCTAAGGATACTCAGACAGGCTATTGAATTATTCTTTCATTGAGAAAACAAGGGTGTCTGGAGAGCAGCAGTATATCTGCCATGGTTCATAGCTATCACAAGACTGAAATACTTGATCTCTTAATTCCCAAAGATGTCAGACTGACTGCTTGTTTCACTGTTAAAAGCACTTGTAGTTGGTAAGAATCAGGGGTCAACTACAGGTTCCTGATAAAAGAAATCCCTGGCCCTTCCTGCCGCGGGGGATGTCTGCTTCCAGCACGGGGCTGGCAGAAGAGCTCTGTCCCCACTGGAACCAGCTGGGCCTGCTCCACCAAGCACAGGCTCTCGGGGAAGCGTTCATTGTACAGTGGGATGCACCTTTCCCTGCTGAAAGGGGGGAAGCATCCTGCCGTGTCCCCCGAGGCCAGGGCCACCTCCTGCTGATCCTCGGAGGAAGCTGGGACCAAATGGCCGCTGCCCTGGGTGAACTGGTCATGGGTGGTGCCCAGCCAGCCTCTGTGGACTTGGCTTTTGGTCAAAACATGCTTGGCGGTGCTCCTGCTTTGGCCCATGTGTCCACCATGCCAGTTCCTCTGCTGAACCCTCAGCGGTGGGGCCATGCGTGAGCAGGAGGTTGGTTGGAGACAGGGCCTGGCTCCTGCCTGGCCGTGCAGCAGCCCGTGGCTGTAACTTATCCCGTGTGGACAACCCAGCTGGCTGCCGAATGGGGTGGCGTGGATGGCATCTTCCTTTTCAAGTGTGGTTTCTGTAGGGAGCGGTGTCTGCGTAGGTGATAACTTTACAGAGGAGACTAATGACCACATGTTGGTGGAGTGCTGTGGAGAGCCCATCTGGAACTGACCTGCGTCTTCGGGTGACAGCTGGTGAGCAAAGGCAGCAGAGGGAGCTGCCCTAGCAGGAGTGGAAGAGGTTGACCCCTTTTCTCTCTGACAGGGCTGTTAGCTGTTTAGGATCAAAGCTTTTCACATTTGGTCCCTGGACTTGAAGAAGCTCAAGTGTTTCCACTGCAGACATTAGTGATTCTGGCTCTGCTCCCTGCCACCCATCCCCAGATCCACTTTGCGAGCATTCTCCTTGAAACTGCAGTTTACAAAAAATAAAACCTAGATTAAAGGCAGTACAGCTGCCCTGGGGTTTGAATCAGTGCTGGTATGATGTCTTGCCAAAGAGAGAATTACTCAGGAGTGTGGATTAGAGCTGTTTGTCTCCAGGAAGACCCGGTCTTCAAAGCCAGGAAATTTTCCCAGCTATAGCTGGTGTGTCCTCAGCTATGAGGGCCTGATACCCTTCTCCATGGGCACCAGACTGTCAGCTCACTCTTTATTTTCAGCTTAATCTCCTGCTTTTCTGTCTGCGTCAGTATTCTCCCATGCTCCTACTTTGGCTAGAGCTTGCTGGCCAGAACTGCCCTCCAGCCTTCCGTGTTGCTGTCTCTCATCAGCTGTAAAAACTTCAATACTTTTAAAAAATATTTTTCTTCCTGTTAGGAGAGAGGTTACGTGTTTTGTTTGCTTGTTCTAAACAATCCCTGCTCCGGCAGCGCTGCTGAGGGTCCGAATGCTCAAGGAAGGTTTAGAAACTCCAGTTCTTCGCAGCTGCTGGGCCTGGGGACGAGGTGCCACTGCTGAGCGCTCGCGGGTGCCGTGTGGCAGCGTCGCAAGGTGGCAGCGCCCGGGCTCACGTGGTGGCCTGCACGCCGGGACGGCTGAGGGTTCGGGAGAGCGAAGGGCTCAAGTCAAGGCTGGTGTTCAGCAAGGCACTGGGGGCCAAGTCTTCCCCACCCAGTGCACGTTGCTGCTGGAAAGGGCAGCGGCAGATGGTGGTCGGTGCAGCAGAAAGGCAGCCCTGGCCACACGGTCCGCGGCAGGTCCTGCCCGTTCCGTGATGAAGGCAGGGTGATGCTGGTTTCCCAAAGCTGCCTCCATGTTGTGCTGCTCCTCTGCACGGAGGCTGCGGGCACGCTGGCCTTATAAATGCTTACAAATATCTGCAGGGTGGGTGTCAGGAGGATGGGGCCAAGCTCTTTTCAGTGGTGCCCAGCGACAGGACAAGGGGCAACGGGCACAAACTGAAGCAGAGGAAGCTCCAGCTGAACCCGAGGAAGAACTTCTTCCCTCTGAGGGTGACGGAGCCCTGGCCCAGGCTGCCCAGGGAGGCTGTGGAGTCTCCTTCTCTGGAGATATTCAAGACCCGCCTGGACAAGGTCCTGTGCAGCCTGCTCTGGGTGACCCTGCTTGGGCAGGAGGATTGGACTAGATGACCCACAGAGGGCCCTTCCAATCCCTACTATTCTGTGATTCTGTGATTCTGTCTTTGTCCCAGCATGGCTCTGCGGCAGGCCCAGGTCGATCTCCTTTGCTTGGGTGGCTTTAGCTCTGAGCAGAGGTGTGCCTGACCAGGACGCGAGCTCCTGACCTGGCTCTGAACGTCGGCTCCCCATCAGATGGATGTTCTGCCGCGAGTTGGGATGGGGCTGTTCAAGGAGCCATCTGACCCCACGCAGGAGGGGAGGCAAAGCAGAGAGGGTCGTGGTACTTGTAGAAGCGCAGTGAGAGAGCGAGCCTGCCGAGCGTCGCCGGTCCCTGCCAAGGCCAATCTCAGCCTTGTCCTGTAGCGTGTGTAACCCAGGACCTCGGACTGCACCCCCTGCCCACGGAGCGGAGAGCAGACAGGTGAATTTTTCAGCCTTGCCGGTGCTCAGCGCTGGCTAGGGTGCTCAGCATCCATGCTCAGCTGCTGCTTTAGAGCTGGAACCCTGCTTGGAGGGTCTCCAACCCTCCTGGCTTGGAGTCCTGCTTTGGACTGGAGCTCGTGGGTGACATCCAGTGCTGGTGCTCCACGTAGGGCTGCATCAGGAGGGAGTGCTGGAGTTCTGACCGCAGGTTAGACCCGCTGCTGTTAGGAGGAGGGCTTAAGGGTGGCATCGCCCCACCAAGCGAGCCGTGTTTCTGCCCATCTCTGAGCCCGAATCCCGTCGCTGCCAGGCATGCCGTGGAGCCTTGCCTCTGTCTCAGGGCAGCGTTGGTTCTCCAGGGACTCTGCGTTCTCCGTTTCTAGAGCCAGAACTCTCTGTGGCTGTGGTTGCTGCCTTTGAGGCAAGCGAAGCCTTCCACGGGCCGTCTGCGGACAAGCTTGGGCTCTGGCTCAGCAGTCTCCACCCCTCGCATCACCTGCGTTGCTGGGGATTTGTTTCTAAAATACATTAGAAGGGGAGGAAGGTGGCAGTCCCAGGGGGGTTCTGGGTGGTGAAGCCCACCGCATCATCCGCAGGTCACGCCAAGCTGAAGCCATTGCAAAGAAACCGAAGTGTGTGGCATCGGGTGGGAAGGGAGCGGGCCCTTTGGGCAGGCTGGTAGGAAATGGTGGAGAGGAAGGTGCTGGGCAGATGTCCAGTGTGTGTTCAGAGAAGAAATGATGGAGGCGGCGGTGGATGTTTTGATGGATTCAGGCTTTACTTATTTATGTTCCATTTTTGGCTTGTTTGTCCATCTCCTTAACAAGGTCAGGGCTGTAAAACAAAAATAGCATCCATGATGGATCTCAGTCTTGTCTATTAAACCTCTTTTAAAAACATAGCCTGGATCTTTAAAAATAAAAATCCAGCCTGGCACAGAGGAAGAGTGAGCCACCAGCTTCCCCACTCCATAGAGAATTTCTTCCAACAGACGAGGACCCGCCGCCTTATGTGGCGAGACCCCAGGATGGTTTAATTTCTGTGTCAGTGCTAATTGATTGGAAGCAACAATTTTGCCAGACAAAGCTGTAAATTAGTTTCAAATGGGGGAAACAGGCCACCCACTGCCCAAATATCATATTGCAGTAACAACATTAAACATAGAGCAAACCATAACCCAGGGAAGGAAAACCCAAGTGAAACCAGATTTCCACTCATTCCCTTTCCCCAGGAAAGTGGAACCAGATGGTTTGTGGCTTTGATAATAAGAGAGACTGATTCTTTCAGATACAGCTTAAGCTAAGTATCGCACAAAGGGACGGGCCGAGCAGCAAAACCTCACAGGCATGAATTTTGCCTCTGGAGACCATCGGCATGTGAAACCCTCCCAATAAAAACATTACAGAAAATTGTCCTCCTAATTGCAGCTGATCTCTTCTTGCTTGGACGGCCCCTCTCAGCGCCCGGTGCGAAATACCAGCGCCGCTGCCGGGAGCTTCAGCCCCGCACGCGAAGCCCTCCTTGCCTTCGCTCCTGGCTGGGAGCGTTCGCAGGGTGCCTGCGCGGTGGCCTGGCTTGGGTGAGGGCTTGGCCATGCTCCCTGAAGGCAGCTGGCTGATAATCCCTGCTGGCACCCTGCTTTGAGGAAGAATTTCTTCCCTCTGAGGGTGACGGAGCACTGGAACAGGCTGCCCAGGGAGGTTGTGGAGTCTCCTTCTCTGGAGCTATTCCAGCCCCGCCTGGACAAGGTCCTCTACAGCCTGCTGTGGGTGACCCTGCTTGGGCAGGAGGGTTGGACTGGGTGACCCACAGAGGTCCCTTCCAACCCTGACCATTCTGCGATTCTGTGGGTGCTACAGGAATACGTGGATAATTGCATAACTGCACTGAACTTGGAAGCAGGTCTCACGCTCTCCTGTCCCCATGGGGACATTCCTCACAGCCCACAGCATTTGCTGCGGCCAGGGTGTCCCTGCTAGGGCAGAAATCTGGACAAAGCCAGCAGCACAGCACAGGCAGGGTGATCTTTGGCATGGCAGAAGGAGTCTCACCATGATGGGTTCCTTCTTTCTGCTCCACAGCGGGACAATAAGCCAAAAGAGATCTTTACCCAGCAGAAGTTTTACTGCCGGAATGTCAAGGCGCAAGACCTCAACCAGTTGAGGGTTTTGGTGGGTGGATGCTCCACACAGCCCTGTTCCTGGGGCAGCACAGTGGCAAGTGGAAGACCTGGTCTCTGCCCTAGTAAAGCTGGTGGAAACTCCTCATGACTTCTGTGGAGATTGGTTCTGGGCACTGAAAACTTCACCTCCTGTGGGAAGTTCTCCTTTCTGCAAGCTGGTGCCTCCTGACTGTCACAGTGGCTCTGGGCTGTGGGGGACCTGAGAGAAAAGCTTTCTGCTTTCTTCCCTTTTTTTTTGGTTTTATAATATTACTTTTCTTTGAGCTAGGTCTTCCCACAGCCACCCTGGGAATTGGCTTGGCAGGGGTGTTTCCATGTGCTGGAGAGAAGCAGGTATGTGGTGGAGCAGAGACAACGAGCTCCTGTTAGCAGCGTTTGGAAAGTCTGCGGGCTGCCTGGTGATGGGTTCAGGGCGGCTGCCTGCGTGGTGTGCTTGGATGAGGGCTTTGAGAAACCATCAACAAATAATGGCAATTTCCTCTTCGCCTTGTGGTGAGGCTAGATCTGAGCCTGAGAAACCGCTGCCGCTCGCCGTAATGATACACAAAACAGAAAGCTCCACCTCACCCCGTACAAAGCGCCGTGCAATCACTTCTGAGTCGCTGTGGGTTGCTTTAGCCACAGATGCGACGTCTGACATCCAAACCCAGAGCAGAAGGTGGGTGGGAAGTGCTACGCAGGCTCCCACGGGTGTGGATGCTGGGCTCTCCTGGGCGTGGAGGGGTTTCTCCTTCTCCTCTTCGCCCAGAGTAACGGGGGAGAGGCAGAGCTGTATCTGTGCGTGGATCCGCTGGGCTCTCGGCCGTGCCGAGCGATGGATGAGGCTGGGTGAAGGCTGGCTAACCCGGCCCTCCGAGACGGAGTCAGTGCTGGTTTCTGCCCTCGGCTGTGCCTGTGCGACTCTGCAGGCTTCGCTTCGGTCACGTGTGGGGGGCAAAGGCAGGACACGGATTTAATTGCCACAGTCCCTGAGGGTCTAGGACTCGGGCACGGTCCACAGGACGGCTGCTCGTCCCAGCCCCAGGCGCTCCGTCTCTGCCCGCGCCTCTGAAACGGGGCAGGACTTCCACTGCCAGCCGCGCCTGCCCGGGTGAAGCCTTCTCCTGGCCTGGAGAATGTCCTCTCCCCGCGCGTGTGGACCGCCTTGAGCAGTCGCCTGTCGGGAGACCTGGAGATGCTCTGGCTGCCGCACCTCCTGCGTCTCAGCCACTGCGGCCCAGCTGGGTCGAGCCCCTGGAAAAAGCCGCGTACACGGGCACTCTGCTCCCGGCGCTGGGGCCAGGCTGTGCCTGACAAGCGGCAAAGCTGTTTCTCTGTCCCTTGGGCAAAGCGCTGGTGGAACACGGGATGACGCAGCCTCGGAGACGGGTAGGAAATTCCCATCGCTGCCGGAGAACACCCCGTGAACTCGTGAGGAGGAGCAGCTATCGTTATGCACGCGGCATCTTCCCCCGGGTGCCTGCGGAATGACAACGCTGGGCTCTCCCGGGCTGATCGCTGTTTTGAGCAGCAAGAGTGACTGCTTTCTCCTCTAATTATTTGCAGATCACTGAGACTTTGGAAAATGCTCTAGGTGACATAAACCGCAGTTTAGCGTGTTAGCATTTGCCCATCCTGGGGCTTTTTCAGGCTTAGCCACCAGCAGGGCTGTGGGGAAGGCAGGGTGCCAGCCACCCTGTCCTCTGATGACCTGACTCGCATATCTGCCTTGATGCGAAGCTTTGGGGAGCAGACTGGGTGTCTCGTCCCTGTCCCCATCCCTTTCTCATTTCTGTGGATGAATTCAAGCACTTAACAGCTTTTGGCTGCTAATTTGCAGCTCAAAGCTGTCGGTAGCAAAGTTTGTGCGACAGTGACAACCTGGATTCACGCTGTCCAACACCTCCAGTGCCATCTGCCCGGGGCTGCGGGGCGGCTGGCTCGTCCCCGCTCCCTCGGAGGGTCACTCTTCCCCCAGCTCTGCCGACCTGGAAATCGTTTCTGCCAGTGCTTTGGGTATGGGTTGTCTGGCAGAGGCTCTGCCTGGGAGTCGTTGTGGCGTGCTATTTAAACCTCGCAGATCTGTGCCTGCTTGAAAGGTCACAATATCTGCGTAGACTTCTACAGCTGAAGCTGCTGGAGGGCTGGGGAAGATCCTGTGCTTGTCGAGTCGCGTTTGGCAGAGAGCAGCTATTCCCGTCGTCGCACAGAAATAGCTTTTCTCGTTCTGGGGAGGACGCTTTGCTCTCGGGCTCCTTCGCCTGCCCTGGGGTACGCAGGGGCCAAGTCAAAGCGCGGGGCTCATCTGAGGCTTCGGAGTCAGGGCAGCGGGGTCCCCTCCAGAGCTCCTGCTGAGCTGCGTGGTGCAAGCCCTGTAGGTACTGACCTGGCCGAGCCCCTGCCAGCAGCTCATCTCCGCCTGCCGTCTCCTGAGAGGGGCAGGAAGGAGCCGTGTGGGGACTCGGCTGTGGCCCCAGCTCCAGGCCAGGTAGGAGGATGCCACCTTGTCCCCTTGACTGATGACTTTTTGTGCTGAAGAAACAAATGAGCTGTAGGGAAACGCACGTCTGCTATCTATTTCTAATTAAAGCACAGCGTGGTGCTGAGTAGATCTAGAAGTTACATCAAGAAAGGGGAAAAATGTAAATAAGCAGTATTATTCCCCCCCCCTCGTCCTTTTGACAGATGGAGCCGCGCTGATTAGGTTATCTGATCTCTTGCTAAAGAACAAATTGTTGATGGGAAGCTATCTTTGTGGGTTCGAAGCGCGCCCGGCGCTGACTCTGCTCCGGCTGCTGCGGGGATGACGCTTTGTTTGTTCCCCGGGTGCTGAGCCGCTTCCGCCGGCCCCGGCAGGCAGCCGGCACAGCCTGGGCACCGTCCGCGCCGGCAGCCACCGGCCCTTCCCGCTGGTGACGGGCTGGCTCCGTCTGCTTTCGGGACTGAGGTTTTTCTTACATGGAATCACTTCCTTGGAGTAATTACATCAGCTAATTAGGGACCTAATTGGCTAATTAGAGCAGAGTGACAGTTCCTTCGCTGCATGGGGAAGGAACACGGTGTAACGACAGGAAATCTGCAACGCTCCGCCGCTGCCAGCACCCGCCGTGGTGGTGGAGGAGATGCTGGGTGAAGCTGTCAGCCTGTGCTGTCCCTTGGCTGCCTCGTCAGCCCTGTCTGGAGGGACACGAGCTCCAGGAGCTGCCGTTGCGAGCGGGCAGTCTGCCCTGCCTGGTGCCGGGGGAACGTGGCAGAAGCTGTGTTGGGTCAATGCAGGAGGTCTCATGGGGAAGCTGGGCACTGAGTCCCTCCAGAGGTGTTGTCAGAGGTGGGTTGATGGGGGAACGTGGCAGAAGCTGTGTTGGGTCAATGCAGGAGATCTCATGGGGAAGCTGGGCACTGAGTGCCTTCAGAGGTGTTGTCAGAGGTGGGTTGATGGGGGAACGTGGCAGAAGCTGTGTTGGGTCAATGCAGGAGGTCTCATGGGGAAGCTGGGCACTGAGTGCCTCCAGAGGTGTTGTCAGAGGTGGGTTGATGGGGGAACGTGGCAGAAGCTGTGTTGGGTCAATGCAGGAGGTCTCATGGGGAAGCTGGGCATTGGGTACTTCTGGAGGCATTGTCGGAGGTGGGTTGGTTGGGGAACATGGGCAGATGTGTTGGGTCAATACAGAAGGTCTTGTGGGGAAGCTGGGCATTGGGTGCCTCCAGAGGTGTTGTTGAAGGTGGGTTGATGGGGGAACATGGGCAGAAGCTGTGTTGGGTCAGTGCAGAAGGTCTCGTGGGGAAGGTGGAGATCGGGTGTCTCCAGAGGCATTGTCAGGGCCAGCGACTGGAGCCTGGCAGAGTGCTGCTAGCTTGAGCCCATGGTCCCTTCCTCTGGGCTTGGCTTTGCTGGTGTATCTCCTCAGCACAAAGGTTTGGGAAGCACCGAAGGGAAAGGATGGATTTTACCTCTCACCATCTTCTTGTTCGCTTCAGACAAACCGAGATGCCAGCGCTGCCTGAGTCTGTGGTTTGGTTTGGCTGCATCTTCGGGAAGCCGTAGGATGTGGTTTGGTTGTCGAGGGCCTAGGGTGGGAGCTGGAGACCTGGATGCCTTCTCCACTCTGGCGCTGGTTTGATGTGGCCTCCAGTAAACTTCTCCACAACCCTAGGCCACTTTTTTCTTCTCTTTTGCCAGCCTTGCCTTGTAAGTAATCCCCTTGGAGCAAAAACATGTCTGTGTGTCTCCACAGTAGAGCTCTGATGTTCGCTGGAGCCATGTACGCTCCATCTCAAAATGACTTGGGCATCTAAATACTGCCTGACTATTCCTGTGAGCATCCAGATCTGAAATTTAAGTCCTTGTTCGTGTGCGATCTGACCCTGGAGGACCATAAAGTCTGGTTGGCATGTGTGTTTCTGCCGGCAGGGTCCATTGGCATCAAGATGTCCTTTGCCGGTTACTCCCAGCACATCTGAGTCTCCCGTGTGTTGAGTAGCTTGCGTCTGCCTCCATCGCGGGATGCACAGGCTGGGTGTTCCTCAGTTGTCACGTCCAGGGACCCCAGTCCAGCAACACCCCTGAGGGGCCAGAGCAGCCATCTGGGCCAGCTTCTGGGAGAGCAGAAGGTGGTAGGTACCTTCTTATCAGCCGCGGGTTGCAGCAGGTACCTGGGGCAGCTGGAGGCTGGATGTACCAGCCTGAGATGCCTTCAGTCTCCTGGTTGGAAAGGTCACACTTTGCACTTGCACTGGGACAAGTCCGAGCACGTCTGGTCCCCGGACACCGTCTGCGTGCAGCGTGCGGGCTCGTTCCTGTGCCTCGAGGGCGTGCGGTCTCCTCTCTGGAAGCCCTGAGGATGTTCAAGTTGTGTGGTACGACCTCGTGTCTTTACTCATTGATGCGTTCTTTCATCCTAAAGCTCTGGATAAGCCAAAACCGCGGCCCAGCGAGAGCTGGAGGGGCTCCTGTCCTTCCCTCCCCCTCCTTTCCTACAGCCGTCCCGAGCTCTGCGGTGGTGCCAGCTCCCGCCGAGCAGGGGGTCAGCGAGGTGGCCACGCCGCTGCCTCGGAGCGGGGTCGCGGCGGGGCCTCGGCCGCTGTCTGGCAAGCCCAGAGCCCTGAGCAAGCTTCTTTGCAGTGACCAAATTTCATATGAAAACACTGCAAAGTGGAATTTCCCACGATCTTCACCCGACAGCTCGCTCACACACCGGCCCCTGCGCACCCCGTGGCGGGTAGAACCTGAGACTGGAGCCTGGACCGGGAGCCGAAACCGAGAGAGTTTTTTATGGCTTTAAGTTGATTGTGAACATTTCATCAGGTTCTAAAGTACAGTTACTTCTGCTGGTAACTGCTCGTTCGGTATTTAAATCGCAGCGAAGGACGCTCCCTCTGCGCTGTGAGGCAGCCTGCAACCCGCCGCTCGCCGCCTTCGCCTGCCACGCGTCCCGCGCAGCCGCGGCCGGCTCCGGGGAGAGGGTCACCCTGCTCCCAGATGGTTGTGCAGCTGGAAGAAAAAGGCCCTGTAACGCTTAAGGAGAAACTGGTTTCAAAGTATTTTTGTAGTGCATAGAATAATATTTTATATAGAGAGAACAAAACAGCCAAGGAACGGATGTTAAAATCCTCCGGTGAGTTGCTCAGGGGATTTTTGTTCGACTCTGGAGGAAAAACCTGACCGTGAGCGCGGTGTTCAGCGCCGAGCAGACGCCGTGATGCGGGGGGACAGCCCGGCCCCCTCCCATGGCCCGGGGGCTTTCCTTCCTCCTCAGCACGGGGGCAACGGGCTCAGAAAGCAGCGTCTTCGTGGCAGAAAATCTTTGAAGGAAAAAACCTTTCTTGAAGCTGGTTGTTCACGGAGTTTGGGTTTCCTGGGGACTTTGCTGCACGGACCTCGGAGAACGCAGCGCTCCGGAGCAAGCCTTGCTCTTCTCTCTCTCACTTGAAATCCGATTTTGGTTTCTGAAGTAAAACCAAAAAAATCAGTTTCGGATCGATGTTTTGACTTGAAATGTCATTTTGTTTTTAATTGAAGAACCAGAGTGAAGTGACATTTTAAGTCAAAATGTTAATGTTTTGTTCAGACTTCTCCCATGGGAAAATTTAAATGTTTCATCAGAGCTGGCATTTGCGGTGAAAGAATCCCCAAACCCAGGGTTTTCTCCAAACAGGGGTGAGAAGTTTCTCCACGCTGGGCGTTTGAAGGGGCTTCGCAGATGATCCGCTGCCGTTCTCCAGCCCCGCTCGGGCCGCTCCTCGTGCGGGAGGGAGTGGGCTGGAGGCGAGCGGGTCACCAGGCTCATGCCGTGCGCTTCGGCTGCTGCGTCGCAGCGAGATCCTCTGGCACTTGAAATAACGAGCTCTGCTAATTCAGTGTGCTTCATACGCCCTGGATTCGGTGGGGAGATCCTGCCTTGCTCCGCTCGTCCGGCTGAGCGGTCGGTCCCCGGACCTGTGGGTTTCGCTGATGCTGCCGCGAGGAAACGCGCAGTTACTGCGGAGTGAAGGGTTGCTTTGCTGGAGAGCCCCGTCTGCGGGGCTTCAGCTGGGCTGTGTGGCCATTTCCAGGGAGGGAGGAACAGAAAATCAAACACGCTGAAGAGGATTTCGCACCGAGATGTGTTAGCGGTGAGGTTTCCTACTCCCAGCGCGCTCCCGTGGCACAAGGGCACGCTTGGCTCTTGCTCCGGGGACGTGCCCGCAGCCGAGCGGCAGCGGGTGCTGGGCTGCCCTGGGAAGGGTGAGGGAGCGGGAGGAGACCGGGAGCGATGGAGAGGAGGAGCAGATGCAGGAGCTGCCCGCAGCGCTGCCTAGCATGGCGGGAGGGGGGTCTGCCTGGTCCACGGGGTCCCCGCTGTGAGGTGGGTCCCCAGCTCTCCCTGAGTCTGGGCCACAGCTCCACCTCTGCTTCCTCCCGCTTGGACGGAGGCAGCTCGGAGTCAGACAGAAACTGCAGGGCAGGAGCGTTACCCCACAAGGCTAGGAGAGGTTTGGACAAAGGGGATCATCTCGGTGCTAAGACCAATGAGCTGGAAATGTTCAAGAACAGGAGAACCGGGAACCTTCCCTGCTGCCTGCTTTTCTTTCTGGCCAAATCTGAGAAAATGCTGTGAGTCTCTGAAGACAGCGAGCAGCGGCTCCAGCAGCCACCGAAGCAGCTGACAGATTTGCCTGAGACTCCTAAAACACCCAAGTCCTGGCCAGTTCAGGTGGTTTCAGCTTCTCTGCAGCCGGGGATACGTGAGCAGGCAGCCCGCCGGCTCCCAGGAGCCAGGGACGGTGCTGAGCCTCTCGGGAGGAAATTAAAAATACATCGACTCTCATCCTCAGACATCTTGCCAGGGGGTTAGCGCAGTGTCTGGTTTTTCTTCCCCTTTAACCAGAGAGAAAATAACTTTCAAAAAGCTTTGGTGTTTGCTTCTGCCTTGGCAGCGTCTCCGCTGTGGGAGCGTGCTGGAGGGCCGGGCTGGTCTGCTGGGGGAGAGCACAGGACTGGCTGGAAAGCAAGGAAGGATCTGGCCCTGAGAAGTGGCACAGGGACAGGGGGACTTTGGCAGTGACATTGCTTGAGGCCGTTCAGGGCCCGTCTTCTGCACAGAAACACACTTGTAGCCTCTAAACAAGATCCCAGTTTGGAGCTGACAAATGCTGCCTGCACAGCAAACCGCCCGTTCCCACCGCCGCTTTCCAGCCGTGCCCCGGCTGCGCTCGTGCTTCCCGGCGCGGTGGGAGCGTCGCTGCCCTCGGCTCTTCCCCAGACACGGGTTTTTCCACTGCTTTTCCTATTTCTGTTCCGTGACAGCGAAATCCCTGCGGCAGCGCAGAGCTCTGCAAGCAATTCCTGCTGGTAGAAACACATCGATCCGCGCAGCGTCCGCCACCAGCCGGGGAGACAGCGTTCTGCTTGGCCTTCGCTGGTTAGTTTGGAGCTGTTTGTAAATACTAAAATTATCTTTAATTACTGCTCAAACCCAAAGAAGCAACATCTCCCATGTTAAAGCGCTCGGCTCCGCGGCCGAGCCGGCCGGCGTGCGGCGCAGCCTCGCCGCGAGCCGGACCCAAACCCCAGAGGGAGGATGAGGAGGCTTTTGGCTTCTCGTTCTGCTCGCCTGGGTCGTCGGGCTGCTTCGTCTGTCGGTTTGCATCGGCCGGGGTTTTCTGCCTCCCATCCCCGTTCGGCGAAGCTCGGGGGAAGGAGGCGGCGTGGCGGTGGCAGTGCCGGGGCGAGCGCTCGGCCGGGAGGTTGCAGCGGAGCAGTCGGTCCTCTCGGCTAGAGCACGCGTGGCGTAAATTCACGTGAAGGTCCCTGCCAGCGCGCGCTCGCTCCGGCTGCCGCCGTGCCACCGTCACCTCGTGTCGATAACGCAGCCGGGCTCGCCGCGTCCGCTCTCGGCGGGGGATATCGCGGCTCGTGCCTCCCGCGCGGAGCGTCCTCCCCTGCGCCCGGCCGCAGCCCGGCGAGCTCGTGCGAAGTTCCCAGCTCCAGCCGGACATTTCAAGTTTCCCATTACCCAGAGAAACCACAGACCCGTCTGTACTTTAGTTTAATTGCTGCTTTTCTCAAACACTTCAAAGAATGTTTCTAACCGCAGTATGTGGCACATATTATTAGATTTGTTTTTGGAATATAATGATAAACTGTTGCCATTATGGAGGTAGACGTAATTATCTGGAATCTATTTTAATCTATTCTGCCTTTTAAATATTCTATGTTGCCTTTTAATAAGAGGTACCATCCACCCTTTGATGTTATAGCGGAGGTGTAGAAAGCTCTCCTCTCCTTGCTGCAAATGTTAATTGAATAGCCTCCCTTTCTCTTCATTAGCTGCATTAGCTTGCATTAACACCTTTTAATATCTCTTTAAAATCTTGTTCAATTTACTTTCTTTAATCTTTTCCTTTCCCAGAGTGTTGCATCACTTTGATCCTCATCTTCTTCTTTTCTTTGATGACAACTTTGAGTTTAATTTGTATTTGAATTGAAATGGAAATTTCCTAATTCCCCAGAATTCAGCGTGCGTTTTACACGGTTTTGGCACCCGCGTCAGCATGTGGTGCTGCCCGTGCGGCGAGGGGAGCCGGGGCAGGGAGGCGTGCGGCCCTCGAGACTGCTGCCCGAAAACCCAGCCGCTGCCCGACGTCCCCTCCTCGAGCGCAGACACGCAGGGAGCTGCCTGGCTGCCGGGTGCCTTGGGGACCACAGGCGAGGCTCCTGCAGGGCTCGCTGCAGTGCCCTGCTCCCAAGGGCCAGGCTCTGGGTGCTCTTGGCCGTGCCGATGCTCAGCACCATGCCCTCGCAGGACCAATCCTCCACTCCCTCCGCATCAGCTGGGCAGCAGCGCTCCCGAGCAGCTCCCCAAAGCCACTCACTGCTTGGCAGCCCCCCAGGTCCGAGCTGGGCCAGAGCAGGTCTCCTGGGCATGGGCACTAAACCATTTGTCATCGCCTGCCCTGCTGCCGCAGCAAGGAGATGCTGAGTGCAGCCTCCCGGGGGTTTTGCAGGGGAGCAGGAGGGGTGACGGGGTACTTCTCCCCTCTACCGGCCCCCTCGCTGCTCTCTTGGCCAGCCTGGGCTGGCAGGGGTCCGGGCAGGGGAACCCCGGTGGGCTGGTGGGGGTTTGGGCAGGGAACCCGGGGTGGGCTGGTGGGGGTTTGGGCAGGGGAACCCGGGTGGGCTGGTGGGGGTTTGGGCAGGGAACCCGGGTGGGCTGGTGGGGGTTTGGGCAGGGAACCGGGGTGGGCTGGTGGGGGTTTGGGCAGGGAACCGGGATGGGCTGGCGGGGGTCCGGGCAGGGGAACTGGGGTGGGCTGGCGGGGGTTTGGGCAGGGAACCGGGGTGGGCTGGTGGGGGTTTGGGCAGGGAACCGGGGTGGGCTGGCGAGGGTCCCGGCAGGGGAACCCGGGTGGGCTGGCGGGGGTCCGGGCAGGGGAACCCGGGTGGGCTGGCGGGGATCCGGGCAGGGAACCGGGGTGGGCTGGTGGGGTTTGGGCAGGGAACCGGGGTGGGCTGGCGGGGATTTGGGCAGGGGAACTGGGGTGGGCTGGTGGGGTTTGGGCAGGGAACCGGGGTGGGCAGCGCAGCCAGGCCCCATCTGCCCATGGCAGAGCTGCGGGCTGCCCAAGGGGGTCCTGGCAGGGGTCTCCCCCCAACTCCCGCCTGCGCGGAGGGACGAGACGCGTTCATCGGGTGTGGGGGGCTGTGTGCTTACCACCCGGTGGCCCCAGATGAGCAGCGTGATGAAGGGGGCTGGCTTCTCCCCTGCCTTGTTTTCCCAGGCGACGTTACGCAGTAGGACCTGGGAAGCCCTGCGGCTCTCAGCCTTGCTCGTGGGTGAGTGATGTCTCTACTTATCTTCTAGTCCTGCACGTGGTGTTGGGGAACAAGTGGTAGCGACCTGTGTTTCAGTGCTCGGGGACCTCTTGTTGCTGCTCCCCTGACCCCTGGGGATTCGCCCGCAGCGCGTTTCTGCCGCTGGACGGGGGACGGTGGAGGATCCTGCTCGTTGCAGACTGTTCCCGGCGCTGAGCGTGGTGCATCCCGCCCCGTTCTCCAGGAGTGGACGTGTTTGTCATGAATATGTTGTAGGCCTGTAATTGGCATCCTTTCACAGAATCACAGAATCACAGAATGGTGGGGGTTGGCAGGGCCCTCTGTGGGTCACCCAGCCCAACCCCCTGCCCAAGCAGGGTCACCCAGAGCAGGGGGCACAGCACCACGTCCAGGCGGGGCTGGAATATCTCCAGAGAAGGAGACTCCCCAGCCTCCCTGGGCAGCCTGGGCCAGGGCTCCGTCACCCTCAGAGGGAAGAAGTTCTTCCTCATGTTCAGACGGAACTTCCTGTGCTTCAGTTTGTGCCCGTTGCCCCTTGTCCTGTCGCTGGGCACCACTGGAAAGAGTCTGGCCCCATCCTCCTGACCCCCACCCTGCAGATATTTAGAGGCATTTCGAAGGTCCCCTCGCAGCCTTCTCTTCTCCAGGCTGAACAAGCCCAGCTCCCTCAGCCTCTCCTCGTAGGAGAGATGCTCCAGTCCCCTCACCATCCTCGTAGCCCTCCGCTGGACTCTCTCCAGTAGCTCCTCATCTTTCTGGAACTGGGGAACCCAGAACTGGACAGAGTACTCCAGATGAAGCTTTCTGCAGGTCACCTTAGCATCACCTTAACCTCCCGTTCTTCCCAAATCATTTGGCCTTTTAATTACCAGCTCTCTCTGATGCTGATGAGCAGTCAGCCTGCACCTGATGCCCGGATGCCCACGTGGTGATTTCCCACTCCTCTGCTGCTGAGCAGCACTTGGTGGATCTCGGCGCCCGCGAGCCCCTTGCTGCCGAGCGCTGGGGGTGAGCTCTGCCGGGCAGCTGTGGGCAGCGAGCAGCAGAGACCTCGGCGGTCGGCAAAGCCACCGAGCGTCCCTGAGGGCTCGTGGCCACCACAAACCGGCATCTTTCTGACCCCTTACCTCGACGAGTACCCAGAAATGACTGGCTGGGTAGACGAAGGGAGAGCTGTGGATGTTATCTACCTTGACTTCAGCAAGGCTTTCGACACAGTCTCCCATGATATCCTCCTAGGGAAGCTGAGGAAGTGTGGGCTGGATGAGTGGTCGGTGAAGTGGATAGAGAACTGGCTGAATGGCAGAACTCAGAGGGTTGTCATCAGCGGCGCTGAGTCTAGTTGGAGGCTGGTGACAAGTGGTGTCCCTCAGGGGTCAGTACTGGGCCCAGTCTTGTTTAACTTCTTCATCAACGACCTGGATGAAGAGTTAGAATGTACCCTCAGCAAGTTTGCTGACGACACCAAACTGGGAGGTGTGGTAGATACACCAGAAGGCTGTGCTGCCATTCAGCGTGACCTGGATAGGCTAGAGAGCTGGGCAGAGAGGAACCTGATGAGGTTCAACAAGGGCAAGTGCAGGGTCCTGCACCTGGGGAGGAACAACCTCATGCACCAGTACAGGCTGGGGTGGACCTGCTGGAGAGCAGCTCTGCGGAGAGGGACCTGGGCGTCCTGGTGGACGACAGGTTAACCATGAGCCAGCAGCGTGCCCTGGCTGCCAAGAAGGCCAATGGAATCCTGGGGTGCATCAAGAAGAGTGTGGCCAGCAGGACAAGGGAGGTTCTCCTTCCCCTCTACACTGCCCTGGTGAGGCCTCATCTGGAGTGCTGTGTCCAGTTCTGGGCTCCCCAGTTCAAGAAGGATGAAGAGCTACTGGAGAGAGTCCAGCGGAGGGCTACAAGGATGGTGAGGGGACTGGGGCATCTCCACTACGAGGAGAGGTTGAGGGAACTGGGCTTGTTCAGCCTGAAGAAGAGAAGGCTGCGAGGGGACCTTATAAATGCTTACAAATATCTGAAGGGTGGGTGTCAGAAGGATGGGGCCAAGCTCTTTTCAGTGGTGCCCAGTGACAGGACAAGGGGCAATGGGCACAAACTGAAGCACAGGAAGTTCCGTCTGAACATGAGGAGGAACTTCTTCCCTCTGAGGGTGACGGAGCACTGGAACAGGCTGCCCAGGGAGGTTGTGGAGTCTCCTTCTCTGGAGATATTCAAGACCCGCCTGGACAAGGTCCTGTGCAGCCTGCTGTAGGTGACCCTGCTTCAGCAGGAGGGTTGGACTAGATGACCCACAGAGGTCCCTTCCAACCCCTACTATTCTGTGATTCTGTGATTCTGTGAAATGGGGAGTTGCTAAGCCAACGGCGGGGGGCTGGGAGGACATGACGGTAGCTGCCGGGGAGCCGTGTGCGAGCTCCTTGGAGGTGTCTCCCAGCGAGCCACGGTCCTGACGCTCGTCTCTGGTTTCCTTCTTGTTTTTCACACGGACAGCGGTCAGGCTGGCGAGGCTGACTGTAGTGAGAACGGAACGCAGGCGTTACGAGGCCAGGAGGGTTTATTGCTCTCTGCAATTAAATGAAACGCCAGCAATGGACACTCGGGGTACGGACGGGCGGTGAGTTGAGTTCTCCGTGCCTGCCGCCTCTGCTGCGCTCCCACCCTGCAGATACCTGTGTCGTGCCGGGGCCCGGTGGCTGGCTCCGTGCGGGGCCCTGCTCCGAGCCCCCGCTGCCCCAGGCGCTGCTTTGGCAGAGAGGCAGAGAGCTTGCTGATGTTTTTTTTAAGGCTTGAAGTATAATAGATCAGCTTACTCTTTAGAAAGAAACATTAATTTTTTAAAGGCTTTTTTCCTGATGTGCTTCATCAGAGCACTTGATATCTATTAAAAACAAACTGGCGTGGATTTTAACAATAACGTAGAGATGAATCACTTTTTTCTGAGTGCTTTGAATAGTGCTTGTTGAGTCCAAAAGAAAAGATTGTTGATTGATACATTATTCACAGGCTTGATTTCTTAATTTCTACAAATATTTCCTTTCTTTGCGTGCTTTCGCCCAGCCCTTCGGCTGAATGACTTTGCTATGGGGAAGCCCCTTCCCGTGAGCTGCTGGGTTACGTGGCCCAGGTCTTGTTTTGCAGGGGGTGGCTTAGTAGGCGAGATTGGTAAGGAGCAGAGGGGGGTCTGCGATCCTCCCCCCGACCTCCCCCAGCTCGAGTATTGGATATATTGGGTATATTGGCGATAGTTTCTGGCAGTGCCGAGCGGGTCACTTGTCTCTGCATCACCCATCCCTGCAATTGCCCTGGACGTAAGGAGGGACTGTCCCCCTCCTGCAGCCCTTTCATCTGCCTTCGGCCTCCCGGCCCTTCCTCGCAGGGCGGTGGGGAAGCTGCCGGTCCCCCAGCCCCCCCGGGGCTCGGCACCTCCATCGCTGCCCGCCGGGATGCGGTGAGTGCGTTCGGCAAAGCCGAGGGGCTGCGTGCTTTCCAAATGAAGCTGTCTGAGAGCGGGGAGACGACGTTGTCCCTCTGAAGGCTGACAAACGGTCTCTGTCTCCAGTATGGACATGAATTGATCTCAAATCTCCGGGGAGAAGGCGTTACGGTCGCAGAGGACTGTGCCATACATTGGTGCCCTTGTCAGACGACTGCACGCTCTGCTTCTGCAGCTCTGCCTCGGAGAGATGGGAATTTGTGGGATGCTTTGCATCTTTTTCCTTTTTAATCCAGGCAAAGGAAGCTCTGATTTTTTGACGCTTTGCTCTGTTCCCTCTCTTCCTTTTCTGGGAAGAGGAGCTTTGCTTGGAGGCTCGCGCTTTGCAGATGCTCCTGGGGAAACAGGAGATTTGTCGCTTCCAAATAGCTGTGTTTTCACCCGCTCTGTGTGATCCTCCATTTAAACCAGAGGCAGCATCTAAAAGCACCTCCCAGGCTGGCGGAGAAGAGCTGTGTAAGATGGAAGGATACAGGGAAGTGTCTTTAAGGGATCGTAGCTTATCAGTGAAAATAATAAATTCCCCGGCTTGGGAGGTACCTTGATGTCAGGTTACAGAGCACGACCTTCCCCCGGGCGCCTGTCCCTGAAAAGGCAGAGTACGAGCTGAGACAAACCATGTCTGAGAGCCAGAACTTGCAGTGTTTTCTGTCCTTTCTCAGCCAGACACCGGCTCCTCCTCTCCATAGCCGGGCTGCGTGCGCTCCTGGGCTCTCCTTGCACCCCGTGATGTCCCGTTCCCGACCGGGTCTGCGTGCGGGGCGAGGACCAGCACCCAGCATCACCTCCACCGATCAGGCAGTTGCTCCTCGGTCTGATGGCTCCGTGGCCCCAGGGTACAGGGTGACACGGTGGTGGTTGCATGTAGACAGGGCAAAGTGCTGGTTTGTCCTGGATTTGGGAAGGACCTGGTGTGTGGAATGCTGTTTCACCTTGCTGCGGTCCACTCTGCTGCTCCAGAGCCCTGGGAGGGAGACATAACCTGGAGCACTGGTGGTTCCCCTCCGTTCTTACGTCCTGGGAGAGATCTGCCAGTACGCTGTGCTTGACTGAAGTGCACTTGTATCTTCCTGCTCATTTTTCCTGTTTCCAACCCCCTCGGTAAGCCCCATGCGTTGGTGGAAACCTCCAGCTGTGAAAGCCCAAGCAAACCCCAGCCTCTGTGCCTGGGGACTGGGGATGGGTGGGCGTTGGGGCAGCTTGGAAGGCGCGGGGCCAGGCACACCTCGGGCTGCCCTGCCCGTGGCATCAGCAACGACCGCTGCTTCATGTCCCCTCCGGAAAGAAAACCCCCCCCACGCCTGCTGCGGGTTGGGCAATGCCCCGTAACAAATCCCTGCGGATTCAGAACCCCAGCCCTGGAGTCTCCGCTCCAAACACGTTGCTGCCTGACCCTGCCTGCCGGGGCTCCGTGCCCGGCTCTCGTGGGAGCTTCGTGTTGTGGGGGCCGTGTCATTCACAGCAGTTGCGTTATGAGCGTTGAGTGAAGGTCTGACGACTGCGTGTTGTGAGAAGCTTTCCGTGCTGTGTTTACGTTGCTGTTGGGACCATATCGTGTTTTTATGCTCAGTGGTATTTCTCCCATGGTTCTGAATTAAAGAAAAGACACAGAATCTGATAACTTTCCTTGGTCGGGTTTAATTAGTTTCTAGATATGAAGAACAAACAGCTCTGAGATGTTGAGGACCACGTCAACTTAAAACTTTGCTCGCTGTGGAAGCGATGATGAGGAGGTGGCAAATCGGACGTGCCAGGGATGCTCTCTGCCTCCACCACCTTTGGTATTTCTGTGCTGCTGGCTCGTCTTGTGGAGGAGCGGTGAGAGCGGGCGGAGGATGCTGCTGCGTGGAGGCAACGTGTGGTTGCAGGCTCCAAAATGTCCCTTGTGTTGGCGATGGTGAGGGCTCCCAGCAGCCGTGCTGCCCCGGAGCCCGGCTCTCCCGGAGCCCTCCTGCAGCCGCCTTAGGGCACCCTTAGCCCTCTCGTTACGGGGTTTTACTGACAAACAGAACAGGATCATTCTGGGCCTGGGAACCAATGGGTGGGATTTTCGATGCTGGTAGACCCGAGGGCTTCGCCGTGCTGGGAAGCTTCTGGGGAAGGCTGGCTTGGGGACCTCTTGGAAAAAGGCTGCGTCAAAGGAGCTCCTTGATAATTTTTAAGACTGTAAGGAAAAGAGATTTGAATACTGCCATGAGGTTGTGCCCACATGAAGGGAAAATCAGCCAAGTCTGCCGTGGGCTTTGGTCCAGAAAGCAGCGAGCATCCAGCACAAACTCTGCTTTACTGGAGAAGGAAGTCTGCTACGAGGGTGGTTTTGCTTCAGAGGCCTGTGCACAAGAACGATGAATATTTCCCATTATTAAATCCAGTTTTAGTTGCTTATAACTTTGCCCTTAGCTTGGGGGAAAAACTTTCTGTGGGCAATGTCTGCTTTAGGTTGAAACTCCGCATTTGGGAAGTTTTGGCGAAAACAATTCAACCACATCTGAGAGCCACGGGAGGGAAGCAGTCTGCTCTGACGTGCTTCAAAAGCAGAATAAAGCGCACGCAAAGCACCGCTGCCGTGCTGGTCTGCCCGGACGGCGCAGCGAGGCGGGCGCCCGGCTCCGGGCTGCTGCCAGCTCTGGGCTCAGGCTTGGTGGGCAGCGGGGAGCTCAGCGCTCCGTCCCGTGGGGCTGCGTGTGCCCCAGATGGGAGGAAGGCAGGGAGAGAGCAACGCGAGTGGAAAGCAGAAGAGCGGGAGATGGAATAGCAGGAGGGGCACTCAGGGAGTCAAGCTCCTCCTCTGTCCTTACCACAGGGCTCCTAGAGGAAAGTGCAATGTTCTTGTGTTGCTCAGGCATGTAGGAAGGAGAGGAAGTTGCTCCCAGATGTGGGTGTCCAGCAGATAGAAGGAAGCGCCGCAAATCACCGACCCGTTTGATAGTTCGGGGTTAATCCTGGCCTGCTGTGCTCAGAGTACTGTGCTGCAGTGCTGCGTCCAGTGCTGGGCTCCCCAGTTCCAGTGCTGGTGGGCGACAGGGTGACCACGAGCCAGCAGCGTGCCCTGGGTGCCAAGAAGGCCAATGGGATCCTGGGGTGCATGAGGAGTAGTGTGGGCAGCAGGGCGAGGGAGGTTCTCCTCCCCCTCTACACTGCCCTGGGGAGGCCCCATCTGCAGTGCTGTGTCCAGTGCTGGGCTCCCCAGTTCCAGAAAGATGAGGAGCTACTGGAGAGAGTCCAGTGGAGGGCTGTGAGGATGAGGAGGGGACTGGAGCATCTCTCCTACGAGGAGAGGCTGAGGGAGCTGGGCTTGTTCAGCCTGGAGAAGAGAAGGCTGCGAGGGGACCTTAGAAATGCCTCTAAACATCTGCAGGGTGGGGGTCAGGAGGACGGGGCTGCGTGTGTCCCATGGGATGCTGCAGCCCGTGCGGCTCCGTGTGCGCAGGGTACCTGGACTGTGCTGGCCCGCGGTCCCTGTGCAGGGGACAGCAGGGGTGGGATGGGTGGTGCCTTCGGAGCAGGTCAAAGACCTGCTGTTGCTTGCGGTTGGGTGGTTTGGTGCTGGCCCGCGTGTTTTGTCCCTCTTTGCAGCAGTGCCAAGGTGGGGTTCCTCAGGCTGTAAGGCCGGGTCCTGCAGCGGAGGCGTGCCTCTCATCCGGGGCACCGCGCTCCGTCCCCCTCCAAGAAGCCATCACCCGTGAAACACAGCCACCTTGGGCCTGTGGCATCTTTACTACGGAGACCAAGAGCCGTTGGAGCTAAAACGTGCCCAGGAAAGAGCAGAGCATCCCCAAGGACAGCGTGGTTTGGGACTCGGTGAGGCTGCCTGGGGGCTGGTGTGCAGCAGGATGGACCATGCTCTCCCAGCATCGCTGCTCCTCGCACTGGGCAGGTCCACTGGGGTTTGGTGGCTTAATTTTGTCCTTTGACCTGGGGGTTTATGGGCTCTGCTGCAGCCTCTTTGAGCTGGGAGCATCTCAGGACCAGCTTCACCGTTGTTCTGCTGCATCTCTGTTGGCCGTGGCCCCGGTTCCTGTCCCTGGGCGTGAAACCCTGATGGTGCTGCTGGGCGAGGGAGCCAGGAACCAGCAGCGAGTAGTTACCAGCTGCAGATACCTGATGGGGAGTTGAGGGTGGAGATGCTCAGGCTCCATCTAAACAGGAGCACATCACTGATATTGAATTCATCTGTCCCAGGCTTCTCTTCCTCCCTCTGCTGCAGTTTAGTCCTGCAGCAGGAGAAAAGCACTTTCCCATTAAACGTGGGGCTGGGCTCTCCTGGGCTGTCTCTCTGCGAATGCGGCGCTTGCGTTCATCTGAAAGGCTCGTTGAACGAGGACTCATTTCTTTGCAGATATTTAAATGGAAATCTGGTAGGGTTATTAAGCAGAGAGCAGTGAATTTATTCTGGTCATTTATTATTGATGGGTAACATGACACTATTTTAATAGTGTTCTCTGATCCTGCTGCAGCACAGCGGTGTGGGGATGGGAGCAAGCCCCGGGGGAAACCAAATCCCTTTCCCATGTCGCTAGGACGTGCTGGTTCGTCTGGGAGCCCGGCCGACCCTCGATGCCGCTCCTTCCAGCAGCCTTGGTCTGGTTCGTGGAGCTGGTGGGGGGCTGCAGGCGCAGGGGGGGCTGCCTCCGTGCTGGACGTGGGATGTGGCTCAGGAGCTCTTGGGCAAAAGCCTGTGAGGTGCTGCAGCCTCCTGGGCCGCATTCACCCGCTGGAGAGCAGCTCTGCGGAGAGGGGCCTGGGAGTGCTGGTGGGCGACAAGGTGGCCACGAGCCAGCAGCGTGCCCTGGTTGCCAAGAAGGCCAATGGGACCCTGGGGTGCATGAGGAGGAGAGTGGGCAGCAGGGCGAGGGAGGTTCTCCTCCCTCTCTACTCTGCCCTGGTGAGGCCCCATCTGCAGTGCTGTGTCCAGTTCTGGGCTCCCCAGTTCAAGAAAGATGAGGAGCTACTGGAGAGAGTCCAGCGCAGGGCTGCGAGGATGAGGAGGGGACTGGAGCATCTCCCCTACGAGGAGAGGTTGAGGGAGCTGGGCTTGTTCAGCCTGGAGAAGAGAAGGCTGCGAGGGGACCTTAGAAATGCCTCTAAATATCTGCAGGGTGGGGGTCAGGAGGACGGGGCCAGACTCTTTCCAGTGGTGCCCAGCGACAGGACAAGGGGCAACGGGCACAAACTGAAGCAGAGGAAGCTCCAGCTGAACCCGAGGAAGAACTTCTTACCTCTGAGGGTGCCGGAGCCCTGGCCCAGGCTGCCCAGGGAGGCTGTGGAGTCTCCTTCTCTGGAGATATTCCAGCCCCGCCTGGACAAGGTCCTGTGCAGCCTGCTCTGGGTGACCCTGCTTGGGCAGGGGGTTGGGCTGGGTGACCCCCAGAGGGCCCTGCCAACCCCGACCATTCTGTGATTCTGTGATTCTGTGATCACACAGCGTGGCAGCCGGTCCCACGCCCCTCGCCGAAGCCCCGGTCTGGGCTGGCTGCGTGCGGAGCAGCTCCCCGTCCCGCTGCCGGCCCGGCCGGGAGCCCCGCGGGTGCGTGCTTCGGGGGCAAACTCCTTTCAAGATGAGCAGAGATACCTCCGGGACTTCTGAAAGCTGTTTATTCTGACGCTGAGCCACAGCATCCCTCTGCAGCGCTGCGCGGAGTTTGCTCTGGGTGGTGATGTGCAGGGGTCTGGAAATGAAAGGGAATATTTTGCCTTTGAGAAGGAGAGGGATCGTGTCTGCTGTGTTAAATTCAGAGACCTGGATATGAAAAAAAAAACCGTGCATGCGTGTGATGAAAAGCTTCCCGCGAGTTCGTCCCGTGTAATTGGGATGAGAGCTCTTGCGTTGGGCAAAATCGTGATGTTGGTCGCAGAGGGGATACACGGAGACGCGGCCCGTGATGCTGTTTGAACGCCGCCTGCAAATCCCAGAATGGGCCATTAGAAATTAAAGAGGTGCTGTTAATCTGAGCTGGAAATAAAAGAGGATGCAGACGAGCTCCTCCGGCCGGCCTGGGCTGCTGCGGGTGTCAGCTTCAATTGGAATAAACAAGTGTTGCTGGGCCGTAGCGCGCTGCTGAAGGCAGAGCGTTGCTGGGAGCGAGGGGCTGCTCCGCTCCCAGATGAGCAGCACTTGCCCAATTTCTGCTCATTTTCAAACAGAGGCGGTTGTGAAACCGAGAGGGTACTCGGGGGTGCTCATTACCACTTCTTCTTTGCGAGAGTTTTCCTCCAGCGCCCGTAAAAACACTTCTCGCTCTCACGAGGGGTTCCACATCAAATATTCAAGGCAGATTACAGCGAGAACCACACGGGAGAAGGGGGAAGGAAAAAAAAAAAACAAGTCTAAACCGTTCAGTTGCTTTAATAAAGGAGCCAAAAAGGTTAACGCCGAGCAAGGGAGGTGCAAGGGAAGGGAGATGCTCCCCGTTGCTCCTCGGGGCAGTGCTGCGGCCGAGCGCCAGCGCCGGCTCGGGTTCTCAGCGGGTGCTGCTCCTGCGGAGCCAACCCGGGGTGCAGGTCATCACCCGCAGCCCAGAGCGAAACCCTTCGCGGGGGTGACGTGCGCGTGGCTCTTCCCAGAACCTCCGTGCAGAGCTGCTTTAATAACAAAAAACAAAAAAAATTGGGATGGCGAGTGTTGCTGCCCAGGAGGTGCTGGTTCGAGATGGGTTGGTTTGCTGTTGGGCTGCGCGGAGGGAGCGATCCGGGCTGTCCCCGCTGCCGCTGCGGGGAGGGCTGGGGGGCGAAGGCTGGGAGCATCCAGCCGGGTGGTGGGGTGGTTCCCGCACCGCACCCCCGAACTGGGACTGCTGGGCTTGGTTTGGGGTGCGGGGTGGTTAGCAAGCACCCCAGGCGCTGCTAGCCGGGCTGGTCCTGCTGTTTGCATCGCGTTTTGCACCTCGGTCCCGGCTGCCCGCGCGTCTCGGGCCGCGTGGCGCTGGAGCCGGGGCAGTGCTGCTTGCAGCCCGGCTTTGGGGGGTGCTGGGGCACGGGGAGCTCCCGGGGCTGTCGCCAACCCCTGCTCCATGCTGGGTCCTGCCGAGCCTCACACGTGCTGGTTGAGCACCGCTGGCACTCACAAGCACTCGTTGGGGAAATGGCCCCGATGAGGAATGAACATGGCTGAGGCAGAGTCCTCCACAGAATCACAGAATCCCAGAATGGTGGGGGTTGGAAGGGACCTCTGTGGGTCACCCAGCCCAACCCCCTGCCCAAGCAGGGTCACCCAGAGCAGGCTGCACAGCACCGCAGCCAGGCGGGTCTGGAATATCTCCAGAGAAGGAGACTCCACAGCCTCCCTGGGCAGCCTGGGCCAGGGCTCCGTCACCCTCAGAGGGAAGAAGTTCTTCCTCGGGTTCAGCTGGAGCTTCCTCTGCTTCAGTTTGTGCCCGTTGCCCCTTGTCCTGTCGCTGGGCACCACTGGAAAGAGTCTGGCCCCGTCCTCCTGACACCCACCCTGCAGATATTTGTAGGCATTTATAAGGTCCCCTCGCAGCCTTCTCTTCTTCAGGCTGAACAAGCCCAGCTCCCTCAGCCTCTCCTCGTAGGAGAGATGTTCCAGTCCCCTCCTCATCCTCGCAGCCCTGCGCTGGACTCTCTCCAGTAGCTCCTCATCTTTCTTGAACTGGGGAGCCCAGAACTGGACAGAGTACTCCAGATGGGGCCTCACCGGTGCAGAGCAGAGGGCGAGGAGAACCTCCCTCGACCTTCCTTTGCAGCTGCTCCAGCGGGCAGGGCCATGGCGACCAGCCCCGACTGGGGGATCTGCTGCCGACTGTGAGCTTTGACCCCAACACCGGCGGGTGCTGGGACTGCTCCAGCCACGTGCTCCTGCCGCAGTTCCCGAAATCCTCTCTCCCCGGCCACGAACCTGCTGATACTGACCCTCGTTTGGTGCCGGGAGATGGGGCAGGGCGTGAGCGGGAGATGGGGAAGGTGCTGGGCAGGGGATGGGGCAGGGGATGGGGCAGAGGATGAGCAGGGTATGGGGAGGGTCCTGAGCAGGGCATGGGTCAGGGGATGAGCAGGGGATGAGCAGGGGATGGGGCAGGAGATGGAGAAGGTGCTGAGCAGTGAATGGGGCAGGGGATGGGAAGGGGATGGGGCAGGGGATGAGAAGGGGATAGGACAGGGGATGAGCAGGGGATGGGGAAGATGCTGAGCAGGGGATGAGCAGGGGATGGGGAAGGTGCTGAGCAGGGGATGAGCAGGGGATGGGGAAGATGCTGAGCAGGGGATGAGCAGGGGATGGGGAAGGTGCTGAGCAGGGGATGGGGAAGGTGCTGAGCAGGGGATGAGCAGGGGATGGGGAAGATGCTGAGCAGGGGATGAGCAGGGGATGGCCGTGCTCGGCAGCTCCGATTTTGCAGTGGGAGGTGGGGAGAGGCAGCGTCTCTGATCGCCGGGGTGTGCGGTGGCAGCGTGGGTTTTCTGCTGGTGATGTAGTGCCACGGTAAAACATTCAAAATCCGTCAAAGCTCCTGAGAGTACAATTTTGCTTCGCAGATAACATCTCCCCCCAGAAACACGCTTTGCTCTTTCTCTCGCATGTTTTCCTACCGTGTAATTGTTTTCTCCTCCTAATTGTGCTGCAGAGCGTAAGCCTGGCTCGCGGGGAGGAGATGCGGCGTCGTGGGCACCCAGGGGCTGGTTTCGGGGAGGCTGCACTGTCCCGGCTGCCCGGGGCTGCGCGGGGACACCTGGCACCGCGTCACTGAGCAGCACCCGGAGGTTCTTTTCCCTTCTCGTGCAGCCTGGAAGGAGGGTGTGGGGTGCGTGTGTGGTCTCTCAGCCTTTTCCACAGCTACCATGTGTTCGTTAGGGGATGCTTTGCTGTGCTGGTGCTTGGACCCTGGCTGTCTGGGATGGCCGAAGCCCCCCAGACCCTCTCCGGGGCTACCAGGAGATCTCCCGGGAGCGAGGGCTCAGGGCAAAGCCACCAAACCCGCCTGCAGTGGAGAGCTCTTTGCAGCTGTCGTGGTGTGGACATGGGGACGGAGTGGTTGTGCTCCCCAAGGACAGCCCCAAGGGAGTGGTTCTGCGATGCCCTGGCAGCCTTCTGCTCCGCCTGTGCCTTGCAGCGTCGTCCCAGGGGTGCCCAGGGTGAGCGTGCGATGCCACAGCCGCGGAGGAAGCAAGGGGGGACCCCCAGTGCCATCCCCAGGGCGCCCAGCACCTCCCGTGGGGTCCCGGCCGGTGCCTGGTTCCAGCCTCTGACTGCTCGGGATTTCCCTTCCCTCTCCCGCTGTTTAATTGCTGGATGTCTCCACGCTGGAGCACCTGTAGTGTTCTGCAACGGAGCTCGTGAGTCACAAGCCACCCACGTCGAGTGTTTATTAACCCACAGGGGAAAAGCACCGGGCTTTCAAAACACCGGGAGACTTCCCGCGTCCCGGCCTCTCTGCCTGGGGTGGTCCCGCTCCGTGGGGCAGCTGCGATCCCCGAGCTGCTGCTGGGGCCCGCCATGGCCGATGCTCCATGGAGGCATCGCTCCAGGGTACCACACGGCGATGGACCAGGGAGCCTGGCCTGCAAACGGGGAGCTCGTGGAGCGAATCGCCCGGGAAGGGGGGGACGGCATCGGCCCCATCCCTGCAGCCCGGTGTCGGCCGGAGCATCGGGGCCAGCTCGCAGGGGTTCTTGGAGCGTGTCCCCCGGGCAGGGAGCCCCTCGGCAGCGGGGCGAAGCGGCGGGCAGGTGGTGGCACACGTGGTCCTGGGAAGCAGCCTGGGTTGCTGTGGTTTCGTGCTCGTAAGCAAATGGATTTGTGGCTTCAGTCGATTGACTCATCGCTGAAGTGTTACTTGGCGAGCGGAGCAGAGCTCCCACCCCCAGCGCTGCTCCCCGGGCACCCTCGTCAGCAAATAGCACATCACGAGCGGCAGTTTAAGGCAGGATGTGGCTGTGGTTTCTTTTTCTTCTCTGTTTTTTTTTTTTTGGAGGGGGGGGAGTTGTCATTTTTTTGTTGTTGTTTCCCCTCCAAGCTGAGATCTCCTCTAAAGAAAGCAAACCTTGGTGGTTGGGCAGCTGGCAGCAGCCCCAGGGGGGCAGGGATGCTCCCGGGTGCAGAGGGGGTGCAAGGGGGTCCCGCTTGTCCCCTCTGCTGCCAGTCCCCGGGCAACAACCCTAGGGGACATGGGGACAGGGTGCTCTGCTCCCCCAGGACCGCGGCGTGGGAGGCGAGCTGGTCTGCGGCTGCTCGAGGGCTCGCCAAAATAAAGCTGGTTTCTGTTGAGTAATTAGAGAAACTCGTCGGGGTGCTGAAGCAGCCTCGTGTCCCAGCTGGGTGCTGGGTCCTGCCTCTCGTGGGTGATGTGGATGGATCCTGCCCGGCAGCCCCGTGTGTCCCGGGCAGGGCTGGCTCCGGGCAGGAGCTGCCGGCGATGCGGCGGTGGGACCGCTGCCGGCTCTGCCCGTGGCCCTGCGGCGAGGGGGAAAGGCGGTGGTTTGGCAGGGTGACGTTTTTCTCGTTTGACTCCCATCCCGCGCAGGCTTTTGCCTTTTGTGAGCTGGGCCCACGCCTGGCTCCCCTGGCACATGTGAAACTCAGAGGAGGGTTTTGCCAGCGTCGCAGAGCTGCGTCCCTCCCACCTCAGCGCCGGGGACGTGGTCATGGCAGGCAGCTGACATTTCTATAGCAGCGAGCTGGGCAAACCCACGGGGCTTCTTCCCCTGCACTCTCTGTGCATCCCTCAAGCTCTTCACCTTTTCCCTTTCTCTGTTCTGAATTTTCCAGCCCCGGCTTTTGCGAAGCGCCCGTGGTGGGGTGGTGGGGATTCGGGCTTGGTCTCTGCCAGGCAGGAAGGGTTTGGGGAAGGGGAGGTTTGTTCCTGCAGGGAAGGGCGAGGAGCGTGAGTGTGGTGATGCTCTGGCTCGGAGCTTGCTTCCGCAGCCGCTCCGCCGGACTCTGCCTGCCCCGAGCTCAGCATCTCCAGGGCCAGGAGACGAGGGGACGGTGGCAGGGCTGCCGTCAGACACCTGCGGGGCTGCTCAGCTGTCCCCGAGCCCCTCCAAGCTTCCCAGGCGGATCTGCATGGCCTCAAAATCCCGTTTTGTCCAAGAAAGATGCCTCCTCGACGTGGGGCTGTGCTGCAGGCGTGAGCTGGCTCTGCCTGGGCTGCGGACGGAGGAGCCGTGGGCTCTGCGGTCACCCCGGGGTTGACGTGACCAACCTCCCGGGGAGCCCAGTCCTGTGGCTTTGGGGCTCCTCCATGCCTGCCCTGCACCTCTCCGTGCCACCGCCTCTCACACCCCGCCTCCACCCACGCCTTGGGAACCCCCCCTTCGCCCAAGCTGCCGAGGCAGGGCCCTGGGGACGTGCAGCCCCTCGCCTCCAGCCGCAGTCCCACCCTCCGATCACGCGCCGGGACCGGCTGCCGGTAACCCGGGAGGAAGTGGTTTGGGGAATGGTGGCAGCGATCAGCTGGCTCAGAAATGCGGCTATGGCTTGAGGTTTCTGCGCTGGAAAGCTGACTAATTTCCACCAGAAGCAGGGCCACAAGGGGGAAAAAAAACCCCAAAACATCCCAAGAAACGCCTGTGCCGCTAACCTTTAGGCGGAGGCCTTTGGCAGAGGCCGAGGGGCTCGGTGACGTGGGAGCACCCGGAGCCGAGCCCCGGGGCCGTCAGCATCCCTGCTTCGCTCCACGCAGGCATCACCGGCACCGGGGAACGCGGAGGAGCCTCCGCAGGGATGTCCGTGCTGGGGGGATGGAGTCTGTGTTCCTTCGTGTTAGTCTTAGGTCAGAGCAAAACTGGGTGCTCGAGCCCCCTTCCCCTGGCAGCACGCGCTGCCTGCGGCCCCGGTCCTGCCCCACGACCGCTCTCACGGGGCTGGGAAAGCACGGAGACCCTGGGACTCGCTCGGTCCCGGGGGGATGAGCCTGGGTGCACCCAGAACCGCTCCGCCGAGCGCATGACGCAGTGCGTGGAGGCCGCTGGCTTCACTGCTCAGGGTTCATTTCCTGCAAGGCTTTATTTTATAGCATCATCTGCTAGCACAACGTATCTCCCATGTTGGAGTTCTGGGGTTTGTTCTGTGTTTTCTTTTTCTTTTGAATAGAGGATCCTGATATAGAAGTGCCAGGAGAACATGTGAAGGTTAATGGGTGTTTCCTCGGGCGTTCTGGCAGCCGCGGCCGTGCTGGCAGCGCTGGCTCTCCGTCTCCCCACACTGGGCACTGGTTTCCTGGCGCTTGTGGAGCAACTGGCCACGTCGTGGTCCCAGTTCCCGAGCTGGAACCTGGAGATCTGTCTGCTGGGGCCCCTGGGGGGGTGCCGGGCACCTCGGAGGGGGTGAAACCCGCAGCGGTGGGTCTGCCCAGCAGCACGGACACCTGCAGATGGTCCAGCGGTGTCGTCAGGAGGACGTTTAGAGAAAGAAAGGTGCCTGCTGAGATGTGGTTTCTCCTGAAGCTGGTGTGGGGATGGGGAACATCCAAGGGAGCTCTGAACGGCCCCCGCTGGTGTCTTCCCGAGGCTCCAAAGCCAAGCCCCAGCAACAGGCGCGGCCGGGCTGATTTCCTTCCTCGGTGCAGTTCGGTTTCTTGGGTGGCAGGATGCAATTTGTGCTGGAGTTTGGCTTTCGAGTGAAGCTCTTGGCTTGTCACTCTCAAGGCACAACATGCTCCTTAAATAGCAGGCTAAATTTCTCCACCTAGCCTAAAAAAATAAAGTGCTCCTCTGCCAAACGAAAGGACATATTCCAGTATTCTTTGTTGTTGCAACAAATTGGGTGGATACTGTCAGACTTCTGTATTCTGGGAACCCTTCCAGAGCCGCTCTTTGTGTGCAAGTCGGTTACCATGTAATTGTCAACTGAAATTGCAGTGTTGGATAACTCTGCTCCGGCTGGGAGACGATCTGCCTCTCCTGCCGCTCAGCCCCCGCGGCGGGGGCAACGCCGCGGGCTCGGCTTCCCCCCGCGGCCAAAGCCCGGGGGCTTCAGAGCCGGGACCCTGCCTGGGGACGTCGTGGTGGCACCGTCGGCGCAGGCATCGCTGCCGGGACGGAGGGACGGCTGCTGCTCGGGTGGCCGGGGCAGGCTGCGGGCACGGACCGCGGCGAGGGCAGGGCGACGGGGTGGTCGCTGCCTGTCACTGTCTGTGCCGGGGTGTGGATGGAGCGGTTGCTTTCGGTGTGATGGGAATCGTGTTCGCCCTCTTCCTTCCCCTTTCGAGTTGGCAGCTCGTGTTGTTGTGTTTGTTCTAGCCGGAATCCCTGTGACAATTAGTGCTAGAAGGCTAGATTAAGCTGTTTTTACTTGTTTTCTTTTTCACTTTGATTTCCACCCCCTCCAAATTCTTAATCCTACTGAATATTTCATCTCTTGTAGCTCCATCAGTGGAAAGTCTCCCAGCGGGACGTACAGGACCGGCTCTATTAGAGCAGCTTTGCTTTGGCCAATGCTTCTCGACGCTGGGCTGAGCTTGTTGCGCAATTTATTTCAGAGGAGAAAACCGCAGCATCCGCTTCAGCACAAACCACGCGAGCGATTTGGTAACCGGGCCGCGCGGTAAATGAGAACTTTGGTGGCTGATGAGAAAGCCGAGCACCCCTCGTTCCCACCTCATGCCTGCTCCAACTGTGGGCAGCTTTCACAGGTGGGAAACCCCTCTCGTGTGGCCGCGGATGGGATATCCCACCGTAAACGCGGGAAGCTTTCTGCGGGAGGGTGGTCTCTGAGGTGGTCAACCGGCTGCGGGCGGTGGGGCAGCCAGCCTGGAGATGGCTTGCACCGTCTGGAAGGGGTTTGCCGGGGTGTGGAGAGGTGGTGGTGGAAGACCCAGCACATCTGTTTGTGATGCCTCATCCAAAACCACGCTCTTGCCTGTTTTTCTGTGAAAGGCTTCCTGGGATGCTTTTGGACTTTATGTTGGGTTTTTGCCCTAAACTTAGACTGATGACAAAGAAAGAATCACAGAATCACAGAATCACAGAATGGTGGGGGTTGGAAGGGACCTCTGTGGGTCACCCAGCCCAACCCCCTGCCCAAGCAGGGTCACCCAGAGCAGGCTGCACAGCACCGCGGCCAGGCGGGTCTGGAATATCTCCAGAGAAGGAGACTCCACAGCCTCCCTGGGCAGCCTGGGCCAGGGCTCCGTCACCCTCAGAGGGAAGAAGTTCTTCCTCGGGTTCAGCTGGAGCTTCCTCTGCTTCAGTTTGTGCCCGTTGCCCCTTGTCCTGTCACTGGGCACCACTGGAAAGAGTCTGGCCCCGTCCTCCTGACACCCACCCTGCAGATATTTAGAGGCATTTCTAAGGTCCCCTCTCAGCCTTCTCTTCTCCAGGCTGAACAAGCCCAGCTCCCTCAGCCTCTCCTCGTAGGACAGATGCTCCAGTCCCCTCCTCATCCTCGCAGCCCTGCGCTGGACTCTCTCCAGTAGCTCCTCATCTTTCTGGAACTGGGGAGCCCAGCACTGGACACAGCACTGCAGATGAGGCCTCACTAGGGCAGTGTAGTGGGGAAGGAGAACCTTCCTCGACCTACTGACCACACTCCTCCTAAGCTTTCAGATGGATAGAGAACTTATTTCTTCCCCTGTCAAAAAGTTGTTATCCAGCGTGAACGGCTCCAGGCCGGCTCTGCGCAGGGCTGCCCGTTGGGATGGATACGTCCCCACTCCTGCTACTTCCTCCTGGCTGGAAGGGGACGCTGGGGAGAGGGTGTGGGCTCTCCAGGCTCAGCGCCGGGCCAGGGGCTTTGCCACGCTCTGCGTCCGTGTCCTCTCTTGGTTACATCACCCCGTCTGAATGCACGGGGTGGCTGGTGTTTGTGCCGATGCCTTTTCCCACCCGGATCGCCGCTTGCTCCACAATATCCCTAAGGGTTTGCAGGGACGTTGCCCTGGCAGGCTCGGCCAGTGGGTCCTCTGAGGCTTGCGGAAGGTCCGTGCTCTTCACCTGGACTGCGTGCTCCTCAGCGAGAGCCCCAGAGCGTCGGCAGCCTGGATGGGAAGAGCTCTTCCCGAAGCGCCAGCAACCGGCTCCAAGTGCCTCTGCCAAGGGAGCTGCGGTGGCATATGTTCGCTCTCAGAGCAAGGTTACACTCTTGACTCATTAGAAGTTACTTTTCCCATTTTGGGGCATATGCAGGAGAGCCTGGTGCCAAGCTGGCAGCGCGTGCCGTGGAGCAGGGAGGGCTCGGGAAGCCCCTGGAGGAAGTTTGCGCTGCTGCCCTCGGTTAGCACAGACCCAGCCCGGAACGCATCTGCTGCCCCGCGGGGCTCTGCTCTGCGCTCCGGGGCTGACCCCCCCTTCCCGAGACCTCTCCTGTGCTGGACGTGGAGCGAGGTGTTTGCTCAGGAACCGAGTTCCCGGAGGGGTGGGATGGGGCAGAGAGTCAAAGCCAGCAGACCCCGGGGGCCGTGCTGCGGGCGGCCCCGATTGCCGACGAGCTGCCTTAGACCTGGGAAGCTCAGCACGTTCCTAAGTGATGGGTCGGGTGGTTTTGCAGGAGCTGTGGCCCATACTAATGGCTCATTGCTGAACCATAAGTGGTTGTGTTATACTTTGGATTTATTGGAGGCCGAGGGATTAATTTCCTGAAATATATGGTCACGATGTTGAGGTTAAATTAAGATCTCATTCAAAAGGATTCGTTTTATTATATTTAATTTGTAACCCCTTTCCTATAGCCATTTTACAGCTATTCCTCCCCCTCCCTGAGATGTTCAGTGTCATGTTTCCAGGAAGAATCTTATTTCATGCAGACTAATAGCATTTTTCAGTATAACCTTTTACAGTTCCTCACCGTTCGAGGTGCTCTAGACTCGGTTGTTTATACACAACAAGGTCTTAAATCCTCTCTTAGAAAATAAAGATGTTGATGCAAAAGCAACAAGAGCTTCTGGCAGAGCTCAAATCCATCCGTTCCCTCCTCCTTCCCCACATGCCACCCCCTTCAATCTGCTGTGACTAAAAGCCCTTTTACTCCAGCACTTGAGCACTTTGATAAAACGCGTGTCGAGTAGATCTTACATGACATTTTTACTCTGGCTGATGTGTGTATAAAGTTGAGCTGGCTCACTGCTAGCCTTGCTTCACCCTTCTTGATGACGCCGTTATTAAACTGATAAATTAACTGTGGAAATCGGTGCTACGAGATGCTGGAGGCGAGTCGGGAAGGGGCCGCGGCAGCCAGGGAGGGCGAGGGGCTGGATGCGGCCGCTGGCTCTGGAGCCGCTGAGGCTGGGCAGGGAGCATCGCCCCGCGCTCCCTCCGCCCCGTGCGCTCGCTCTGCTGCCGGCTGCCGTGGGAGACGGGGAAAGGAGCCCCTGCTCCACGCCATGGCCGCTGCCGTGGGTTTCAGCGTACGCCCAGCGAGCGTCCCTGCGCCATGGGGCTGTGCGTGCCCCTTCGGCACGCCGGCAGCTCCGGGTTCCGGGCAGCCAGCCGGCAGCGGGCCGACCCGAAGGAGAGCGTGCCCTAGAAGAGTTGGAGATGTGCTGCCTGCAGGAGATCTTATCTAGGTCAGGGCGATGAGCTTGTTACTGCTGCTCTCCCGAGTGCCAGCGAGGCCTGGGGAGAGGGCTGGCTCGCTGCGAGGGGCTCATCTTGCCAAGAGTGGCCTTGGTCCCGGGGATCCGGGTGAGGGAGAAGAACAGGCGTTGAATTTGCCCAAGAGTCTGGACTGGATATCTCCAGAAAACAAACCATTTAGTCCCCCGGATCTCTGGAGGACAAAACTCCAGCCCTCCTCTGAGTGACGGAGATGTCCAACGAACGATGCAGGAAGCGCGCGTTCCTCGTGTGGCGAGAAGGACGGGAGCTGGAGAGCAGCGAGGGGTGCTGCCGGCGGTGCTGGTTGCCATGTGTGGCTCTGTGCTCGTTCACTGGCTGGGAGCAGCAGAACGTGGGGTGCTCTCTGACTCCCGATGCCCGCCAAGCCCCCGGCCGGAGCTCGGGCTGAGCACCCCGTGCTGCCTGCGTGCTCGCTGGGGTCTGCCAGCCCTGGTCCCCGTGGTCCGGGTGTTACTGGCATCTCGCAGGCTGGGGGACAGCCGTCTCCTTCTGTTCTCCGAGATGAATTTTCCTCCCCTGGCAGCCAGCGCGCGTCGCACGTGGGTGCCCCTGCGTGCAAAGGGCAGCAAGAGAGGGACGAAGCGGCAGTGTGGGAGGAAAAAAGGGGGGATCTGGTTGTCGGTGGGGCACGGTGGAGGGGACAACCCCCGGTGCGGGCAGGCGGGGGGCAGCTGGCAGAGATCTGGGCAAGCTGGAACAGCGTGGAGAGGCAGCTTGAGCAGGGTGGGGAGCGGCAGGGACCCCCCAGCCAGCCCGCAGCCCCGGCAGAGCATCCTCCTGTGGCTCCTGCTCCTCCTGAGACGGGAGGGAAAACCGCTGTCAAGTTTGCCCCGGTTCGGAGGCTGTGCTGTGCTGCTGAGGGGTCCCGGAGCCGAGCCAGCATCCCCCCCGCAGCAGCCCCCGCCAGCCCCCGGGCTTCTGCAGCACCAGCACCACCACTAACCCCATCCGGCACAAAATTCCCAGCCCAGCCTCCCTGAGCACCCTGCCCGGCACGGAGCCGCCGTGCTCCCAGCAGCTCCCCACCCCGAGCTGTCAGCTCCATCTTCTGCAGGGATTTTCTCTTTTTCTTCCCCCCCCCCCCCCCTCTGTTTTTTTCTTCCCCCCCCCCCTCCAGAAGTGCTGATGGACAAGTTGAGTAACCATATCTGCTTGTTACAGGACATCTTGAGGCTGATTGCAGGGGTCAGGACTCAACTGGAAAGACCGCAGCGGGTTGCTGACTGGCATCCACGGTCCAGATAAGATAAAAACAACTGATGACAGCAGGGAAGTGAAACAGTCATCTCAGCACTTGGATTAGTGCCCGGCAAAGAGGAAGGGAAAAAATGCCGAGGAGGGCCGGTGGGGAGGGGAAGGGGGTGGAATATGGATTAGAATAGAAACTCTGGAAAAAGCTATCAGGAGGCAGCAGATTTGGGTGTTAAATATTTATGAATTAGCGGCACTTGTCGTGTTCCGAGCCGCGCGTTTCCAGGACGGGCGTGCGCGTGGCTGCAAAGCCGCCGTCGCCGTCACCGCCGCCGTGCCGCGGCCCGTGGGGTCGTGGTGGGGAGAGCAGAGGCGTGGAGGGGCGGTGGGAGCGGGAGGCAGGGTGACCAGCTCCGGTGGGCCTGGGGTGCCCAGGCTCGTGGCGGTGCAGGATGAATCCAGGTGAAGAGCGGGAAGGATAAATGAGGTGCCATAAAACTGACTATTATTATTCAGAAAACTCTGCTGAGGAGCGCTGGAGTAATTAAATCATAATTGCTTATTACTCAGCTGAAGTGACATTGTAAGTGGTTGAAGGTCTGTGACAAGGAGGGGAAGGGGGGCTCTCGGCTTCTCTGCCGTGCCCATCCCACTGCGTGCATCCCCCCAGCAGCCGGGCAGAAACCCCGGCCCTCGGTGAAGGCTGAGCGTCCCCCCCTGAGCCCACAGAGCTCATTTTCCCCGTGGCACCCAGACAGAGCACCCCTGAGTGCAGAGTTGTCCGGTGCTGCGAGACAGGGAGCCCGGAGCAGCTTCGCCCAGCTTGGCCGACTCTTGCTGGAGGTGAGGACCCCCGGGCTGGGCTGACCCACCCAGCTCCGCGGGCTTTGGAGGAGCCGTTCCCCACCGTGAAACGAAGAGCCTGCAAATCCCGCAAGCGCTTAATTACGCAGCGAGGTTTATGGAATGTGTTAAAGGGCTCCTGTAATCCGGCAGCGTGGAGGAGACGTCGAGTGGAGGTTTGGAAGCGTGAGGCTTCCTGGCGTGCGCTGGCCCAGGCTGCCCAGGGAGGCTGTGGAGTCTCCTTCTCTGGAGATATTCCAGCCCTGCCTGGACGCGGTGCTGTGCAGCCTGCTGTGGGTGACCCTGCTTGGGCAGGGGGTTGGGCTGGGTGACCCACAGAGGTCCCTGCCAACCCCTGCCATGCTGGGATTCTGTGATTCTTTGCCACACCTCAGCGGGCTCTCCTTTCGCCGGCCGGGTTGGGATGATAAACTGTATTTCCAGCTTGAGGTGACACGTTCTGAATTTTGGTGGAGTTTGCTCTGTTTTGTTTCAAAGTCGCTCTGTGTTTCACATTCTGAAATATACTGAAGCGAGGTCGTCTGGCGCACGGCTGCGCATCGCTTCATTTGGGGGTGTTTTTTTGACCTCTTTTTGCTGCCCACCTTCCCTGCTCGTCCCTCCCAGCGGGAGTATCCGGGCTGGAGGGCGAAGGACCAAACCGTGGCCGTGTTCTGCCGGCGTGCTGTGGCTCTGCGCCCATCCCATCACGTCTGAGGTGAACTTTCCTGCTGGGAAAGCCCTCATCCCGAGCGGAGAGGGGCCCATCGCTGTTGCTGACTGCTGGACTTCTTCCCACTGCGGTCCAGCGCTGAGGACCGTGCAGATTGGGTGGGAAAAATGGTGGAAGTTTGATGGAAAAGAGCATCCCGTCTGCGGCGGTCTGGAGGATGACCCCGTGCTCTCCGTGCCACGCGCTCGCGGGCAGCCTCAGCCTCCAGCGCTGCGAGGAGCAGAGAAGCTGGTCGCCTTTCCACCAGGCTTATTTATTTTTCTTTTTTAAATAGCTGCAAAATGAGTCACCTGGCGCGGCGGCAGAACGCAGCCCACCAGCAGAGCGAGCGCCGGGGAGCTGCCAGGGAACCCGCTGCCAGCAAACCACTTGGGGCCTCGGACCACCGCTTGTTTCGGGGCTCGCTGGAGCCAGCGGGGAGATGAGCCCACGGCCGGCGCCAGCACCGACCCCTTCGCCAGGACCCGCCGCGCCGCGCTCGCCGCTGCCAGCCCTCGTCCTGTCTGGTGATGCCGGGCTAATGGGGAGAGCACAAAAACCCCCCAGCTCCCCCAGCTCCCGCTCTGTGGGGAGAGCCCGGCCAGGAGACACCGGGGAACTTGTGCTAATATAGAGAATATAAAAAAACACATATAAAAATACATATATTTTTTTCTTCTTGCAGCAAAGACGTCCCTAAATGAGAATCGTCTGTGGGTTTCTTCCCTTCCTCGTGAGTAACCCAAAAGCTTTCACCTTGGCAGGGCTTAAAGAGCCGAAGGAGAGAGAAAAGGGCTCTGGTGATGCACACAATGAAAAGTCTCCTCATTCCACTGAAGTTTCTTGAGCAACTGGCATTTGCCCATAAATGTACTTAAGCAGAAAATCACCAGAAAAGTGCTATAATCTGACAGATTTTTCACAGGCTTAAATATTCATGAATTAAAAGAATTGGCAGAATTTTCTACATTATTAGCTTTCATCATGGCTACAGGAGCAGTTGGTGCACTGGCTGCTCTTCAAAAACTATTAATCTAGTCTGTCATCACAGCAGCCATTTTTTAATTAGCTACTTTACTGAACGATCTGGTGCAGTAGTGAGACTGGAACATTTAAATGGTATTAAAGTTTTAAAGGTGCCCCTTTCCATTTTTAATCTAAGTTCTGAAATGCAGCAATAGGGAAAAAAATTGCAGCAGCGGGTTGCTTCATTTCAACGGTTAAATTCTGATTTTATTTTGGAAAAAAGCAAGTCTTGGAAAACTGAGCCGCTTCTACCAGAGGGAAGAAATTGCAAGAAATAAATTGTTCTTTAAACCGAAGTTCAGGACATTCCTGCCCGATGAAATCAAAGCGCGATGTCTGCAGCCGCGACGTGTAGCAGGACACGGCACCGTGTGCCTCTCGCTGGGGGTTGTCTTCGGTCCCCGGTTCCTTCGCGTGAGTCCTCGTCCCAGCTGCACAGGACCCGCGGCCACATCCCTGCCCGGCTCCTGGGAGCATCTCCTGGGCAGGCGGAGCGCGGGGGGCCCTGCTGCCGCGTCGGCTCTTACCACAACATTAATTTGAGGTTTTGTCCTTGTGCAGGAGTTGTGAAGAGTTTTGCAGTAACGCAGAGCTCTGCCAGGTCTGAAGTAGCTCCTGCCTAAAAAGAAAGGGCCCTGCTGCGAGCATGTGCGGGATGCTCCTGCATCCGTGCGGGATGCTCCCGCGTCCATGTGAGATGCTCCTGCATCCACGTGGGCAGCTCCTGCATCCATGCAGGCTGCTTCCACATCCATGTAGGCTGCTTCTGCATCCATGGAGGCTGCTCCCACATCCATGTGGGCTTCTCTTGCATCCATGTGGGCTGCTCCTGCATCCTCATGGGCTGCTCCTGCATCCATAGAGGCTGCTCCTGCATCCATGCAGGCTGCTCCTGCATCCAGAGAGGCTGATCCTGCATCCAGAGAGGCTGCTCCTGCATCCATGCAGGCTGCTCCCACATCCACAAAGGCTGCTCCTGCATCCATGTGGGCTCTTCCTGCATCCACAAAGGCTGCTCCTGCATCCATGTGGGCTGCTCCTGCATCCATAGAGGCTGCTCCTGCATCCATGCAGGCTGCTCCTACATCCACAAAAGCTGCTCCTGCATCCGCAGAGGCTGCTCCTGCACCCATGCAGGCTGCCGTGGAAGCGCATCTTCGGCCCCAGCACTGGGACTGCAGCAACGCTGTTGGCTTTAAGTCTGTCTGCGCCCCGTGGTCTGCCCTGGCCTTGGCTGGTAGGTGAGCTGGATAGAGCTCTGGCCTCGTATTTTGGGTTCACCAGCCCCTGACTCAGTGCATGTGTTGGCCCTGGCCTGCTCCTGGGGAAAGCGAGCTCCCGAGACGGGGACATCTGCCGACATCTCTGGCTGGAAACATCTCCTGACCCTCCAGGGGTTGCAGCTCTGGGGTTTAGCAGGAGGCATGCGCTTCAGCGTGGAGGATGGGACAAACCCCTCCGTCCCCAGCCCTGGGTGGTCATGGGGACCACGGTGCGGGGGGAGCGGTGCTGGGTGCGGGTCCGGGTGTCAGCCCCGGGCGGTGAGGGCTCGGCTCCAGACCCGGAGCCCGATGGCGTACGTGCTGAGACTGAGCTTTCCTCGAACTAAACTTTATCAGCCGTGCGCTTGGCTCTGCCCACTGTGAACCCTGCTTTGTTCTCTGTGCCAGGGATGCTGCTTTCCTGGCTTATTATTTGCATGCGAAAACACGGAAAAATTATGTCTTTGTGGTGGTTTTAAATGTGCCTTTTTTGGCATCGGTGGCTACTTCTGCGATCTCCGCTGCTCGTGATTAAAGCCAGAGCTGTAATTTGTGCGATACAGTGCCAGTGTCCTGCTGACCGGGGAAGGGAACTGCTGTGTGTTCAAGGTTTTTTCCCCTGCTGTCATGTAAAGCAAGGAGCGTAGAGGAATTGGCAGCTAAAAATGCCAATGCTGCGGCTATAACCTTTCCAGAAGTTGCTCTTTGTAAGTCCTTCTACCACGAGAAGTCGTTTTAAAGGAGGTTTTTCTTTCACTTGACTTGGCAGCGTCCTTCCTGCCTGGAAGGGCCGGGCCGGGCGCGGGCGGGTTACCAAGGGGCGAATGTTCCTGTCGAGGGGAAGCAGTGCCCAAACCGCTGCCCGTTCTCCCTCTGCTCGCAGCTCCAGCTGGAAAACGGCATGAGCCCACTTAGCCTGGAAAGCTCGGAGGTTTTGGGGGATTTATGAGGATGTGGAATAGGGAAAGTCTAAGACTCAGGGGACGCAGGCAGGTTTCAGTGCTGTCTGGGAAACATTGCTTTTTTGAAGATGTGTGAGTGCGCGGGTGATGTGTTTTGGTAGTGACCGTGCACCATTTGATCCCCTGTGCAGCTCAAACTCTGCACAGAGACCCTGATTCTCGACAAAAGCAGGGAAAAATCCCACCCTGCTTCGTAGCTTTGAGGGACGAAGGATGGGGAAATATTCCCAGAAAACCTCTTCTTCCCAGTGAGCGCCTTTTCTTGGAGTTTTCTTGGTTTGTGGTTTTGTTTTTTCCATTGTGAATAAGTTTTCTGCCTGTTGCTGCCTTGTGGGTTGGAAAAGTCGATCCCACGGGATCCCTGAGGGATCTCGCAGGCAAAGCGTCGCGGGGGAGCGGGCTCTGGCACCCTGCACGGAGAGGGCTGGGGAGCAGCTCCGGCAGCTCCGGCAGCTCCGGCGTGACTGATGAGCACTCGCGAAGGCGCACGGCCCGAGCTGGAAGGATGCACCTCAAAGCGAAGCTGCTCCCGTCACGCACAGGCTGCTGCTGCCGTTTCCATTAATAGGAAAAGGTTTAACACGGGCAGATATGGGGTACGGAACTCTGGAGCTACTTTTCCCTAATCCCCTGCCTCCGGCTGCTCCCGCCGCTCGTTGCCCCCAGCAGCCGTTGCCTCTGCTCCGGGGTCCCCATCCAAGCAGCGAGTTGGGGGGTTTAAAGCCGCTGGGCTGGAGACCAGCAAGAACCTCCTGCTCCTCTGCCCCTGGGTTGGGCACATAGGGTTGAGGCTGGAGCGCTAACGAGCAGACCGCCTCGTTAGTGTGGCTGCAGGCAGATCTGTGGTGGGACAGCAGGCAGGTACGCGGGCTGGGGCTGGGTGCGGGGCAGACGTCGGGACGGATGTCAGGACAGACATCAGGGTGTCCAGACTCAGATCCCAGGCTCTGGCTGTGATTTATCATTCTTATTTTTAGAACCTTCCTTGCTCCCCAGCAGCCCCACGAGGATCCAGTGTGCTCGTCCTGCAGAGGGGGCGGTGGGAAGGGCAGCAATGGCTGCGTCCAAGCCAGTCACTCTTACTGTGGTTCATAATTATGATGGGTTTTTTCACCCCGCTTCATCATTTTTAATATGTAGTCACTTAACGAGGCACACGCCCTTCTTGGCAATTACTCGTAATTGTTCCCTGTGAGTTCTTCGACAAAACACTCTTTATTAGCACTCAAAGCTTCCCAAAGCATTGCGGGTCTGATAGAGACGCTCTATTCAGCAGGCTGCACCACATGCTAGCCCATTAATTCAATTTGCTAGGCAGGATAATTTATTAGAAGAATATACTCAATATGACCTAATATATACTTACAAATATCTGCAGGGTGGGGGTCAGGAGGACAGGGCCAGACTCTTTCCAGTGGTGCCCAGCGACAGGACAAGGGGCAATGGGCACAAACTGGAGCAGAGGAAGCTCCAGCTGAACCCGAGGAAGAACTTCTTCCCTCTGAGGGTGACGGAGCCCTGGCCCAGGCTGCCCAGGGAGGCTGTGGAGTCTCCTTCTCTGGAGATATTCCAGCCCCGCCTGGACGCGGTGCTGTGCCGCCTGCTCTGGGTGACCCTGCTTGGGCAGGGGGTTGGGCTGGGTGACCCACAGAGGTCCCTTCCAACCCCGACCATTCTGTAAAAAAAAAAAAGAAAAGAAAAAAAAAATGTTCTTTAAAAAGTAGGGTTGGCCCCAGCTTTCTGTTGGGTGATTCGGGGCTCTGCTATTTGCGGTTTACTTTTAGGGATACTTGGCTATTTACTTTTGGGGATACTTTTGGGGATAAAACCGAGTCTGCGCATTGAAATTCAAACGAGGATCGGAACGAGACGGCTGGGCTCGTGGCAGATCACCCCACTGCGGTCGTATCGTCCGGCCGCGGGGCTCGGCGTGGTGTGGAGTAGCGGGGCAGGAGGAGAACGCTGCTGAGGTGCGTGGCAGCGCTGGGGACCGGCGGCAGCGTCGGCCGGGGCTGGGGCAGAGCTTCTGCCCGGGCTGGGATTTCCACAGCGCGCGGCTGCTGCGCTCCAGAACCCCTCGCTACGCAGTCCTGCGTGATACCGCAGGGCCTACAAGAAACTTGCATGTCTATTAAAGAAATAAGAAAAAAGATCTCCTTTATTTTTCCGTGTTTGAACAATGAAGCCATATGTGTTTCTTCTCATTAAACCCGATTTTTTTTTTTTTTGAAGGAACGCCACGGCAGAAACAAGCGTGGAAGCCGACATAATTAAAGGCTTCTTTTTTCCCCAGCCGTGGTCCTCTGGTCTTTGAAGAGCTCGGGGATCCCCGAGGAACGCTCTGAACTCTGCAATATTTTGATAGCTGCAATAACATAATCAAAAGATGCTTTCATGAAGAGAGCACCTTGTGCAGATTGAGGCCACCCCCTCTCCCCCCGCCGGTCGCCGATTTAATGGGGTCCAGAGCTCGAGCGCAGATGGGTGGTTTTATTTGCTGCCCGAGCTTCTCCAGGGAGGCTGCTGAGGTGCTTTTGGGGAAGAGCGGGAGCGTTTCCCTGCGTGCCTGCTCGGGCGGCGAGCCGGGCTGGGGGCCAGGGGAGAGCGGGGGCTGCAGCCCACCCTCGCCAGCCGGGACTCGGCTGCCCTGCAAATTACTGCGCGCAGCAATTCTCTGCTGCTTGAGAGTCCGCCAGGTTGTTATTCATCCTGAAATCCTCATTAAAACACTTTAATTTCTCCCTTTCGTTAGCTAACTGCCTCATCTGTTCGCAGGAGTCCTCCTCGCTGTGCCCAAGCTATTGAAATCCCGATTTTCCTCCGCGTTGTCTCTGCGAGCTGCAGCCCCGTGCGTGTCCGCTCCACCTGAGTGTTGGCAGCGAGGGCTGTTTGGAACGAGGAAATTGGGGCCTTTCTTTAATCATTAAGCTGGAATCATTAAGCTTTAATCAGGCCGAATTATGGTTTCGAATCCCGGTCTGTAATTGTATGAACGCAGCCACTCTCGGGGCGAAGCTGTCCCGGGGCTCTGTCCTCGCGGGCGTGGAGCAGCCGGCACGATGCCACTGGTGTCCCCGCACCGGGACCCTGCGGCGCCGGCGGCAGCGATGCTGGTCCCCCACCCTGCCTGGCGGGGGTCTGCTGTGACGGGGGGTCCCGGGGCTGGTCCCAGGGTGACCAGACCACCGTGGCAGTGCCGGGGTCGCCGGCGGGATGGCTGGCTCTGTGGCTTCATCCCAACAACCCCGTTGCCTTTCCCCGACCCTGGGGGGGCTGAGGGGTTGGGGTTGTCCCCCTGGAAGCTGAGCCCGCTCTTCCCCTCTGCCCTGCTCCGACTCTGCTCATCACCACTCTTCCTCGGGTGCTCCTGTGGCTGCCCTGGCACGAGGGGGAGCGGAGAGCGGTGATGCATGGTGGCACCTCTGCCAGTCGTCTCCGCTCCAACTGGTTCATCACCTCTTGTCTCCCATAAAAGCAGCTATTCACAATATAATGTGAATGAATTCTCATTAAAGCCTGCTAAATTACTCCGAGACAAAGCCAGGCGCCAGCGTGCGGGCTGCTTTGCCAGTTCTTCACGGCATGTTTAATTTACCGCAGAGTCCTTGCCTTCCAGATTTAGGAGGGTGCTCCTCACCCCTCGCATTGCTGATAGAATTTCACAGAACTTACCCTCTTTTTTTCGATGCACGTTATTTCCCCACGCTTTCTGAATTTCCCGTAGTTGCACCGACTTCCCTCCTACTCACACCCTCACACCAAGACAACGCGAGTGAGAGGAGGACGGGTCGATTTTGCTCTGATAACGCTTCGCCAGCGCAGCTTACGTGGCTTGGGGAACAAAACAGGGGGGTTTTATAGTTCACAAGCACTTTCCCCAAACCATCTGGATCTGAGTTTGTCTGAAACCTGGCTGTTCTCTACAGCCAGTTCCCCAGAGGTGATGCTTTGAGGCTGCTCTGTAGCTTGGTCCTGAACCTGTGATGGTGGAGGGCTCTCTGCCGACGGTGAAGGTGGTGAAGCTCCTCGTACCGAGCAAAGCCCGGGACGGGGCTGGGGCTGGGGCGGTGGGAGCCTGGCTGGGGCAGGGGACGGCTGTCGGTGGCTTTCGCTGATCGCTGCTGGTCCGGTCAAACACCTGACGCAGCCGTGGCACCGGTGGGTGACCTGTGGAAGGACCCTTTGATGGCCAGTGGTGCCCAGTGATAGGACAAGGGGCAATGGGCACAAACTGAGGCACAGGAAGTTCCGTCTGAACATGAGGAAGAACTTCTTCCCTCTGAGGGTGACGGAGCCCTGGCCCAGGCTGCCCAGGGAGGTTGTGGAGTCTCCTTCTCTGGAGATATTCCAGCCCCGCCTGGACAAGGTCCTGTGCAGCCTACTGTAGGTGACCCTGCTTCGGCAGGAGGGTTGGACTAGATGACCCACAGAGGTCCCTTCCAACCCCTACTATTCTGTGATTCTGTGATTCTGTGATTCTGTACCTCGAGATTTCTGGGGTGTGTTCAGGCTTTTCGAGGCAGGGACTGCTGCAGTCAGCACGAAGGAGTCAGCGTTTCAGCGGCCGGCGGGGCTCTGCCGGCTGCTGCCTCGGAGGTGCTGGAGCCATCGACACCTCCGACAGCTCCAGCTTTTGCCGTGGGTCTGTCTCGTACTTGAAGCCACGACTTTGAGTGATGGTTTTGACCCCGGTGAGGTCTGGGACTGGTACCCAAAGCGAACGCGCTGCCAGCAGCGCTGCATCCCCCAGCCTAAACCCCCACATGGTGAAGCTGCCTGGCCAAAGATACCCAGACTGGGGACAATGACAACCCCCTCGTCCCCGTCCTGACTCGCCCACCCGGCTGTTGTGGATTCTCTCAGATCACTTGGCGTTGGGCCGCGGCACGGTATTGCCGGGCTTGCGTTATAACCTCTTGTTACAAAACCCTCGGCGTTCCTCCGGATTGTTTCGCCCGTTATCATTTTTCCCACAAGGCGCTTGCATGATCCTCTCTCAGACTTAACCACATGGCAACCACAGCACATAATGCAACTTCTGTTCTGAGATTATTCATATTTTTTTTTTTCCCCCTATTGTTGCTTTGCCAAGTTTTTCTTCTGAGAAGCTGAATTTAAAAGAGCAGTGTCTCCGGTGCAAGGACGTGCTTAGGAGGCAGCGTGAGCAAATCAACTCGACAAGTGTGTTCGCAGGAGCCAAACCGGGGGGGGGGGGGGAAGCTGTGAAAAAGCAAAACAAAAGCCCCTCCAAGATGTCTATTTTTATTTAGTTTCGTTTTCTGGAACGTCTCATCACATGAAATAACAATGCATCCCGGCGAAAAGGCTGCAAACGGGCTCCAGTAAAAGGGCAGCTGAGGAAAAGATTGTTTTATAAGTGGGTTTTTCTACGCAATCTATCACCAATGCCAGTACCCAGCGGAATGGGATAAACAACGCAGACAAGGGCTGCGCTGTCTGGATGCGTGTTCGTGGCTGGAAGGGAGTGGAGCCTGCGGCCGGCACGCTGCCGGGTCCCCGCGTCCCCTGCGGCAGAGGGGCTGAGCCGCGGGCATCCCTCGGGAACGGCTCCCGCTCCAGGTCCCGCTTCCCAGGGAGGATGGTCCAGGAGGGAGGGAGAGCAAGCGGCGCCTGGGGAACCTGACCGATGGGCCAAGATGGGAAGAAACGAGGGTGTTTTGTCAGGCAAAGAGAAGACGGCGGGAGTGGGGAGTGTTTTTGGTTCCTTCGGCTGCCCGGGGCAGAGGTTCCCATGCCCTGGAATGCCAGGAGCTGCCGCGGCTGAGCCCTGGCCTTGGCGCTGGAAAACCGCCACGGCCCAGGCTCCGCTGGGCTGACGAGCACTGGGACGATGGGGAAGGGCACCAAAACCCCGGCGTTTCTGCCCAAAGTTCCCCATCTGTGGCAGCCCCCAAGGCACTGCCCCCTTCTCGCCATCGTTTCGGGTCTAAAAACTCACAGAGGGCAAAAACCAGGGAGTGTTTCTGCCCTGCCCCCACTGTACTTCAATATTTTACCTAAAATTAGCACTCCCTAATTAATTTCCCGGGGAGCGGGCCGCTGATGCGCTGGTGTTGCCCACGAGCGCCTGTGATGGGCAGGCGTGCGGGACGCGGCCGGGGGCCCTTCGGTGCGGGGGACAGCAGCCCCAGGGCAGAGGAGTTTTCCGGGAAGGACGTTTCAGTCGGAGTTTTTGCTTAGATCTGGTTTTTAATCATCGCCAGCACACGTTAGCTGTTGCTGACGTCCTGGCCCAGACGTCCTCCGAGGAGCTGCCGCCGTCGGAGACGCGGGCAGATGCAGGAGCAGGATGGAGCGGGGCCGTCGTTCCCGAAACACCTTCAGACGCAAAGCCCCTTTTTGCTCCTGTTGCGTTCACCTTACAGCTGCTGGAAGCTGGCTTTGGTTAGGACCAAGAATTTCCACTTTGCATCTTTTTCCTGACAAAACCGCCCTACCTTTGTTTTTCCTTCATTTCTGCATCTTTTAATTCTTGAGTCATCAGCCATACTGGCCAGTTTAGCATAAGAAATGAAATTAATTCTCATGCTCAGGCTCCAAATGTAAATTTGTTTATTAATAATTTAAATAGATTTATTTATGCAGTTTGATATTTCTCAGGTTCAGGGAAGCAATTCGCTTTTTCTCGCGTTGATGATCAACAGACACCGTCATTAAGCTCTTTTTTTTCTCCCGCATCCTCTTCTTCCATCTTAGCCTGCTAAGCAGATAAAAGATGGGAGCCCGCTGGTCTCAGCAGGCTCCCAGGGAAGCTCTCCGTGAGCTAATGTAGGTAAATAATTAATCTGACTTTATCCACTCCGGACATTTCCTCCCCAGAAAAGGGATGGGTTTTCCTTCCGAAGGCTTCCAGTCAGCACCAGCCGCAGAGCGTCTGCCAGAGCCCGCGAGCCTCCGCGGAGCGCGGCCGCGGCTGCAGAACGGCGAGGCTGGGGAGGGTCAGGCGGTGGATGTCGGTGTGCTCATGGCAGCCGCAACGTCGTACGGCTGTCTGGGCTGGGACAACGGCAGAGCCGGCTCCGTGGGATGCGGTGCAATATTTTATGCAGGAGTCACGTGTATTTGCTTAGAATTAGATGTCCCTGAAACAAAACCCTGCACCTCAAAACCCACAAGCCCAAGCCCACCTCATGACAGCTCTTCGCACCCGGTTTGCATCTGTGCGACCGGTCTGCCCAGCCCTCGGGACGGGGATGCAACAAAACCCCGGGAAGGCTTGAAATTTAGATCCGTTTCCTTGTGGTTTAGACCCTCTGAGACGAACTGAACTTTCTATCACGCTGGATTTGCTTTTCTTCTGCTGTGAGATGAGGTCCCTCTGCCGAACCCTGCAGACTCCTGCCAGTCTTGCCTGGCTGCATGCTGCGTTGCAAACCTGACACGTTATTTCAAAGACTCACCGTTTTTTGCCCCAAACTGTCGAGCAAACCTGATTGCGTGAACGTGTGGCCTCAGAGTCAGAGGAAACTCCTGGTTTGTGCTTGCTGAAGCCCAGGGGCCGTGCACAGTGCTGGAGGTTCCCCTTTCATCCCAGGTTTCTCAGAGGCACAGGAGATGTGAGCTCTGCCGTATGGTGACACCGGCTTCCCCGCCATCCCCCTTCCACTCGCTTTCGTGAAGCTTTAGCGTTTCTCTTTTATCTCGCTCCTGCGAGCTTCAAAGAGGCTGTGAAGCCAAGTTCCACCTTCCTGCAGATGGGGATTAACCAGCTCGCGCTTCCCGCGCTCATCCTGCAGAACTGGAATTGATTTATTCTGGCTTCAGCAGCAGCTACACAGCAGTTCCTGGACGGATGCAAAACCAGGCTCCTCGGAGGCTTTGTAGCATCCCGGCTCGACGGTCGACGCCATGTCTTTGGCTTTTGATTGCAAAAGCTTATGCAAACCAAAGTCCTCTTCCCCGTTTGCCTGCGTGGCCTGTTCTTGCCAACGGGAAGTGATGTGAAGTTTGCAGGAGCCATTCTGTTGGAAAACTCCCCCGAATCTCCCCGCTCCGGCCCTGGTGTTCTCCACGTCGACGTGCAACCAAGGTTCCTCAAAGGAGCTGCTCTTCCAGCGCTGGCGGTGGGAGCTGGGGGTCCGGGGAGGTCGCTGGCATGTGAGGAAGGTTTTTTCCTCACCAGCCCAGCGAGCCAGCTCCCTCCTGGAGGAGGTTGGTCCTGCCTGGCAGCGGGGTGAGGACCCCCAGCATCCGTCACAGGGAGCTTGGAGGGCAGGGGGGCTCAGAGGGGACGTGATGGCATGGTGACAGTTGTCCCGCCGCAGAGAAGCAAGAGAAAACCGCAGCTTCCCGAGATGACAGCACTCCTGTTTCTTGGATCACAAGCCCGATCTGTCAATTAGCAGACGGAGTATCGACTCCGAACGCCATCCCCAGAATAGCAGCGGTGAAGTGTTGAAGCATCTATTAAATTTATTTTAAACCACACAAACTGAGGCACGTGGCTGTTCACGTTGTTGCAGCGCTGCAGAACGCGCTGCGTGGCTTTCCCTGGGGTTATTTTTGTCCCTTGGTGCAGTTTTACACGGAGTGCCCAGCGGTGTGGCTCAGGCCGACAGTGGGTTTAACCTCAGCGCTTCCTCTGGTGGGACTCAAGCAGGACATGGAGGGGCTGGAGCGTGTCCGGAGAAGGGCAGCGAGGCTGGGGAAGGGGCTGCAGAACAAGAACTGTGGGGAGCGGCTGAGGGAGCTGGGGCTGCTCAGGCTGGAGAAGAGGAGGCTGAGGGGAGACCTTCTCGCTCTCTGCAGCTCCCTGACAGGAGGGGACAGTGAGGTCTCTGCTCCCCAGTACCCAGCGACAGGACGAGAGGCGATGGCCTCAAGCTGTGTCAGGGGAGGTTCAGGTTGGAGATTGGGAAAAATGTCTTTCCTGCAAGAGTGGTCAGGGGTTGGGACAGGCTGCCCAGGGCGGTGGGGGAGTCCCCATCCCTGGAGGGGTTCAAACACCGTGTGGCTGTGGCACCTGGGGACATGGTTTAGTAGGTGTGGGGGTGTTGGGGTGACAGTTGGACGTGATGATCTCAGAGGGCTTTTCCAACCTTCATGATTCTGTGACTGTATGATTCTATGGTGAGAACGGGTGTGAGATGCAGGGTACAGCTCCGGGTGCATGTCCCAGCTTCTCTTCTCCGTGCTGTCCCCCCTCAGATCATTGACCCGGGATAGTCCCCTATGGGCATGGGGCCCGGGGTGGGATAGAGCTGGTGGGGGAGTTTGTGGGCAACACCCGGCTTTCCCCTGGACGGGGATTTCCTCCCCTTTTACCAGAGGGTGCAAGAGCATGGGAGGGGGTCTCTGCCCAGACTCCGTTGGCTGGGGAGCGTTGCCAGCAAAGCCGGGTCACCAGGTCACCAGGAGCTGAAGCTTCGCTCCCTTCCCGGTGTTTCAAAGGCTTTGAAGAAGATTTACGGAGTTTCTGCGCCGCTGGAAAAGCAGGGCCATACTGCAGCGGGTGCTCGGGTGAAGGAGCTACGCGGGCTGTCCCCCGGCCGGAGCCGTGCCGTGTGGGTGGCAGGGCCCCCCGGCACGCCCCGGTCACGGCCACCCCGCTCCTCGCCAGCAGACCTCCCCCAGCAGCTCAGCGGGACCAGGCTGTTCTTCGCATCATTTCAATTACGTCTGATGATTAATTGCCCGACCGCAGGATCTGAGACAACGGAGTGAATCGATTGAAAGCGTGGTAATTCGTGGGGGGAGATGCTTTTAACCACGATTTTGGAGCTGATAATGCTCCTTGTAAGGGATTAGATGGGATCCCGGGGATGTAAACCACCGTGGCTGCGCGGGTAGCAATCCCAGCCGGGCGCTGGGCTGAGGCTGGGGCACCTCTGGTTTCCCCGCCGCGCTTGGGTCACAGAATCGCAGAATCGTTAAGGTTGGAAGAGACCTCTGAGGTCATCGAGTCACACTGTCCCCTGCTCGGAGCCTTTCCTGGGGCGCAGAGCGGTCGGCGTGGGGCTGTGCCGGGAGGAGAAGCCACGCGCGGAGGGGACGGCCCCGCGCCCCAGCCACGGCCTCCACCCTCTGTTGGAGCTGCTCTCAAAGAAAAATCATCTTTTTGGTTGTTTTTAAGGCAGACGATGCTGACGGGAAGCTGACGGTCGCCGTGTGTTTCTCTGGTTTGTTCCTTGTCTCTGGGAAAGGGTGGGCATTCTGTGTTGGCGTGAACGGTCCCGAGCTCACGCTGGGATATTGGCCTGAGAAAAAGCCAAGGTTGCTTCTAAAAGGATGCGAGGTGTTTCTGGAGAGGCGCCAGCCAGGGCTGAGGATGTTTTTGGTAATATTTCTCATTTTAAAACGTGCGTTTGGAGGAAGAGCAAAGCAGGGTGTGGGTCCCTGTGGGAGAGGGATGAGCGGAGCCCGCAGAGCCACCGGCGGTGGGGTCGTGGGGGTCCCCAGGACCACCCAGCCCCCTGCGCTCCCCCTCCCCGCCCAGGGGTTTGGAAAGCACCTTTCTGAATTTACTGGTTTTTCTCCCCGGCGGGAGGAGAAATGGTGGGCAGCGCTGCGCGGGCTGCCTGTGAGCCCGGCTTCCCGGGAAGGCGGCGGAAGGACATTGATTTATGATCAAAAGGGAAAACGCAAAGCAGAATAAAAAGAATACTTAAGACTTAAAAATAGGGGAATCTCGTTTCTTCCTCTGTAGGTGCTACCTGGGAATCTTTCATGTTAAGCTTAAATGGAATGAAGAATGAGGGGAGAATCACCCGGGGACTGGCATGGTCCTTGTAGCCCTCTATTAAAATTAATCCAGGCATTGATCTGTGCAATTTATTAATAGCTCGGCGCGGGGAGAGCCGCGGCCGCGATCGGCAGCCCCAGCCCTCGCTCCAGCAGCCCGGCCGTGGCAGGTTCCTCGCGTCGTCGTCGTCACCTCGACGCCCGGTGATTTTATAATTGGTTTGAGTCGTTACCGTCCGAACCCCGCAGCACCAATTAGCCATCGTCCTCCCTGACCTGGGCTTTCCGTGCCGGGGGGGTTGGGGGCAGAACTGAAGACTTAAAACGGAAAACCAAGAGCAAAGACCTAAATCTTTTTGGCTGCCTGATTAATAATCCTGTCAGGCCTATCACAGGCACTAAACAGTAATGCTGGTTGCGGCTGAATTTTTTATACTTTCTATTAATCTTTAATGATAGCTTGGTCACCTAGTCTCTTTTATCTTGTCAGATAAATGTATGGTTAACAGGATAATGAGATTTCTGAGGCTCTGTTCTAGCTTACAGCCATGCGGTGCATGCGGTGACCCCTGGCCCTGCCGGGGAGCGGAGCGGAGGTGATGGTAATTGCTGGATGTGCTGCGAATGTATTGGAAGCTGATGGATGGCTTAAACTTTGATTCGAGGTCAGGAGGTCCCTCGGCTCTGGAAGGCAACTGTGGTTTTATTACTTGCAGGATCTGATGGGGATGTAATTAGATTTAGCTATTGCTTTATTAATAAGTAATTGTTCCTACTATTGCTTTGGGTTAGCAAATATATTCCGCTGATAATTTAGGGCATTGATATGGCTTTATTTATTAATAAATGGGAGTGTATGTTTTTGCCCGTAGCAAAGACTAGCACAGAACTCTGTCTGGCCACTTCTCCCGGAGTGAAGGATTGGTTCGTTATTAATTCAATAATTAACCTAATTCTGGGAGCTCAGCTCTGCCGTGCAGAGCGTGCGTGTGCCGGCTGCGACGCCGGCAGCTGCGTGTCCGTGCGTTCGATGCCGCGCGGGGTGCAGGCAGGACAGCACCCCGGGACAGGGACCTCGAGGGAGGCTGAGATCCCCATGGGTGATCTCCCCCAGCCCGAGACCCCCCCCCCCCGTGCCACCCTAACCCCTCGGGCAGCCACGGGGCCACTGGGAGAGACCCCAGGGCCGAGGGCAGGTGGGTTTGCCAGGGACGCCCTTTCCGAGCATCCCAGCGAGCATCCCAGTTTGCTTATGGAGTTGGCTCCGGGCTGTGGGAGCCCTCCAGACCCCTGGCTCTCCCCCACCACCGAGCCCTTCCCCATCACCCCCAGGCGTGGGCGAAGGCACCACCCCAGGGAGGGACCCCCCCCCCCCCCAGCCTCCCCGGGCACCCGCGCTGTCGGCGAGCGGCTGCTCGGAGCTCCTCGGCTCGCAGCCCGTGGTGGGAACACATCAGGCTGGTTCCTGCCGGACACCTTTTCCTTCCCCTTGTACTTATTTTCCAGAAACCGCTGGGTGACGAGGTGTTTGTGGTGCTACCAGCAAGGTGCTGAGCACCTTGCCCAGCCCGGGCCGTGGGTGCCCAGCGTGGGCACGCCGGAGCGGAGCGGTCCCCGTGCACAGCCGGAGCAGGGCACCCGGATTTTGGTAGCAGGACGGCTTTGTGTTGCTTGGCCGCTCAGAGGAAGCTCCTTGCATGAATTATCTTACCATGTAGAAGAGCTCTGGCCTGTCATATACTTTTTTCTCTTTTTTTTTTTAGCTCTGTTTTTCATAAAGTGGTCCTAAAATGACACGGAAAGCAGCTGCTTAAGCAATTGTGCCAATTAATGGGTCTCTGAAATTAAAACGCCTACACAGTCTAGATGAGATTTCTCCAGGAGGGAATTCAGCAATTGTCTTCATGATAATCAGGCTTGACTTGTCTTAGCACACATTAATAAAAAAGCAAATGCATTCAAAGAGATGCCCTTTAGTGGAGAATATCCACAATATAGTAATGAGTCTCCAAAAAAAAGGCAGGAGCGGGGGGGAGAGAGGAGGGATGCTGAGCTGGCTCCAGCCTTTCTTTGGGGGAGGGAGGTTTGTAATTCACGTCATGGACTCGCCGGATTCTCTTGCTGCAGCTGCTGAACGTAAACCTCCGCTCTGTGCCGAAGCCAAGCAGTGGCATCGGCCGAGCCGGGGGGTCAACACGGGGCGGGCACAGTGGGGGCTGCGGGGACTCCCAGCCCACCAGGGACCGGGATGGGGGCTTGGCACAGACCCCAGACCCCAGATGCTCTCCACCCCGTTTGGCTGCTCTTGACTTTGCTTTTGGCTGAAGACGGGAGAAAAGAGCTGGCCGGGCTCTTCAGCGGCCATTCCTGCGGCGCGCGATGGTGGTGCTCGCTGTGTTCTCGGAGGAGGCCAGCGACGGTGGTGGGCAGGGGCAGGAGGGCAGCACCGGCTGACGTGGAGCACGGCTCGCACCCGTGGGCTCATTCGGGAGCCGCACGGGCAGCCAGAAGCCCCCGGGAGCTGCTGGCCCAGCAGCACGGTTCCTACGCACGATGCATGGCCGGCTCGCCCGGAGCCTGGAGGAGATGGGTCCCATCTCGACTCTGCCCAGCTGCATCCCTTGGGATGCTGAAGCGGGGACGGGGCCCATCGCTGCGCCCTGCACCCTCGTACCGGGGGCTGGATTCGTGGTGGGTGGGTTTGCTGTCCCCATCAATGGCAGGATAAGGAGGGAAACGTCGCGAGCGATGCCAGAGGTTTATTTTCCAAGCTTACAGCAATAGAACTCCGTTACTGCAGCAGCGTTTCCACGAGTGCATGTGATGGCTGTGACAGTCCTGGGCTCTTTGCAGTGGAAAATGCCCTCCTAGCGAGATGCTGGTGGAGGCACAGGCTCAGCCCAGAGCAGAAACGTGGGCAAGAAGCAGAAGCTTGGGGAGAAGTGACTGGAAATCTGCCCGGCAGAAAAGGACCTGGGGGTGCTGGTCGAGAGCCGGCTGAACAGGACCCAGCAGTGTGCCCAGGTGGCCAAGAAGGCCAACGGCAGCCTGGCTTGGATCAGGAATGAGGTGGCCAGGATCAGGCCCCTGTGCTGGCACTGGTGAGGCCGCACCTCGAGTGCTGTGCTCAGTTTTGGGCCCCTCACCCCAAGCAGGACATGGGGGGGCTGGAGCGTGTCCGGAGAAGGGCAGCGAGGTGGGGAGGGGGCTGCAGAACAAGAACTATGGGGAGCGGCTGAGGGAGCTGGGGCTGCTCAGGCTGGAGAAGAGGAGGCTGAGGGGAGACCTTCTCGCTCTCTGCAGCTCCCTGACAGGAGGGGGCAGGGAGGGGGGGTTGGGCTCTGCTCCCCAGGACCCAGCGACAGGACGAGAGGCGATGGCCTCAAGCTGCGTCAGGGGGGGTTCAGGTTGGATTTTGGGAAAAATGTCTGTGCTGAGAGAGTGGTCAGGGGTTGGGACAGGCTGCCCAGGGCAGTGGGGGAGTCCCCATCCCTGGAGGGGTTCAAACACCGTGTGGATGTGGCACTTGGGGACATGGTTTAGCAGGCGTGGGGGTGTTGGTGTGACGGCTGGACTTGATGGTCTCAGAGGTCTTTGCCAACCTTCGTGATTCTGTGATTCTACGATTCCCTTCTCTCACAGGCTGAGGGCAGGCTGGGGGTCCCCAGAAGCAGGGACGCACCCCCCCATCTCTTGACACCCAAAGGGATGCGACACGAAGCTGCTCCTGCTCTTCACTGCAGGCCTGGCCCGGAGAGAGGGGTCTGGTCTCGCACGGGAAGGTGCTGAACTCCCCGTGTCCCTCCCCGGCGCATCGCGACGCGGTGCTTGGAAGCAGGGACTTGCACTGGCGTGAAGTGGCCGCCCTGTTTTCCCCCAGTGCAGCCAAGGTTCACTCTACCCGATGGTGCTGGACCGGGCTGTTTTTTCCAAGAGCATCATCCCGACGACAAGGCAAACGCTGGCCAAAGCCGACAGCCACGCCGGGATGCCCCGCGCCCGCAGCACGGCGTCCTGGCAGGGGGTCCCGGCAGGGACCACCCCGGGGAGCACCCGCTGGCGCGGCAGCCCTGTCTGCGTGGCACATCCGTGTGCTCGCCTGCGGGCACGCGTGTGCTGCGGCCCGAGGAGCACGCGCAATCCTCCCGGCGTTGGGCACCTCGTTTCCTTCCCCCCTTAATTAACGGCAGTGGTGGTGGAGCTCGGCTTGTGTTTGTGTGGCGGCTGCAGCCTTCTGACAGTTTGTCTGGAAAAGACGTTTTTTCCCCCCCTCCCTTCTTACTTTCATTTCAAAAATTTAAGAGGCTTTAAAAACAAAAGTATTTAGAGCAAGCGGGATCTCTCTCTGTGCAAAATTGATGAAAGAAAAAGACTTACAGCTCTAAAATCCACCGCTGCTGCTGCTTAGATAGGAAAGCAAAGCTCTGAGTTCCCATCAAACTAATTAGGGGGGCACTGGCACGAGCGGCTGCTGGGCTGGAGCCGGTGCCAGGGTCCCTTTGGCCATGCATCTGTCCCTCGCTGTCCCCCAGGGCCATCCCGAGCTGCTCCTGCTGCCCCTGCCCTCCGCCCCGCTCTCCCCGGGGTCCGGCCCCGCAGCCCCTTGGGCACCCGTGGGGTGGGCAGGGGCCGGCAGCTCGCCCCACAGAGACGTTCGTTATTTTTTTTCAGTCCTCGACAGTGTTTTAGATTTTCAGATCCATCCCGGTTTGAGCAAATATTTTGATTGCAACGAAGTGAGAACATAACAAATGCTGTTTAGACAAAAGCAACACATTCACCATTAGTTTAAGACAATTTGTCCTAATATTGTTTTGAATCATGCATTTATTCCCCCATAAAGATTTGATTACTTTGCTTGTTTCATTAATCTTTATTTGTTTAATCATCTGCTAAATCTGTTTAATCATAGGTTTAAGTGGAAAGATTACATGAAGATATTTAATGCTCAGTGCCAGGAGTGCCCTGACATCTAATCCAGCGCCCTCCGCCACCGCTTTCTGCAGCCCTTGGTCCTTGTTTTGTGCAGCCAGCACCCGGGCTCCCACCGCCGGGATATTCCCGAGTTGTCCGTCATTCCCCGGCCCTCTGCCAGCGGTGGGTGGCAAAACCAGCGCAGAAACCCCCCCAGCGCCAGCCTGCCCGCTGCGGTGCTGGGGCTGCGGTGCCAGGGATGCGGTGCCAGGGATGCGGTGCTGGGGCTGCGGTGCCAGGGATGCTGTGCCGGGGATGCGGTGCTGGGGCTGCAGTGCTGGGGATGCGGTGCCAGGGATGCTGTGCCGGGGATGCGGTGCTGGGGCTGCGGTGCTGGGGATGCGGTGCCAGGGATGCGGTGCCGGGGATGCAGTGCTGGGGGTGCGGTGCCAGGGATGCGGTGCTGGGGATGCAGTGCCAGGGATGAGGTGCCAGGGATGCAGTGCTGGGGCTGCAGTGCTGGGGATGCGGTGCCAGAGATGCGGTGCTGGGGCTGCAGTGCTGGGGATGCGGTGCCAGGGATGCTGTGCCGGGGATGCTGTGCCAGGGATGCGGTGCTGGGGATGCAGTGCCAGGGATGAGGTGCTGGGGATGCTGTGCCAGGGATGCAGTGCTGGGGATGCAGTGCCAGGGATGAGGTGCTGGGGGTGTGGTGCTGGGGCTGCAGTGCCAGGGCTGTGGTGCTGGGGATGCTGTGCCGGGGATGCTGTGCTGGGGATGCAGTGCCAGGGATGCGGTGCTGGGGATGAGGTGCTGGGGATGCAGTGCCAGGGATGAGGTGCTGGGGGTGCAGTGCTGGGGCTGCAGTGCCAGGGCTGTGGTGCTGGGGATGCTGTGCCAGGGATGCTGTGCCGGGGATATGGTGCTTGGAATGCTGTGCCAGGGATGTGACGCCAGGGATGCGGTGCCAGGGATGCGGTGCCGGGGATGCGGTGCCGGTCATGGCTTGCCCAAGCCATGTCAGAGGGTTCCCAGCCTGGACCCCCCATGTTTCTGCCACCGGATTTGGGGACACGCAGCCAGTCCCCGCGGGGAGCAGAGGTGCAGCTGGCGATGGGAGCCGGTGCCTTTTTTACGGACAAAGTCTGGGAAACCCGGAGAGCTCAGGCTCCGAGGGCAGCAGGGGGTAACCCTGGCTGCGGCAGCACCTGCGGGCTGGAGCCCCCTTTGAGCCTGCAAAGAGGAATTTGGCTTCAGGCAATTTCGCGAGGACACTCAACGCAGGAGCTTAATAACGATTTTCTTCTTTCCCCAGCTTATCCCCGCTCTCCACGGTTCACCAGCCCCGCTCCGCCGAAGCCGGCCGCTCCTCGCTGCCCTCGGCCAAGAGGAACGATGAATATTTCATACGCCGGCTGTGTTTCCACTCGCAGAGCCTGGGTGGGAAACGCGCGGTCTTTCACCAGCTCTCGGGTTCGTCCGCTCCTGTAATCAGCGGCCTCAATCATGGGTGCCATATTTTATGAATTAATTAAAAAAATAAACCCAAGATCATGGACGGTCCGGCGGGACTCGGGGAGAAACGCGCAGCAGAATTTTAATGAGCGCGGTGGGGAATTTCAGCCCCTGCTCCCCCCCGATGGCTTTGCTGGGGGAGATTATTATTTTTTTCCCCTCTTTTCCCCCATTTTCCCCTCCAGCGTCGCGGTGGGGTGCGCGGTCCAGCTCCCCGGGGCAGGGAGCTGCCGGCCACCCACCGGGCAGGGCTGCCCCCGCGCCGGCACTAATTGCACCGACCATCCGGCAATTTGTGGCGTGCACCGGGCGCTGGCGGATCTTTTATGGCAGATCTTGTACTCATTACTGAATAATTCATCGTCGCGTTAATGTCTTCAGATCCCCTCGCGCTCCCGCTCTCTCCTCCTCTCGCTGCTCCGCTCTGCCCACTTGGGAAAACTTTATTATGCCTTGCTCTGACGACAGAGTATACAGATAAAAGATAATTGCTTGGCTTGACTCCCCCATTGATATGAAAATAAGATTTAAATTATTCACTTCAGTTTAAAGGTTAGTTGAAGGTTATTACAGGGGATAAAAAAATCACTCTTCATAACATTTCTGTTGGAGATGAGACAGGTTTGAAAGGCCCAATTTGCACGGCAGGCCGAGGCGGCTTGTTGTGAATAAACCGAGAGACCCTCAAGAGATTTTAATCGCCGAGAAGTCAATTATTTATAAGCAAATTACGCTTAGCTGCTCGGATATATACAACACAGTTAGTCATGAATAGGGACAAGATGGAACCTATATAACTTAATATACCTCCCATTGTACGACGGTGAAATCTTTGCCCGGTGCTTTCCTGCCACTAATCCCGGCTGGAATTTAATGAGCGGCTGAATTTCAGAGGGGGGGCCTGATCCTGGCTCCCTTGGACTCCTGTTTATTTTATTCTTCCCCTTCAGTCTCTCGGCTTCCAGCCTCCTTCTCCAGCTCCCTTTTGTGTTGCCGCCTTGTAAATGGAATTAAAGGATTGTAAATTTTCCTGCCGAGCAATAGGGCTTGAAAGCGGGACGTCGCTTTGCCGAGCGATCGGCTTTATCCAAGCTTTCACTTAATGCTCTTTTATGTAGGAAACTATTTTAGCGTCTGGTGCTGGGAGAGTGGCAAATCTCCTGTACAGAGTTAATAATTAATGCCGTGGCGGCTTCTGGAAGCGGGGCTGTATTTCAGCAGTGGGCTCGCCCTGACCGCAGCGCTCTCTATTAATCATCTGCCGTCGCTGCTATGCAAATAAATAGCTATGGAAAACCAAAATCGTTGCCCCACTGTGCAACGGGATCCCAAGCCTCGGCGTATATAATACAGCTGCATAAATCACTATTGCTGTATGACTGTATGTGTGTAAAGTATACGTGTAATAGAGAGATTGTGCATTCAGGCTTCAAACGTAGGCGCATTAAAAAGACATCTACATCTTCCAGTTGGATGCTTGCATTAATACAGGGAAATGCAAATGTGCTTCTCCACCCTGGGGTGAGCATCGCTCTGCCAAGGAGCCCAGCCCCATCGCCTCGACGACCTGCTTTGCCGGTCCCCGTCGCCCCGAGCACCGGGGCTCCCCAGGGCTCTCGGTCAGAGGGAGCCGCGCCGGGGCTGCCAGCACCGCTCAGCGCTGGACCCTGCTCTCGGTTTGTCACCGCTTGCCGAAGTCGGATGGTGCAGGCCAAGCACGTGCCTTTGGCTGAATTATTTGAGTTGTGGGGGAGCTCCAGCTGAAATAATATATGCGTTTCCTGGCGTTTGGTTAGAGGACAAAAAGCCTTGGCTTTGCCTCCGCCGGCCGTGGTTTGTGGTTCTCCAGACCCCAAAGTCGTCCCCTGCGAGGGATGCGCCGTGCCGGCTGCGCTTCGCATTTGGCTGAATCAGTCGGATAATTTCCAGATGGGAAACCCTCCCCATGGGGCGGCAGCTCCGGTGGCGGGGGGTCCTGTGGTCACTGCTACATCCCCGTTTGGCAATACCTGTGCCCCTTTGGGTGGGCGGGACCTCAGCGCTGTTAAAAAACTACAATAAAATCTTCCTAGCTAAGAAGAGATCAATTCTAAAACCAGTAAAAGCCCCCCCAGCGCGGACGTTGTGTTCCCTGCGTCCCTGCCGGGGGTGAGCACTCTGAGGGGGGGTCACCACAGCTTTGGGAACGGGGGGGGAAAGCCTGCCCGCTGAGAGAAGTTCTGCCCACGTCCGGCGGCGAGCCCGGCTGCGCGCTCCACGGCGGCTGAGCGACCGCGCTCCCTTCCCCTGGGCGCTGCGAGCTGCGCTGTGGGCTCTGGGAATTTTTATTCGCATTTTTTTAGCATAACAACACTGTAAAGTATTTGTCAGTCTGCTTCGGTTGTGCTGACCGAAGTCTGGGACAGTCTGCTCCCGACTAGGATAGTCTGCTTTTTTTTGGTCTTTTTTTAAATGCTGCTGGTTTTCAATGGAATTGCCGAGTTTTGGCAGTGGAGAAGGGTACAGGCAGCAAACCACACAGTCCTCGGTGGGTCTAGAAGATATTTTGCTGTTATTCAGACTAAATTTCTGGCACTCATCCCCGGGAGCAGGTTGCTATTGGTACCGATGTCTGCGTGTGGCATGTTGCGAACACGGACCCGGCATTTTCCGGTGGGATCTGAGATGGAAGAGGCACTGATGCCTGCAATCCCCGTCCCCAGAGCCCGACTGTCCCCGGCTCCGCTTCTCAAACCCCTTTGGCACGGGTGGCCAGGACGATGGGAGGACCCCGGGGAGCCCCGTACCCCCTCGCGGGGGTCCCCCTTGCCCTGCTGCCCCATGCCCAGCCTGGGGGCCATCGCCCCCCACCCAGCTCCAGCGGGGCCGTCGCTGCTGGAGTGCGGCTCGCCAGGCGTCTTCCTCCGCAGCGCGAGCGGCGAGGCTCCGAGCTGTCGGGCAGCGTGATTTCTGCGCCTGTGTTAGGTTTGAAATGAGATGTAAGCAGAGCCCACGTGTGCCTCCCATCTCCTTTGTAGTGGAAGAAAAGAGAGAGTGAAGAATCTGCTTGCAGTGGTGTCTGGCCCCTGATTTGTAGCTCTGCTCGGTGTCAGGCTGGGGTCTGGAGCGTCCCTGCCTCTGCTGGAAAGCGGGAGCGGAGCTGTTTCTGTGTGCGCAGGGGTGTCGTGTTCGAGTTAAACCCTTTTACCTTTTATTTAAAATTCACAGGGGCTTGACAGGTAATCTCAGGAGCTGGATCATTACGGCAGCCAAAGCTAACCCGCAGCAAACGATGCCGTGTCAGTCCCCTGGCTCCACTAACGGGCTTCATTCTGCCTCCCTCTTCTGTTCACAATTAGTGCTCCAGACCCCGGGGCGACGGCCCTCGCTCAGCAGCGGGAAGGGGACGGAGCCCGGCGAGGGCATGGGGAGCTGCTGGTGCCTGGGATGGGGAGCGAGAGAACTGGGAATTGTTCACTGGGACGGGGAGCGAGAGAACTGGGAATTGTTCACTGGGACGGGGAGCGAGAGAACTGGGAATTGTTCACTGGGACACCCCAGCTGGGTGCTGCGCTGGTCTGGAGTGGCCGGCGCTGCTGCCCAGGTCTGGCTGCAATGTCTGCAAATGTTATTGATGTGTCAGGAGGGAGAGGATGCAAAACCCTGGGTAAGGCCTGAATTAATACGAAAATCCCCAAAGTCAGAGCCCCACCGAGCACGCCAGCCCTCAGCAAGTTTTGACAGGATGAGAGGAGATGGCCTCAAGTTGCATCAGGCGAGGTTCAGGTTGGAGATTTGGAAAAATTTCATTACTGACAGAGTGGTCAGGCGTTGGGCCAGGCTGCCCAGGGCGGTGGGGGAGTCCCCATCCCTGGAGGGGTTCAAACACCGTGTGGATGTGGCACTTGGGGACATGGTTTAGCAGGCATGGGGGTGTTGGGGTGACGGTTGGACTGGATGATTTTAGAGGTCTTTTCCAACCTTCATGATTCTGTGATTCTATGATTCATACAGAATCCTGCTCGGGTGAATAAACAGGCTGCAAATGATATTTACTAATATCCCAAATAACAGCAATAATGATAATGACAATAATAATGATGATGATAATAACCATACTACTACTAATGACGATGCCTGGCTTCCCGGCAGCCCCGGCCTTGTCCCCGTGGCACTGGGAGTGGGGTCCCGGCGCGGGGGCTGCTGCCAGCTCTGCCGGAGCGGTGGGGGCCGTGGTCTGCGTTTTCGCCCAGCCGTTGCGCGGTGCCTGGGCGGGGAGAGATTACTGAGCTAATTGGGTGGAATTGGTGGAGCTGGAATACATATTGATGGGGTTGTCAGGATGATTATGCTGCTGAGGGCACGTACAGCCAGGGAGGCAGCGCTTTGATCTCGCAGAAACCGTGCTGCCGTCTCCTGGTCTCGTTATCAGAGGTGCCTCGGGAGCCGCTTTTCAATCACCCCGAGATGCCCGTCCGCGGGGCCGGGGCGGTGAGGGCGGCTGCTGGGGCAGGAGGGCTGCGGGGTGAAACGGTGCGGGGACGAAAAGCGGCATCGCCGGACCCTGCTCCGGCAGCGGTGCACCCAACGCCGGCCAGACCCCGGTGGGACATCCCACTGCTGCCAAGGACATCCCGTTGTCCGCAGGGAAGTGCTCTGCCCATTACCCGGGGGAACGCGGGCAGTAACCCGGCCTCGCTTCACAGGCAGAGCGTGCACCGTAACCTCCGGCACCGGGTATCAGCTTTCCGGGTGTTAAGTGCCCATGAAATGAAATACTCATCAGGGAGAAAATTGCTTGGGAGCGTTAAATTGGCGTCCCCTGTGCCAGGCAGCATCTCCGGGCGTTCCTGGGTGAGGAGGGGCTGCCAGCACCGCTTCCAGCTCCCCCCAAAAAACCCTCGCTGCCTTTGGGGAGCCTGGAGCAGAAGACACTGCCCAGCTTTTCTGCAGCGAGCGATGGGGCCAGGCCCCTCGTGCACTCCCACGTTAGCCTTCCCTCCATGTTCAGAGGTATAAAAATTCCTCTTAAATCATTCAGTGGTTCTCTAATGTATTCACAATGTGGACTATAGAACAAGATCTGAAACACTCTTTTTTCCAGTAAGACTATTAAATGGTGACACTTTGACACCAGCAAGAAGTATATGGGACTAAAAAGTAAAAACTGCATAGAAATCTAAGTGCCTTCCCATACTGTTGGAATAAAAATTACTGTTAGGAGCATTAAAATAGAGTACTTGTCAGGAGCGACGGATTCCAGAGACGTGCCTGCTGATTTCTGTGGCATCAATGCGTGTGGTTTCCTCTTCGGCAAATTACGGAGCGTTTAGAGGAGGCAGAGGAGGCACTCGCGGGCGTTCCTGCAGAGGATGAAGGCGCAGAGGGAGGGATGGGCGGCACGCTCCTGGACCGGGGCTGGGGTGCAGCCTCTCCTCCTGGGCGCTGGGGCTGGTGGGGGGCTGGTGGGGGGCTGGGGAGACCGTTCCGTCTGCCCGGGGCATTTGCAGTCCCCTGGAGGCAGCCGGTGGATGAAAGCAGGAGACGAAGGACCCGGCTTTTCTTGGCACGATTAATCATTTATTAGCTAATCAAGATCGCTCGCAGGAGATGAGGAGAGCGAGAGAAGCTCGTTTCTAATAGGAATTAGTTAGCTTACGGTTATTTTCTCCCTTTGCTCTGATTTCCCAAGGAAAGGAAGCTTGTGGAGGTCTGCTTTCCCAGCAGCCGGCGCTCCCCGCTTTCCAGCACCGGGGACCCCCTCGCAGCCCGGCCGGCCGGCGCAGGTCCCTCACCCGAAAAACCCCTCGGTGTCTGACATCCACAGCCAAGAGCAGCGAGGAAGCAGAGCGGGGGGCACTGCCCTGCTTCAGGTGACATTTGTGCCATTGCTGGCATGGGGACCCTGCCCCACGTGCTGCCCCGGGTGGCACGACGGAGCTGCAGCCCGGCTCTCCCCGCGGACGCGGCGGGGTGCCCGAATATCTGACCCCGGAGGATGCTGGCTGTGGGACAGCTGCTCTGGCACCGCTCCGAGCGCGGGCAGCATCACCGGGCATGATGCCTCCCGCCAGGCTCCGCACTCTCCCTCTCATGGACACAGCGAAAGGAGCCCGGGAGCGGGTACGGAGATCCTCCTGGTCGCCCACCCTTGTCGACTTCGGGAAGCCACGTCTCGCAGGGGTGCTGGCACGGGAAGCTGTTAGCGCTCCGCACCTCCGTGCCAAGGTCAAGCCTCGGGCTCCAGCCGTCAGATCGGATGCACGCTCCCAGCTGGGACCCTTCGCCGCTGTGTCAGCATCGTTTCTTCGCGCCCTACAGACAAACATGTCATGGCCTGGGAGAGAGAGGGAGAAATGGGAGAGGTTTGTTGCTGTCAGGAGCCGAGGAGCCCGAGCGGGCAGAGGCAGGAGCCGAGTGTCTGTGGGGAGCTGAGGACCAGGAGAAGGCTGGCGGGGGAAGCAGCCTGCCCAGCCTGCACACGGGAAGGTGGCCAGATCTGGATCCGCTGGCCATAGTGTCACCTGCATCCCACCAGCATCCCTGTCCCAGCACGGACGGAGGGACAGGAGCGAGAGGGGAGCTCAGGGCTGGGCCGTGTCCCGGGGAAGGGCTCCCCAGAGTGAGATGCTGCTAGCAGAAGCCAAGGCAGCATCGGTGCCTGCTCCGGAGGGGAGGGCTGCCCTGGGCTCTGCACCGGCCCGCAGTGAAGGCAGGCTTTCTGAGCTGTGGGAGAACGCTCTCCTGAGTTGTGGTTCTCCTAAAAGATGCCCAGAACCACCTGGAAAGGCACCATGGGCACCAAACCGGGAGCTGCACACAGTGCTCTGCAGCTCTGCAGGGCACCAGCCCCTGCCCGGCTTTTCCTGTGGGGTTCAAGGGCTGCGGACCCCAGCACGGGAGCAGCAAAATCGTTGGTGGCTTTGGTTAAAGCTCCAGCTCCTGGAGCTGCGTTGGGTGAAAATCTCTGCTTCCTTGGGAGAGAGTCAGATTTCAACCTTCATGGCTTGAAAATAGGAACGCTAGTCTCTGCAACTAAATAAAAATAAGACAAAATATATTACATTTTAAAATCTTGTGACATTTTGGGGACTGACTCATGATTTTCGAATGTTTGGAACCAGTAATGCTGCAATCAATTTTGCTGTTTCCTTGGATGATTGCTTGCAGGGAGGTTTTAATTCCACTATAAATACTTCAGCTTTACAACAGCAGTCTCAGTCAGATATGCAATAATACCCAGTTCTGCATTTCAGGTAGGGCTTTAAACTAAATTAAATCTCCTCAGTATAGCTAATCAGAGATTAGCTTTGATCACAGTTTGTTAGCCCAGGCCAATCCTATTCAAATCCTCTGGCAGACCTAATATCAAGAGTGCTTTGTCCTGCGCTTATAACGTGAAGCCCCGTCCCCAGGGCAAGGCAGAGGAGCTTTTTTCTCTTCTACTTTGACGTATTTCTCTGCACGCGGTGAAAGGTCTCTGTGGTGCGGTCCATGTCTCCTGCTGCCCTGTGACGGTCGGTGGTGGACGCCCTGTGCGTGCGGCTGGCCAGGCGAGCGCGGGCTTTGGGTCCCACCTCTGCCAGCTCCCAGCCTCTCCTCTGGGCCATCCTCCCTCTGCCCGGCGTCCAACGAGTGGGGGAAGATCCCTGCTGGAAATGGGAAGAGGTAATGGGTGTGGGAGCTGGGTTGTTTTGCTAGAGCCTGGCTATAGAGCACCAAGCACGACACCGTATCGAGATCCTCGAGTTCAGACTTCGTCGTTGCTATCTGCTGCTTTCTACTTACAGAATCATAGAGTCGTACAATAATTAAGGTTGGAAAAGACCTCTAAGCTCATCAAGTCCAACTGTCACCCCAACCCCACCATGGCTGCTAAACCATGTCCTCAAGTGCCACATCCACACGGTTTCTGAACCCCTCCAGGGATGGGGACCCCACCACTGCCCTGGGCAGCCCTCTCCAACGCTTCACAACTTTATCACACATATTTTAAAACAATGGAAACGGTGTCTTTCCCTTCCAGCATGAGGGGTGCGACAGCAGCGTGAGAGCGCGTAGGACCTCGGTGCAGCTGGGGCTGCTTTCCGGGGGCTTCCCAAGGCGATGGGGGGCACAGAGGTGGCTCTGCCCGATCCCCGCAGCACACGCCGGCAGCTGCACGCGTGGACGCGCGTGTGCACGTGCACCTGCTGACCGTGTGCCATCACAGAATCACAGAATCACAGAATGTTCGGGGTTGGAAGGGACCTCTGTGGGTCACCCAGTCCAACCCCCTGCCAAAGCAGGGTCACCTACAGCAGGCTGCACAGGACCTTGTCCAGGCAGGTCTTGAATATCTCCAGAGAAGGAGACTCCACAGCCTCCCTGGGCAGCCTGGGCCAGGGCTCCGTCACCCTCAGAGGGAAGAAGTTCTTCCTCATCTTCAGCTGGAGCTTCCTCTGCTTCAGTTTGTGCCCGTTGCCCCTTGTCCTGTCGCTGGGCACCACTGGAAAGAGCTTGGCCGCATCCTCCTGACCCCCACCCTGCAGATATTTAGAGGCATTTTTAAGGTCCCCTCTCAGCCTTCTCTTCTCCAGGCTGAATAAGCCCAGCTCCCTCAGCCTCTCCTCGTAGGAGAGATGTTCCAGTCCCCTCCTCATCCTCGCAGCCCTGCGCTGGCCTCTCTCCAGTAGCTCCTCATCTTTCTTGAACTGGGGAGCCCAGAACTGGACAGAGTACTCCAGATGAGGCCTCACTAGGGCAGAGCAGAGGGGAAGGAGAACCTCCCTCGACCTGCTGCTCTGCGCAGTGCCAGCCGTGCCGTGTCCTCGGCCACCCGGAGCAGAGCCCAGGGCGGGAGCCAGGCTCGTTCTGCTGAGACGCAGCTGCAGAGGACGCAACGTGAGGTGGAAGCCTTGCTCGGAGCCCTTCCTCCCCTGCACCCAGTGCGCGGCGCTTGCTGCCCTGCTTAATGACTTGAACCAACCCTTTCTCCTCGTTAGAAACGTCCTCCGCTGCTGTTGTTCCTCTGTATTATTTATAGCCCGGTAAGTGTCGGAGAGCAGAAACGCTGATATTGAGCTGACTTGGCTGCCCAGCAGTATTCCTGTTTGAGACAACACGGTCTGACTGCTGCGATCGATTTTAGGGGGCTGGCCGAGGGGTAGGAGTTCCTCGGAGCCAACTGGTGTATTAAGCAATCATTTCTGCAGCAGATGACATAACTCCCCCGGCATCAGTTTGCCCTAATGGGCCTGGTATTACTCATGTGCTAATTGATTGGGCATGGAGAGGAGAAAAGCTAAATTCACTTGCGAGGTGATTTTTATGGCCAGGCTCATAACGGAGGTAATTTGCTGAAAACATTCAGTCCCTCTCCAGTTACGTACCATCGTCTGCGCTCCTGCACGCCGTCTCCGTGCCGCGCTGCCATCAGCGAACCGGGCTCCGTTTGGGGCGTCCGAGGTCAAATCCCCAAGGAGTCACCATGACGGAGTATTTCTGCTCTGCGTTGTGCGAAGGCATACGCGGCGATAGGGAGGGCGCGGCGAGACCCGCTGCTGGCTCTGCCCGATGACACAGGGCCTCTGGCTCCACTCCCCAGCCCCGGGGTGGGCTTCAGAATAGCTCCAGCTGTCCCGTCGAAACACTCTGAGAAATAAATGTTCATTTCTGCAGCAGTCAGAGTTTCATCCCCTGAAACATTTGTGCCTGCATCTCCTGCGCACAAATCCACAGGGATGGGGAAACGAAAGCAAACCTCTCTCACTGTGGAGAGACCTGGAAGTTCTGGGAAGGTGGGTAAAACCTTGGCTTCACCTCTTTTCCCAACGGCAGCCCCGTGAAAACACTGTCCCTGTCCCTGGTCTCCGCCCGGGTGATGCTCAGCTGGGAGGGGAAGGGCTGGCCGAGCCCGGGCAGGTGGGCAGCATCCCCCGTCCCTGCGCAGGGGCCGATGCTTTCAGGCACGTGGGGATATTTTCTGACAGATGAGGACTGGTGCCTTCGAAGTCGGCAGCTGCCTGCCTGAAAAATCCAACCTGGAGCTTTGGGCAGCCTGGAGCATCGCTAGATCTTGGAGGAGATGTCAGAGACCGGTGCTCGTTATCTCGCCAAAGACTGATGGCTTTCTGGAGCCGACAAGGTGAGCTCGGGTATGCGTAACGGCACGTAGCATCTAGCTAACCTGAAATTGCTGAAATTTTCCCAGAGCTGGAAGAAAGCCAGCTGGACCTGCTGAAAAAAAAAAAAAAACGCCCAAGGGCTTGTTCTGGGCTCCGCTGGATCGTGCTGCTGAGCCGGAGCAGACGCACTGTAACGTTTTGGGCAGTCCTTCGACTGGGCTTGAGGCAAGGATGGGCAGAGATGGGCAGGGATGGGCAGGGGTGAGCAGAGATGGGCAGGGGTGAGCAGGGGTGAGCAGGGGTGAGCAGCAGTGGGCAGGGATGGGCAGGGATGGGCAGGGGTGAGCAGAGATGGGCAGGGGTGAGCAGAGATGGGCAGGGTTGAGCAGGGGTGAGCAGGGGTGAGCAGCAGTGGGCAGGGATGGGCAGGGATGGGCAGGGGTGAGCAGAGATGGGCAGGGGTGAGCAGGGATGGGCAGGGGTGAGCAGAGATGGGCAGGGGTGAGCAGGGATGGGCAGGGATGGGCAGCAATGGGCAGGGGTGAGCAGCAGTGGGCAGGGATGGGCAGCAATGGGCAGGGATGGGCAGGGGTGAGCAGGGATGGGTAGGGATGAGCATGCAACACCCTCAGTCCCTCCTGGTTTGTAGCCAGGCATTTAGCACTGAACCTGTGGCTCTGACATCTCCCGGCCAGGACCCTCCTCTGCCCCAGAAATACAAGTCTTAACAAAAAAATCATAGAATTATTAAGGCTGGAGAAGACCTCGAAGATCATCAAGTCCAGCCGTCAAACGCTGGTCTGCAGCAGCAGCCGGGCAGGCCGGGCTCGGTGGTGCCCTCTGATTTTTCCAGGTGCCTTTGGCCGCGGGGTCAGAGGGTCTGCAGGCAACAAAACCACATCTGCGGGCTTCTGCGTGCGACAGGGAGAGCTGGGAGGTGCTGGGTCTGCAACAGCGAATCTGGAGGCAGAGAGAAGTTTTCTAGAAGGAAAGCTTTTGCTTTTGGAAAAAATGGTCTGGAATTTCCATTTAAAAAATATAAAGCAATTAGCACATATTCAGTGAGCAGTTTCGGGTGCTGAGTTTTGCTTTCAGTGACAACTGTCGATTGCTTTCGATTACGGCTGCCACGGCTCTCACTGGTGGGGTCTAGGGTTAAAATTTCAGTAGCAACGGTTGTAAAGAACAGTGCCAGGTTTATGAGGGCTTTTTTATTGAAATGTGATATTTCAGTTAAGGTGAACTGAAAGCCAACAGCAATTGCTGCCACACGCTGTATCTCTTTGACGCGGATGAAGTGTGGGGATCACAGAACCACAGAACCACAGAATGTTCAGGGTTGGCGGGGACCTCTGTGGGTCACCCAGCCCAACCCCCTGCCCAAGCAGGGTCACCCAGAGCAGGGGGCACAGCACCGCGTCCAGGGGGGGCTGGAATATCTCCAGAGAAGGAGACTCCACAGCCTCCCTGGGCAGCCTGGGCCAGGGCTCCAGCACCCTCAGAGGGAAGAAGTTCTTCCTCGGGTTCAGCTGGAGCTTCCTCTGCTTCAGTTTGTGAGAGAGTCTGGCCCTGTCCTCCTGACCCCCACCCTGCAGATATTTATAAGTATATATTAGGTCCCCTCACAGCCTTCTCTTCTCCAGGCTGAGCAAGCCCAGCTCCCTCAGCCTCTCCTCATAGGAGAGATGCTCCAGTCCCCTCCTCATCCTCGCAGCCCTCCGCTGGACTCTCTCCAGTAGCTCCTCATCTTTCTGGAACTGGGGAGCCCAGCACTGGACACAGCACTGCAGATGGGACCTCCCCAGGGCAGTGTAGAGGGGAAGGAGATCCTCCCTCGACCTGGTGGCCACACTCCTCTTGATGCACCCCAGGATCCCATTGGCCTTCTTGGCACCCAGGGCACGCTGCTGGCTCATGGTCACCCTGTCGTCCACCAGCACTCCCAGTCCCTCTCCACAGAGCAGCTCTCCAGCAGCTCAGCCCCAGCCTGTACTGGTGCCTGGGGTTGTTCCTCCCCAGGTGCAGGACCCTGCCCTTGCCCTTGTTGAATTTCATCAGGTTCCTGCTCGCCCGTGCCCAGAGCACCCGGTCCCATTCTCTGTGTTTGAACGGAGGGAAAAACCCAGCAGAACCAACAAACGGCCGGAGAGGAGCTGTCTGACGTCAAATCAAACCAGGGAAAGCTGAGATTTATGGAGAGAAAAGGCAGCTCTTTTTGGTTTCACTTGAGGCTGAAGGCACATCTGTCCCTGGGCCCTTCTGCGAACATCTGGCGTGCAACGCAGCAGCGGCATCCAGCCAGCTAAATTGCTGGGGGGAGACCAGGGCCGTGGTGTGATTCAGGCTGAAGAACCACAAATGGTTTGCACTTGCGGCGGGCTGGGAGCCGCGGCCGAGGCGGCTGCCAGCGGGGTCCGGCTCCGAGCCCTCGCCGGGCGGAGGTGGCTGCTCCGAGACGCGGCCGAGGCGACTCCGGGGCAGCTTCCCTGTGCACCCGGGGCAGGGAGAAGGTGCCCGGGTAGGATCAGAGCAACCCCCCGAGGAGCCCCGCGCTGCCAGCGCACGGAGCCACGCGCTGCTTTCCTGACCTAGTTTGGGTTTTTTTCTTCTTCCCTTTTTCACAGATGAGCACTCCATCTGCAAGAGATTGTTTCTTGACATGAAAAATTTACTTTTTAATGGGCCAGACTGCTGCAGTCGCTAAGCTGGATCCAAAATAACCTCTTAGCACATTGCTCTGAAGGGATCTCCAGCCATCGCCCGTAAAGCTGAAACACAGTTCGTACTAAAAAGCCATTTACAAGCCATTCCCTCCTCGTCTTCCTGGCTTCGTGCAGTTGTTGTAAAGCTCCAGCGCTTGCTTCTGGAAATGGAAAATGATATTTTGGAACCACGCCGCTTATGGCTTTTGTTTTCAAGTTAAAGCAAGCTCAGAAATCAATACGTTTGGCTTTTTTTTTTCCTCCTCCAGGATCCAACAGCGGCAGAAAGGCCAGCAGGCTGGCCGAGGGGAGGCTCGTGGCCGGCGGTAAGGGATGGGGGAAAAAGCTCTGGGACATTGGTGGGGCCAAACCCGGCAGGGGAAGGTGGGTGCTGCCCCGGATGGGGGCACAGCCCGTGGCTGGGAGCCTGGTGGGTGCCTCTGGGTGAGCGCAGGGTGAAGCACCGTGTCCCCACCAAGCAGATTTTCAGCAGAGCTGGAGCTCCCGCAGCCGCACCCGGGCTCCACGGCCTCTGCCCGGGGCGAGGTGCTGGTGCAAGGGATGGGGCACCCATGTTGCATGTGACAGCCCGGCTTCGTGATGTCAACCAGCCCCAGGGGACCCACACAGCCACTCTGCCCACGTCCTCACCAGCTTCTCACATGCGGCTGGACAGCTAGAGCGGATGCTTTAAATGAGTCGGGTCCCAATGCTCTCTTGGAACGGGCCATCCCCGGGAAGCTCATTTCTAGCAATAAAAGGCAGAATCACAGAATCACAGAATCACAGAATCACCGAATCACAGAATGGTCGGGGTTGGAAGGGCCCTCTGTGGGTCATCTAGTCCAATCCCTTGCCGAAGCAGAGTCACCTACAGTAGGCTGTAGGGGACCTTGTCCAGGCGGGGCTGGAATATCTCCAGAGAAGGAGACTCCACAGCCTCCCTGGGCAGCCTGGGCCAGGGCTCCGTCACCCTCAGAGGGAAGAAGTTCTTCCTCGTGTTCAGCTGGAACTTCCTCTGCTTCACTTTGTGCCTATTGCCCCTTGTCCTGTCGCTGGGCACCACTGAAAAGAGCTTGGCCCCATAGAAGAGCTATTACCTATATAAATTCTGCCTGCTTGCTGTGCCACCTGGGTAACCCCCTTCCTTCGAAACAGCCAAGGAAACCACCGCTGGAACAGGACAAGGAAATTTCCCCCTGGAAATAACCATGGGGAGCAAGGAATAGTTTTCTTTGCTAAAGAGTAATAGGGGCAGCAGACCCAGGGCCGCTCAGGAGCTCGGGTGAGGGGCTCGGAGACCTGCCCGAGGGGGTGCCTGCTGCTGCGCTCTGACGTTGGCACGCTCGGTGCGTTGCTCATGGGTTGATAGCACCCGGCGAGCGGGCAGGGAGCGGGCAGCAGCACTGGGGCTGCCCATGGGCCATGGCACTCCTCCTGCCAGCGCTGCTGGAGCCGTGTCAGAGCGCCTCATCTCACCCTTCATCTTCATCTTCTGTTTCAAGCTTTTAATTGTGAAATATTCTGCGTGCGTTTAGTACGCATAATTACGGGGCAAAAGATGGTGATAAAATAGTTTAAATTAATGAGATTATTAAGTAACCTCTGCTGCTGGTAATTCCTCACTCAAACAGGCACACAGTTTGCTGTAATTAGTTTTCTGCTTCGCTGGAGCGTGCTTAAAGGAGCTGGGAGGTTTTTTGGGGAGAGAAAGCTGTAAAGCCAAGCTCCGAGCAGACCAGGGTTTTGTCAACGGAAGGTGGCAGTGGGGGAAATGTTCTTCCCGGCCCCCCACGGTGTGTCGTGGTCACGGGGGTTTGGTCTGCGTGGTGGGATGGAGCGAGAGGACGGCTCTGTCCTGCCGGGTCACTGCTGTGGGGTGCTGGCACGGGGCGTTGCTCCTGCCCGCGTCCCTGTGGGCTGTGCCCGGGGCAGGACTCCCTGGCAGAGGCTGCTTCGGTGCCTCTGCCCGCGGTGTGAACGGTCCATCAACGCTGCAGCGATTGCCCCGTTTTGCCTGCCGCGTGATGATTTTTTCCTGTGGGTGACCGACTGTTGCTGAACTGGTGGCAGAGCACTTGGTGAAGGGTGGTGCCACAGGAAAGGAAAACCTTGCAATTTACTGCCCAAGTAAATAATGAACAGCGGGTCAATGCCATCAGCCTGGGTTTGCGGAGGTAATCAATGGCTTCACAGGGAAATCATCTTGTCTGGGCCACAAAACAAGGTTCTTCTGCGAGGAAAGAGGGTGAATAACTTGTCTGCAGTGGGGTCAGTGCTGTACGGGCAGGGCGCTGTTTTGGTTTTAATTTTATTAATTTTCATCCGCACGGAGCGCTGGGTGTGCAGCCCCAGGGCAAGCTGTGAGCCGTGCCACCGCACGGTGCAGCCGCCCGACCGTGAGCATCCCTGCTCCGATGGTGTGCCTGCCTGTCTGTGCCTCTGCCCGCCATGCCCCTGCCTGCCTGCACCTCTGCCTGCCTGCCTGCACCTCTGCCTGCCATGCCCCTGCCTGCACCTCTGCCTGGCATGTCCCTGCCTGCGCCTCTGCCTGCCTGCCTGCACCTCTGCCTGGCAGGTCTCTGCCTGCACCTCTGCCTGCCTGCACCTCTGCCTGCCATGCTCCTGCCTGCACCTCTGCCTGGCATGTCTCTGCCTGCACCTCTGCCTGCCTGCACCTCTGCCTGCCATGTCCCTGCCTGCACCTCTGCCTGCCATGCCCCTGCCTGCACCTCTGCCTGGCATGTCTCTGCCTGCACCTCTGCCTGCCTGCACCTCTGCCTGCCATGTCCCTGCCTGCACCTCTGCCTGGCATGTCTCTGCCTGCACCTCTGCCTGCCTGCACCTCTGCCTGCCATGCCCCTGCCTGCACCTCTGCCTGGCATGTCTCTGCCTGCACCTCTGCCTGCCTGCACCTCTGCCTGCCATGTCCCTGCCTGCACCTCTGCCTGGCATGTCTCTGCCTGCACCTCTGCCTGCCTGCACCTCTGCCTGCCATGCCCCTGCCTGCACCTCTGCCTGCCTGCACCTCTGCCTGCCATGTCCCTGCCTGCACCTCTGCCTGGCATGCCCCTGCCTGCCTGCACCTCTGCCTGCCCACACCTCTGCCTGCCCATGCCTCTTCCTGCCTGCACATCTGCCTGCCATGCCCCTGCCTGCACCTCTGCCTGCCTGCCTGCACATCTGCCTGCCATGCCCCTGCCTGCACCTCTGCCTGCCATGCCCCTGCCTGCACCTCTGCCTGCCTGCACCTCTGCCTGCCATGTCCCTGCCTGCACCTCTGCCTGCCATGCCCCTGCCTGCACCTCTGCCTGGCATGTCTCTGCCTGCACCTCTGCCTGCCCGCACCTCTGCCGCACGCAGCCATGGAGTCAGGCCCAGCAGGGAAGGGCTGCTCGGGAAGCAGGGCCCACACTGGTGAATTTTTTGGGGATGGGTGCCGGCAGGCGCGGGGCAGCGGGCTCGAGCCCTCCAGCACGGCTGGAGAGCTGCAGCAGGGCTCTGCGCGAGGCGTCGCAGCGCTGGCGATTGCTGCAGACAGAGCCAGCTGCTGATTTTGCAGTGTCAGTCGCTCAGCGGCTCGTTTTGGTTCGCTAAAGGCAAACATCTGCGACTCGAGCGCAGAAAGCCTCCCTGTTACCTAAGTCAACAATTTTATTTTTAAAACGGCACGCAAAGTGAGAGGTGCATCCCTTATCTGGCGTACAGCGGCCGCATATGTAACACCATCATATAATTAACAGTCAAGATCATTTACATTGTCGCTTAGCTAATTTTCATAATGTTTTCTTTATTATCAGAGGAAGAAATTAACCCAAGAATTTATTTACATACTAGTCTCAAACAGTAACAGCTTGCTAATTGCCTGTTAGGTGATTAATAAGCTTACAGCAGATGCTAATGAATCGAGAGCTCACTGTTTCAAAGGTGCTCTTGCAGCATGCTTGTGTTTTGGCAGCTTAATTAGTGCAATAATTATGTACTTGTTGCTCCTTCTTTCAAGCAAATACTGTCAAATGCTTAAAAGATTAAAGAGAATTATATCGCTGAGAACTAGCTGTGCTTAAGTATTCTGCTTTTGCTGACTTCCCTGTTGTTTCCAAAATGGCAACGCGTGAACGCCGTTATGGCGCAGGCTTCTGACGGGTTTGCCGGTGCGGAGCCCGGCCGCTGGTCCTCACCCCCTGCCCCTGCTCGCCCTCCCGGGAGTGTTTCGCAGAAAGTCTGATCACGACGGGGACCGCAACACTGCGCAGACCTCCCGAGCCAGCCTGCGGAGGCTCCGCCAGCCTTTCCCGTCGGGAGCCTTTCAAAGCACCTCTTGCGGTGGAGGAACAGGAGATTCTCCATGCCAGGAGGGTGAATCCTGGATAAAGACCTTTGCTTTGTGCAGTGCGGGAGCTGGACTGGGTGGTACCTTTGGTCCTCAGTGATGCCAAAGCCACATACGAGTCTGTGTTGATGGGTGGGTGGCCTTGCTGACCATCCTCTGGGAAGAGGAGGTGAAGCACCATGGAGAACGGCGTCTGTGCTCCACCAGTTGTTGGGAGTTTCCACCTGGAGGGTGAAGAAACAGAGTTCCATCTTGCAGGATGAAGTGGAGTGCTGTCCCTGTTTGCCATCACGGGTTCATCGCCCTTCTCTACCATCTCCGTGCACCCAGGGCTTGCAGACCTCCCTCACAACCCTCCTCTCAGCCCTTTTCCAGGCTGGGAAGTCCTGCCCCATCCCGTTGGCTGTCTCAGCCACCCCATGGATTTGCCATCCCTGCCTGCACCCCGGTGCAAGCCAGGCAGGGCAGCTGCCGTGCACAGTTGTCACCTTTCCCTGCACCTTCTCCAGCTGCCTTTGGTGCTTCGGTGCAGGAGGGACCGGGGCAGATGCAGAGCTCAAGGTGTGAGCAACCCCAGATCCACACCACAGCACCGAGATGTTTATCTGTCCCTCTCCAGCACAGCGCGTGCATCACTGGGCAGAGGTCTCTGCGCAGAAGAAGTCCTCATGACAGCCCTTGGAGCTCCTTCCCGCGTGGTAATAGCTCCTTCAAACCCATCGCTGCGTATGCAGAGTCAGAGGGTGAAGTGTTGGGACTAAGTCACAGCGGGCTCACGGCGAGAAGGTGGAAAGCTGCTGCTGCAGAGGAGGAGCCTCTTGCAAGCATCCTAGTGCACGCGCTGGGGCTGGAGTGGTGTCCCTGTCTCGAGGAGCAGGCAGCGGAGGCCGGTGGAGTGCCACTCGACTGCTAAAACACCCGTCCCCGGAGGGAATGGCAGGCAGCCGGGGCTGGAGATCGCTCCAGCAATCTCCCGTTTCCTTGGTGACAGCCGGGATCTCTCCGCTGCACAAGAGCTTGGGCTTGACGGGTGGAGAGGAGCCTTTTTTTCTGGATATTATACTGCATTGTTTGGTGTAGGGTTTCAAAGGTCCTTGTTGTTTCGAGTCTGAGCGGCTGGGGGACGGCAGAGCCCCATCAGCCCCGTCCACCTTCCCCGGGACGAAGGCATCGCTCGCGGCAGCGGGCTCCTTGCTCCAACTCCGCTCGCTGTAGCTGTTGCCATCTTGTTTAATTCCGGCGTTATCTGATTGTCACGGTGCGTTCCTCTGTATTAGGCAGTGAGCCAATTTGTTACTTAACCTGTAATTGCACTTTGAAATAAGCTATCTCAAAAATGTGTTTTCGGAGGGAGTCTTCTAAACACGCGCTACGCTGCTCACATCAAACCACCGCGTTCTCCGGGAGGAGGCTCTCCGGAGGATTTGGCACCAGTTCTGCTGGGTTTAGCTGCTGGCGCTTCATCACGGGCTGACGCGCTCTACGTCAGCGAAGGGCACAACCAGAGGAGCTCGCCACGTTTGAGAAATGACTTCTTCCCCGGAATTTACTATGAACGCTGTCTGTTGCTGATTTGTTGACTTGAACCCTGGGAAACCCACGACTCTTCTAACTTCAGCTGAAAGCCTGTTATCGTGGGAAATGTGGGGCTTTTTGGTTTGCAAGACGTGAGCGGGAAGCCCTCACCTAGGATAACAGCAAGAATAACGCTCGGCAGCGTTGATACAGCTGCCAATGGCTGCTGGCAGATTCACCTTTTAATAACTCCAATTTTACAAATTAAATGCTGATAACGTGTTTCACTATCACCCTGTGTTAGTTCCCCGCTGCAGTTGTAGGGGAGGGAAGGTATTCAATCTCCATCTCAACTCATTAATTTTAAAAAGTTGGCCAGTATTTGCAAAGTGTTAAGCATATAAAAATTAATGTTGACAAATCTTTGAGGAATAGAATGAAACAAAAGAAATCAAAGGAAATCAAAGAAACAGCCCGCGGTTGTATTTTGTAATCTAAATTGTGCTCAGCCTTGCAATAGGAGTTACCAGCAAACCCTGGTGCCGAATGGAAGTCTGAGGAGGGGAGGTTGGGGCTTGGGATGGAATTCAGTATTCGCTGGAACTGCACGAACTGTGATGGCTGTCGGTGCACACCTCGGCGGGTCTGGTCACCAGCTCGAGTGTGGGCAATCCGAGGTGGAGTGCGGCCCCGGCGAGGAATGGGAAAAGCCTTGATGGCTGGTGTACGACAGGTTAACCATGAGCCAGCAGTGTGCCCTGGCTGCCAAGAAGGCCAATGGGATCCTGGGGTGCATCAAGAAGAGTGTGGCCAGCAGGACGAGGGAGGTTCTCCTTCCCCTCTACACTGCCCTGGTGAGGCCTCATCTGGAGCACTCTGTCCAGTTCTGGGCTCTCCAGTTCCAGAAAGATGAGGAGCTACTGGGGAGAGTCCAGCGGAGGGCTACAAGGATGGTGAGGGGACTGGAACATCTCCCCTACGAGGAGAAGCTGAGGGAGCTGGGCTTGTTCAGCCTGGAGAAGAGAAGGCTGAGAGGGGACCTAATAAATGCTTACAAATATCTGCAGGGTGGGTGTCAGGAGGATGCGGCCAAGCTCTTTTCAGTGGTGCCCAGCGACAGGACAAGGGGCAATGGGCACGAACTGAGTCACGGGAAGTTCCAGCTGAACCCGAGGAAGAACTTCTTCCCTCTGAGGGTGACGGAGCCCTGGCACAGGCTGCCCAGGGAGGTTGTGGAGTCTCCTTCTCTGGAGATATTCAAGACCCACCTGGACAAGGTCCTCTGCAGCCTGCTGTAGGTAACCCGGCTTCAGCAGTAGGGTTGGACTAGATGACCCACAGAGGTCCCTTCCCACCCCTACTATTCTGTGATTCTGTGATTCTGTGACTTCGTGGGCTTTGGAGGAAGTCTCCTACAAGATGTAGGTTGCTGCAGACCACGGGGTGGGTTGCACGCGAGCTGTTGCTGGATGCTCGCAGCCCCATCGTTGGCGCGGTTTCACGGTTTCCCCTGCATCCCCATGTTTTTGCAGGTTTGATGTGGTTGACGGGGGGTGTCCAAGAGCCATCTCTGCTGAGCTGTCGAGCTGCCCTTTGCCTGTCGGGTCCATATCATGGCTTCAGGTCCCGCTCTGGGTGAAGAAAGAAACCCAGCTCCCCTTGTTCTCGAGACGCCCGGCCATGCTCCACAGAGGTGCAAGGCCACTCAGGCCACTGCTCCCTGCTGTTCCAGGGCTGTTTGCACCCTCCTCCACAAGCCCTGGCTCAGAACATCCCCATTCCCTTGGGACTGCCTTTTCCAGAAGTAAAGGAGGCTTGGAAATGCCAGCTGACCACCCTCCCCTTGGAGGACTCTGGGCTTTCAACCAACGCTCTTCACGCTCACACACCTCTGTTTTGACGCAGATGCAGCAGAGACCGCAGGGCTGGCTGAGCGTTGTGTGCTGCAAAGCAGTGAGTGCGTGGACGGAGGGCTCAGCGCCGAGGACCGTGATTGCTTGCATTTCCATCCTTGATTCATCCTAAGCCCAGCACCGTCAGGGCAGGACCTCGGCACGCGTCTGCTTCGTTTTCCGTCGCCATCCTTGTCTCATGGCAGTGCCAGGAGCTCTGGGAGCCGGGGGTGGAGAGGGGACATCGAGCACCAGCTCATCCTCTGCCGTGACCCATCGCTACGGCATCCGTGCCAAGGCCCTTGTTTCACCGAGGGACAGTGCTCCGCGGCTATCAATGAGTCACTTCTGCTTAGGACAGCAGTATAAATTAACTTGGATGTCTGTGTGATCCTATCAGTGTTATCACGGGCTCTGTATTTTAAGGCTTCAGAGTAAATAAGTGTTTTCTCCAGATGACATATGAACCTACAGGAGCAGGGTGAGTTGTCTTGGCCGGCTCTGGCACAGCAGTAGAACCCCTATAGGGTTTTTACCACCAGTTGTCTAACTGGACTAATGTTTTATTACAGGCAGAAGGGCGATGGAAGAAGCACCCCGAACCAGCACCCTGTGGAGGGGATCCCGCTTTCCCTTTCCTAAGCACACTGCTGGCCCGGGCAGCGTTCCCTCTGGCTGAGCTGCCCGTGACCTTGGGCAAGCATGCAGCTCCAGCAAGATGATGTGCTCAGCTAACAGCCACCTCTCCTCCTCGGTGTTTTCTCCTCCTTTTCAGAAGAAAAATGATTGTGTTGACCATTTTTTCACATGTATTTTGTTTCTATGAAGATGTAGAAAGACCCGTACGAAATTCAGAAGTCTACATAGAAAATACAGCTGAGGAAGGAAGCTCCATCCTGGGGAAGGGTAAAGGAAAGATCGATCAAAGAGTATCTCTAGCATTCACTTAATTTTATTACTTTAAGTGACTTTATTACCTTCATTTCGCTTTCTGTTGCATTCCAGCACTTATTTAATAAACCCCGCTCCGGTTTTAAATAGCAGCTTAGTTTTTATGGCAATGCTAAACTTAATCAGATGCTCAAATTAGCTTGAAATTAATTATATTGACAGCAATAACCCTTAATTCCCTCTTCAGGTTCTGTCTACAGATCTCCTTCATGACTATATTAAATGCCATTTAGACACAGAGATTAGTTGCAGCCCGGCTGCGACGAGGGCCCATCCTGCAGGCAGTGCCCATGGTGCCCTGGGTGGAGAGGAGACAGAACAGAAATTTGCCACAAGAACAACATCCATTTGGGGGTTGGTGCTTCTTTTACTCAAACTGAGGAAACCTGAGTTTCCCCCAGCATCGCTCTTGGGGTTGTGGGGCAGCCCGAAGGGGCATCACCTCACGGGGGAAAGCAAAGCGTGGAGGAACAGCTGGAGGTCCTCGGGCTGCTCTCGTGTGCGAGGTGAATGCCCTGAAGCACCAGGACCTGCAGCTTCTCCTGGGGTAGGACTGATCCGTGAGGTCTGGCAGGGCAGGGGATCGGGGATGAGCACACTGTGACCATCCAGCATCACCTGGTTCCCTCCCAGCCAACCCCACCGAGCCTTGTGGTGCTCCTCTGCCCGTCACCCGGCCGGTGGCTTTGCACCATTCCTGTTTGAAAGCGTGTCGATGCTTTGTAGGGTAAAAAATCCTCTAAAAAGTTTTTCCTGCTTCTCTGATGGGGCCCGCTCCCAGCCCAGAGCTGGTGTGCTCCAGTTGCATGGTGTTTAAGGCAGCGTTAGAAGCAGGGTGAGCTGGAGATCTCTCCATCGACTCAGCTTGGGCATGTGGACCTCCTTCCTGGCCCCAGCTTGGCCGGGCTCCATCGCAGAGGAGCCCCAAGGAAGCAGAGCCACATCTCGCCATGCCCTGGGCGGGCAGATGGGGGGCTGGGGACCGTTCCTGGTGGCCATGGATGCTTGGGTGTGGGAAGATGCCTTGCCTTTGCTCTCCGGGGTTTCTCTGGGAGCTGCCAGGAAATGTCACCACGTGCTCTCCTGTCTGAGCGAGAGCCTGGCTGGGGCCAGCCCCTCCAGCGGCGGCTGCTATCGATAATTGCTGTGTGTTGGGGGAGAGCCATTTGTTATCGATGCCAGTTTAGAGGTCTGATTAGCTCAGCACGCCTCGTTGCTCTAAAAATAGAGAACTCCCCTGCTTTAACCCGTGCCGGGCTGGCAGCCTGGCACGCCGTCCCGGCTCTCCCACGGGAGCATCGCCCGCTGCTCCGCCGCGGTGTGACCTTTCGCTCAGCCGCCCCGTGTGTCCCGGAGCACACAAGGTGTTAAACTGCATTAATGAGACTGATGTGACAAACCCTGCTCGACGCCCGCTTGCCTGCCCTGAAGTCTGATGCGATTTTGCATTTAAATAGCCAGAAGAGTTTGTAATATTAACGCACGGTTCATTGCCAGCGAAATTCGGGACTGGAGAGTGCAGACAGGCTGATTCATGGAGGATTCCTGCTAAATCTGCTGTAGGTTCCCAGGGACCTGGAAAAAGCATTACGGTGAAAATCAACATGACCTTCTGAAAGCACCGCGCGGAGCCTGGGTCCGCAGGGCTAACGCCGGAGCGCTGCTCGGCGCGGCAGAAGCCTCCCCCATTGTTTGCATTCTGGCTGGACGACAGAAAAGTAATCAAATTAGAATTAAAAAAACCACAACCCGAGCGATGTCCGCAGACGATGTTTAACTTACGTGATGCATGTTGTCGTGTGCAGGCACACACATGCCCCTGCGCCGTTGTCATGTTAAAGCTTGTTTCGCTTTTGATTGGCTCCGAGGCGGAATAGCATGGGGGCTGTAATGTAACTTGTTTTTCCTTTTGGAATGAATAACTCTTGCGGTAAAGCTGACACGAAGCATAAATTTGTTAAATTACATAAACATTATTGCGACCCATAAAATTCAATGAATCCTCGTCGCCTGTTTACTCATGGCTGGCTTTACTGTTTGCACAATGTAATTTAACGTGTCAATTTGCTTTTAAATAAAAAACATCTGGCCTTTTGACATGCCAAAAAAGCTGCAGAGATGATCTGAGGAAGGAGCTAAAAGCCCGGGCTTTGCACAGCAGTTAGCAAGGGGCTCTTAAAAGGAAGCCAATATCATCCAGATCAATTGACGGCCTCTTGGCAAACCTAATTCTGCAAACCCTGTAAGATTAGTAAATTTTATCCTAATTAAAATTAAGAATAGCTACGGAAGGCTGGCACGCGCTTTGCAATTACATCTCCTGCCAATATTGACATCCATTCTATTGGATTTTTAAACAATCTTATTATTTTGTAATCATGAATAACAAGAAGAAAATTATACTTTTATAAGAGATTTTTATTCTGGATGAACTACGGAGTCCCAGTAAATTAATTCACTGCCCTAAACCCCTCAGCTCAAGATTCTCCTGGAAAATCGCAGACTTTGGTAATCGGGCTCGGACGGGCGTCCGCGTACACGCGGCTCCGCACTAAGCAGGGCCGGTAAATCTTGGCTTAATCCCTAATAAGCGGTAATACCTATCGCTCCCCCAGACAGCCCACGGAGGATGCTGACCTAAATAACGGGAGTTGAGAAGCCACATGTGGCAGAAATCCTCCCGCGAGCCCGCAGCCGTGCCGTCGACGGCTGCTCCCGCTGATTGATGGAGACGTTTATGATTTGCATAGGAGACAGTTCGTGTAATTACGGATTACCGAATAAAGCCAATTGGTTGCAAAGATTAGAGAGGCCACGTCCCGTAGGAGCCGTCAGAGAACCGCACGGCGTTCCTCGGTCCTGGATGCATCGTCAGGGCAGAAAGCCTGGTCCGGGGAGAGGAAGACTCGAGCCCTCCCCGCTCATCGCCTGCCCCGGCCGGCGGTTCGAGGCGCTGATGGAAAACAAGCAGCCCAGCGCCGGGCCAGACGTCAGCTTGTGGGGTAATTAGAAACCCTCTGGAAAAATCAGAGCAGAGCCCCGCTATGAAATCAGGAGGTTACAGCGAGTTCAGGCCTTGTTTTAATTAAGGGAGAGACATCTCTTCCTTGAGGGAACGCTGAAATCACGTTACGGCCGACAGGAAAGCTCTCCCGTATTGTCAGCGAGGGTTAGACGCATTCGTGCGTAAATAAATTGTGATTTCTCTTCACCCGCTAGGATAACACACAATATTTTCTTTTAAAGTGTATGGGATTGGCGGTGGTTTCACTCTAATCAAGTTCTTGGCATTTCGTACAGGCTTATAATGGGACTCAAGTAGTTGCACATTTTCTGTAATTGGACTCGAGTAATTGCACGTATCTCTAAATGATTAATGAACGGAATTAAAAAGTTTGAAAAAAGTCGCCTGCTACACTGCAGAAAATGTAACGTCAGCGAGGCCGGGGGAGAGAGGCTCTTACGCAAATATTTATGGGCTGGTGGCTAAAAGGCTGGGTGACAGAGGAGAGGTCCCGCAGCCCGCGTGCTGCGGGGGCAGGCGCAGGGGCCGGCGAGGAGCCGGTGTAAAGCACAAAGCTTAGGCGGGGATTAGCGGATCGAGATATTAGAGAGATAACACGTGTCAGAGGTGACTTCTGCCAAGCTCCATTTGATCGTACCTCACAGCGGACAAAAGAAATAAATAAATTCCAGCCCATGGGTTTCGGGGGGGGGTTCACAGAGTGGCGACTGCGAGACGATTTCTGCTTTGTTTCCCTTCCTGCGAGCTAGCGAGCGGATGCCTCCGCTCCCTCTGCACTTATTAAGGGACGGGATTCGATCGGAGTGTTGGAAACATATGGTGCAAATCACTTGCTTTGGAAGTCGTCTTAGCAGGAAGGGAAAAAAAAAGAGCCGTGGATACCCATATGTAAAACCTGACTGCAAACACGACAAGGGGAAGGCGGATTCTGCCTGCTGCAGCTCCCAGTCTGGAAACACTTACGCCTCCGATGACATTTGCTGTGCTGCCTGGAGAGATCCTCCGCTTCCCGGGGTCTGCAGCCTGCGGCCAGATGTGCACCGAGCGGGGCGGGCTTGGGCACGGGTCGGTTTGCAAGGGGACAAGTGCACCCATCTGCACCCATTCCTCGGCTCCTGCACCCATGCTTGGCTCCTGCACCCCTCTGCACCCAGCACTCAGCTCCTGCATTCATCTGCACCCATTCCTTGGCTCCTGCACCCATGCTTGGCTCCTGCACCTCTCTGCACCCAGCACTCGGCTCCTGCACCCATCTGCACCCATCACTCGGCTCCTGCATCCATCTGCACCCACGCTTGGCTACTGCATCCATCTGCACCCATGCTTGGCTCCTGGATCCATCTGCACCCATGCTTGGCTCCTGGACCCATCTACACCCAGCGCTTGGCTCCTGCACCCCTCAGCACCCACGCTTGGCTACTGCATCCATCTGCACCCATGCTTGGCTCCTGGACCCATCTACACCCAGCGCTTGGCTCCAGCACCTGTTTGCACCTAGTGCTTGGCTCCTGCACCCCTCTGCACCCAGTGCTTGGCTCCTTCACCCACCTGCACCCATGCTTGGCTCCTGCACCCATCTGCACCCAACGCTTGGCTCCTGCACCCAGCGTGGTTGCTAATGAGGATGAAAAACCGCTTCCCAACAGAAAATCCATGCTTTTCCCTGTGGTGCAAACCCTACAGGTGTGTGATGCGCGCCCTGTGCTATGCCCGGAGCAGGGACCCGTGTTACCAGCCACCCGCATGGTCCCAGTCCTCGTTCTCGCAGAGCTGGAGCAGTCAAGCATCGCTCTGCCCACGTTCCATTGGGGTTTCTGGGCTGATCTTCAGACTTTTGAAATAAATAACATTTATGCAAGGAGGCCACTGCCAGGACAGCACAGCACACGCTGCCTGCTCTGTAGTCTCCCTCCTCTTCATCGCGTTGTGCTCACACCACCGCTGCCACTTTCTCACCACCTCCGGTGACACCGTCCGCCGAGCAGCCTGGCCGGGAACAGAGGGGACGTGGGCACCCTGACAGCCACCGCTTCCCAGCTTGAGCTGCACTAAAACTCATCCCGTGCTCGGGGCGGGTGTTCGAAGTCCAAGCCAGCTCCGAAGCAGCCACCCCAAGGGATGTGGGAGGGATGGTCGCTGCTGGGATGGGGGCTTGGGGCAAGCGCCTGCTCCCTGGGGACTGAAGCACAGGACACAGCCCCCCCCAGGGAGAAAAGGGGCATCCCTGCTGCTAGGAAAACAGGAGAAATCCGTGGCTTTGGGCTGCAGACTGGAAGCGTTCGGTGTAGGAGGTGGGCACCCGGGCAGCAGAGCCAGCAAAGGCAGCTCCGTGGGGTGCCTGGTCCCAGCCCAGTGTCGGCCAGGACCGCAGGAGGGGACTCTGGGTGCCGGCTCTGACCCTCTCCCTTGCGCTGCCAAGTCTGTGGCCTCCCCTGCACTGGCTGGAAATGAGCGTTGCTGCCTTGTTTTGCTGTATTTTTTGGCTGCCGGTGGGTCCTGCTGGTTTCTGAGCCACGCTCAGAGGTGGTGGCATTTTTTTCAGAGCTGCATTTGCAGCACAGGACAGGGGGATCTTGCCCTTTTCCCAGAAGTGCCAAGAATTACCCTCAATCAAGAGACCTTCCTGCTCACAGGATTCAGGCATTGTTGGAAAAAAAACCTTCCGAGACAAACGATGATTGTTTAAATTATGGAATAAGTGTTTTTGAGAAAAAACAAAATGTGCTAAAGGCTTTACTAGGAGCCTGCCATGCCGGAGGGGCTCCGGGTCAGGGCTGCGCAGCCGAGCTGGGAACAGTTTCAACGTGCCCGGGGGCAAAGCACCAGGCAGGTGTGAGCTTCTGCACCTCGGACACGGGGACGTGAGTTTGAGGTCTGCAGCCCCGTCCCTGGCTCGCCCACCCCGGGGCAGCCGGAGCCGGGACGGATCCTGCGGGAAGAGGCGTGGGATCTGTGGGAGGTGCAGGGTGGGCTGGGGGAGTGATGGCTGGATGTCCTGGCTTGAAATGAATCTGAGCTGGTTTAGGAGGAGGTTGACTACTTCCCTGCAGCATAACCGGGCAATAAACCTACAGCAGAGGGAATTTTTGAAATGCCAGCGCACGCGAAGCTGATAAGACCAGACTACTGCTCCTCTGTGCGTGCGAAGAGCGGGAGCTGCCCGCTGCCAGCCCAGCTTCAGGCTCCTAATTAAACCCGGGGCCCCGCAGGTCCCCTCTCACTCTAAACACTGGCTCTTGATGGATGGCCTGGTGCTCCATCCCAGGATGTCAAATAAACGGAGATTAGAGGAGGTGCGTGGGGAGCGGCGTGCCGAGCCGCCAGGGACGGGGCTGAGCTGATAACAAGCCCCGAGCCCAGACTAAACACGGCGAGGGGCTGCGAGCCCCTACCCCGGCGGAGATCACGCTGGGTGTGCTGGCTGCCCTACCCCGGGGATCGCTGCCGGCTCTGCCTGGGCGCCTTGGCACATCGGCACGCGCCGGTGCTCGGGGGTGACGGGCACGGCTGGGCAGTGCTTGGCCAGGGCTCTGCTTGGCCAGCACTGGCGGACTGGAGCAGCGTCCCGGTGCAGCCCGGGCTCCTCTCGCCGGGTGACGGTCACCCCTTGGCTCTGCCCGGCGCCGCCATCCCATTGGGAATGATGTCATTCCCACGATGGCTTTGGCACCGTCCTCTTGGCCACGGCTGCTGGCCCGGGCACAAAGAGAGGACGGTCTGGGCAGGCGGGGATGGCCAGATGGGATCACAGGGTGGGAGGAAAGGTGCAGCTTTCAAGCCTCTTTTATTCCCCTTTTTGGCTACAAATCAGCATCTCGCTAGATCCTGGAGCTGCACGGGGACGGCAATGACCCCTTGAAGCCTTCACCGAGCTTTGCAGCCAGCCCCAGGAGGGCTCGGCGTGCTACAAGCCCCTCTTCATCAGTCTGTGGGGAAGGTGGGTGAAGCCCCTCAGCCCCACGCCTGCCCAGCAGCCCCCCTGCACCCAGAAGTTGGGGGTTTTCTAGCACTCCAGGCCAGGAGAAGGCATTCAAAGGCCAGAAAGAGCAGTGCTCTCCGTGTCCCATGGCTGGGGCTGCTGCCCACCCTCGGCAGTGGGAAGCACTGGGGTGGCGGGGACGGAAAACTGGGCTGAAATCTCTGTCCTGGTGTGAGCTGGCAAAACCAAATGACAGTGAAGCAACAGCAAAATAGGATTTATAATACCCTCAGCTTCACTCTCCAATTTCAGCGTTGAAGATGAATGTTTGCTGCACTGTTATTCATTTATACATTTTTTTTCCTATCTCCTGAGAGACACCGTGCTTCCCAACACACACACACAAAATGCATTTACTGCTATTGCTAAAAATCATATCAGTTCTGCCTTATAAGTACATGCTCACGAGTGTTCCTCTGCATCCTCGTGTCCAGACCCACCCATGAAGTTGCAGCCCTTGGGGTGTGGGTTCACGCCGGGTGAGCAATCGCTCTGGAGGCCACGAAGCCACACGGTTCCCGTGAAGTTCTGCAAGATGGGTGTGCTCAGGTGGTCGTGGCTGCCTGGGCTGCCAGCCCCCCGGGCACGGGGACGGGGATGCGCTCGGCTGGGGACGCCAGCACGAGGACCGTGGCCGTGCTGCCACGCGAACTTGGCCTGCAACGCACCGCGTGAGACGGCTGCGATAGATCCCGGGGTGATAAAACGCGCGTGGTGTTGTGTTGCAAAAGGAACAATGAATGTAAATGAGTTGGAGCGGGCTTTATTATTAAAGGGAAGATTGATGGTTCAGCTATCTGTTGTGGGAAAAGCTGCTGTCCTTATTAAATGTAATTACCTGCAGCGCTAACAAAAGCTTGCTGCTTTCCCCGGGTCGGGCTGCCCTCTGCTTTGGCAAACGTTAATAAGCAGCAGCCGGAAGAGCCGGCGGAGGAGTTCAGAGGAGATGCCCATCGCACCCGGCGCTTGCTAATTGCCAATCAAGGGTGAACGTGGAGTTGGTCAGGGCGGCTGTGAGAGCGGCCATGTGGGACGAGGCGCTTGGCCGGGCTCAGCGCTGCCGAGGGGACCTGCAGCAGCACGGCTCTGCGTGAGCACCTCGAGGCGGGGAAGAGCCTTGGTCCAGATGGCTCCTGGGAAAAATCCACCTGCCCAGAGGAAGGAGATGCTTCTCCCAGAGCGTGTGTGGGAACGGGTCACCCTCGTGCCCTTGTGTTGGGCTCCTTCAGCTGGAGAACGATGCTCGGACGCTCCTCGCGCCGTCTTGCCCGGGGATGGTGCTGGTGCAATAACGACGCTGGTGACCTCACAGGAACGAGAACAAAAGCCGGGATGTGGAGAGGAGGAGGCAACATCCAAAATGAGATGCTTCGGAGCGCTTTGATCTGCTATTGTTTTAATTAACGCTTCTAATGTGAGATTCTGGATAAAGGATACGTGGATCATCAATTTAATGAGCTCTCCCTTTGGAGGAGGTGTGAGCAAGTCTCCAGGCCGGGCTTGGAAGCTTCCCAGCAGAGTCAGCGCGGGCTTGGCTGTCCTGGAAAATCTCCGGGAGCAGGGAGCAAGCAGAGACAAAGGTTTCTGCTCGCTGGTGGGAAAACAAATGCCCGTTTCCAACTTTCCCTAACGAAGCACAAACAAATGCAGTCTCCATCGCTTTTAAGAGATGCTTCCAACCTGACCTCTCAGCTCCCACCGGCTGGAGAAAACCTCTGGGAAGCACGGAACGACCCTTTCTGGAGCGCAGGTGGTCCAAGGCGCTGTCAGGCCGTGGGTGTACAGCATGGGGGTCGTTAAAGGCTTTCCTGGAAGACTGGATGTGATTTTTCCAAGCAAGGGGAGGTTGGAGGAGAGAGGCTGAGCAGGATCCCCTGCCCACGGCCAGAGCCTGGGGCTTTGCTGGGAGCTGCTGACACCCAGGCAGTGGGAGCAGTGAGGGAGGACCACGGCTTGGTGCATCTCCAGGGACGCACGAGGGTTTTTCCTCAAGGATTAGCCAAGCCAGAGGATCTGCACCGCGCCTCGGAGGGTCTGAGCCAGCGAGCCGAGTGGAGCTGAGCAGCGGATCTGCACAGCCAGGGCAGCACACGGAGGATAAACGGCACATCCGTGCCTGCCCGTGACAGTCGTCCTCGCCAGTAAATCACCAGTGCGGGCAGCAAGCAGCGGGGAGGACACCCAGTGAGGCACAGCCACGCTGCCGGGGCGGCGAAGCCTTCCCCGTGGGCTGCCGGAGGGGTGATTGATGGCTCCGGGTCTCCGGTGTGTTTAAATGGGCAGGTGAAATAAAGAGGCACGAGCTGGGCATCATGCCGGAGCACAGTGGTCCGGGGAGCCGTTTGTACCCCGAATCCCAGAGCTGCCTCAGACTGAGGGAATTTCCTTGCATCAGATCCAGAGAAATTGCCCCTTGAAGCCAAACTCTTCATTTTGAAGGATGCAGCAGGGACGATGCCTCTGGGCCCGAGGAGCGGCCGTGAACCTGCAAATTCAGGCAGAACCTGCAAATTCAGGCAAAGCCCACAAACCGCGTCCCTCAGCCTCCCCCGGCAGCAAAGCAAGGGCTGGAGCAGCGGCCAGAGGTCTGTGGAATCCACTCACCCTCCGGTGCCGCGGCCAGTTTGTGCTTCCCCGGGGCTTCTCCCTGCCAAAAAGAGGGATGCCCGGAGGGACGCCCGGGAGAGGGATGCAGGGTGTGCCCGGCCGCTTCAGAGGCACCAGAGTCGCACACCTCGCTCCAGAGGACTCGAATTAATTGCTCCAATGGAATAATTGCTGTTAAAAGTCTTCTCCTAGTTGTACAATTGGGCTGGTTGCCCGGACAGACGGACAGCAGCACCCACACCGTCTCGTTCCCCCTCCCCACGCTCAGCCCCGATGCTTCAGAGAGTGCCAGGACTGAGCCGTGGCTGCCGGCCGGCGAGGCGGCACAAATACCCAGGTTTCAAGCCGACCTGCAAGACCTCCAGATTTGCAGGCAGCGTTTTCTGATCTGAGCCCAGCTATTTTCTTCGGTGGCAAATAACAGAGCCCCGAAGCGGCTGCCGCGCCGTGGGCTGGGGGCAGCGGGTCCCGCCGGCGGGCTGGGGATTGCAGCTGGAGAAGGGTTTTTTGCAGTTTTGCCTGACAGAGGAATAAAGAGAGGGAATTTTCTCCCCGAAGCGTCTGCAAGTAATTTCAAGTTGGGAAGCTATCATTTTTCTAATGGCAGCACTTGCTGTAAATTCATGGGGATGTCATCAGAGCCGTAGGACTCCGTCCAGCTCCCATCAAAGCCGGTGGAAGCGGCTTGCTGCTTCCCTCAGACCTCACCGGGGTCTGGACTTGGCCGTTGCGTTGCTGTTCCAACACATGGGGTGAATTCAGGGTGCTCCATAAATAATTATCACGAACAGCAAGGACTGGGACATGCTTCCTTAGGTCCTCCCTGGTTGCCAGAGTCATTAACCTGCCTTGGCTTCCCAGCCTTGCTCTGCAGTCAGGATGGCACCCGAGGTGGCTGGTGAGTCACCCGAGAGACGATCGCAGGTCCCGCAGCGCCGGCGTGCGAAGCTTTGTGCTGGCAAGGCAGGGACAGACCCCACGGAGGCAGAAGCCTTTCCCCCCAAACAAGAAACAGAGATTTTCAAAGGTGACGTTGAGCCCATGGTGCCTGGTGGCTTTCCAAAACTGCTGTTCCCAGAAACACCCCAATCCATAAGCACCTCGCCCGGCTCACCTGGCATCACTCATGGAGAAACCCTTCGGCCATCAAACCTTGTGGTTGCGTAAACCTTCTTTCTGACAGTGACAAGGGCCTCCATTTTACACAGAGCTGGGTTTTTTTGGACAGGTAGGGTTGGCAGGAGCCACAGAGACGAAACCCGGCGAGCTGTGAACCATCCTCTCCTGGGGTGCTTTGGTGCTTGGAAAGGCTGCAGATGACGGGAAGAGAGGATGCTGAGCTCCCTTCATCCTCGCGCAGCAGCCGCTGGCCCCATGGCAGCCGTGGCAGCTCACGCCGTTGGCAGGGAGCGCTGGGTTGAGCTAATGGTTATAAAAAAAGCCCCTTTTCCTTCTGGCATCTTCACCCCCTGCAGATCAGGAAAGAAAGCTGATTTTTTTTCAATTTCATTTACTACAGGCTGAAAGATTACTGTACAGGGCTGGCTCCCCTGTCCTCCAGCTAGTTAGAGCACAATGCTGCTTAAATTGTCTTTTTGATAACTGTTCTGGCTGCAAGAACAGAGGTTTCTGTGGGGAATTCACACTGGGCTGCCTTCGACTTCCCCCATCCTTCATATTGCAATATTACTCTTTACCTAGCAGAAGATATTCCTAATCGGCTTCACAAAAAGCAATAAAGCCTTTTCAACGCTTCATTGGCTTTGACATTTAAGGCACGCAGCAGGCAGGAGCGCAGGTGGAGGAAGGTGCTGCCTGGTCAGAGCAGGGCAGAGGGAGGTGGGTGCTGCCATCTCATGAGGCATCGCTCCATCTCATGGGGCATTGCTCCGCTGTGTCATGGGGCATCAGTCCATCTCATGGGGCATTGCTCCGTTGTGTCATGGGGCATTGCTCCATCTCATGGGGCATTGCTCCGTTGTCTTACAGGGCATCACTCCGTTGTCTCATTGGGCATCGCTCCTCTCATGGGGCATCACTCCATCTCATGGGGCATCGCTCTGTCTCATGGGGCTTTGCTCCGTTGTGTCATGGGGCATTGCTCCATCTCATGGGGCATTGCTCCATTGTCTTACAGGGCATCACTCCGTTGTCTCATGGGGCATTGCTCCATGTCATGGGGCATCACTCCATCTCATGGGGCATCACTCCATCTCATGGGGCGTTGCTCCACTGTCTTACGGGAATCACTCTGTTGTCTCATGGGGCATTGCTCCATCTCATGGAGCATCGCTCCGTTGTCTTATGAGGCATCGCTCCATTGTCTTACGGGGCATTGCTTCATTGTCTGACGGGGCATCACTCCATCATCTTACAGGGCATCACTCTGTCATATTAGGAGTGTTGCTCATGGGTCTCTGCAGTTTCCTGCAGCATCCTGGGACCCCAGGCAGCCCCAGCCCGTGCTGGTCTGGTTTCCCATGTGTCTGCAGGTCCTTCGATTCCTCCCTCTGCTCTGCAACCCATGAGCTGCTCTTCCCACCTCGGGAGCTCTCTGCTTTGTGGGCTGCAGCTCTCCTGCCCCAGCTGTAATGGCTTAGTTTTATTAGCCTGTGACTGCAGACGCTAACCGTTGCCTACAAGCCCTGGGAGGATTTCAGCGGGAGTAGGAGTAGCGTGCTGAGCATCCTGGCACGATGCCTTTTCTCCTATAAAGCGTCATGTTTCCAAATGGGTAATTACTGCACTGGGATTTATGCAGTACTTCCTCTAAGTGGTTGTGTGGGCTGCCATTCCTCGATGAATTAAAAAAGAAAAAAATAGAAAAGAAAAAAGAAATAAAAAGGAGCCGAATCCAGCGGTGCTAGCGAGGCAAGGGCAGAAATGAGATCAGCTTGCTCTGCCCTTACCTGGCAATAATGGGAAAGTGCTCTTTCAATTGAGCTGTTCCATTCTTTTGCCCTGAGCTATGAGAAGTAGATTGGATGAAAATTATCAGGCTCCCTGTCTAGAATAAATATTCTTGAAATGGAGCAAGTCATAAATAAGCGAGCAGCAATATCCTGGGTTATGAAGATATAATTTCTATCTTTAATAGCTGAGTAGGCCCCGGGGACTGTCTGGAAGTGGCCTGCCTGGCCCCAGTATTGATGAGGAGAAAAATACAAACAAGCAAAAAAAAAGCCCTTTTGTTTCTTTAACCCTGAAGTTATTGATACTTTGAGAGAAATAACAACGCGCCGCGGCTGAAACCCGTGTCTCCCTTCGCCGCAGAGAGCGGCCACCCCCTTCGGGGTCAGCTGGGGCTCAGCCCCCGGGTCACCGGCTCGGCAGAGCTGCCCCCGGCTCCACCGCAGCCCCGTCCCCGGCTGGTGGGGTGGCACTGCTGGCAGCAGCCCCGCCGCAGGGACGTGCGTGCCAGGAGGGGACGGTGACCTTGCGCGGCGGCCAGGATGGGGGGCAGGGGGGGGGAACATGCCCCTGCCAGAGGGGATTTCGTGGAATAGCTGTGTCCATGTACAGCTCCACCGACAGCCCAGTCTTTGGGAACTGCGAGGTGGGACGATAATGAAGAAGAGTTGCCTGGATGAAGCTCCAATTTTGATGGGATTAGTCTTAGTGGTTTTATTTTTAAAAGCCATTTAATTACTAATCAGCTCTCCCTTACATGCTAATACGTGCTAGCGCTGTTTAAAGCAGTCTGTTAGGGGGCTTTACTGGTGGGCAGCTGGGCTGGCTCTTCAGAGCTGCTTGGAGATGCCCTGCTGTTCCCGGTCCCCGCGCTGAGCTGTCTGCGCCGAGGAGCATCGCCGCGGCTCCGCACGCAGGGGCTGGCTCTGCACCACCTGCAGCAGCCGGCTGCGGGCCGGGAGCCCAGCGCTGCACGGGCTCGGCGTGCGACCCCGGCACAGTCCTACGCTTCTACAAGAAGAAAAAGAAAAAAAGCGAGGTGCACCTTGTTTGTGCGTTACTCGGCGTAACTGCGTGCCGTCGTCTTTGGGGAACGTCCTGAGCGGGGTCCGGGGATGCTGAAGGCTGTAATTCGCGATGGAGGGGGGTGTTCACCCCTCCAGCACCTGTGGGGACCGGTGCTCCCAGCCCCAGTGCTCCCTGCCCCAGCCAGCCCCATCCCCTTAATTTATCGCACAACAGAAACCATTCGTTAATCTTTTAATTATATGGAGTGACATGGGCGAAGTAACTCCTCTCATTTCTGGGCCACTGACACGATTAAGAACTGAAGTCTACTGTTTTGGAAAGAAAACGCTGTAAATTGCCCAGCATGTGAGATCTGCATCACCTTCCCCCGGAACCCCGAGCGAGAGACCGCCGCGAATCCATCACCCAAGCCCTGCTCGGGGAAGATTGCGCCATTATTAAATTATGTGTTTTTTAAAAAAACGACACACTGATCTGTTTCGTACCAGTAAATATGTGATTTACATTTAATTCTGAGTAACCTTTCCCTGATCAGTGAGGTGTGAAGGAATTTAATGACACAAAGCTACATTTATGAAGAGACCATTCATATTCATTAGGCTCACACATTAACAGTCCTGCCGGTGACATCTCTCTAGCAAGTGCTTTATTGCTACAGTTTATGGGGGCCTGGAGCCAAGTGAGCCGCGGCATCCACCGCCCTGCGCAGACAGACCTGTTGGTGATACCACCCGAAAAAGAAATAAATGAAAACAGAGCTTGACATCGGACGTCCCCAGGTTTGGCAGGCGAAGGGCCGGGACAGTCCTTCTGGTTTGGAGGAGCGATTTGAGATGAGAAAGGGAGGCCTAGAGAGGAATATCCTCATTATCTTTGCAATGTTTAGAAAGGAGGAAGTACAAAGGAGAGAAAAATGTCGCTGATCCCGCTCCTTAAAGCATCCAAAAAACGAGGGGTCAAAGGAAAACCCACCCCAGGGTGACTCTGCTGCTGTGGAGAGCACAGCTCCTGCTCCTGGGGTGGGCAACCATCATGAGTCAGACTGGGCATCCCAAATGACGGAACCTAGAGCTGAAAAAACCCCAAAATTGAGACTCAGATTTTGCCATTCTGGTTCTCACTCATATTCTTCATTTCTGGGTTTATGCTGGCTTCATGGATATAGGACAAGGAGGGGCTGGAGAGGTTTGTGAGAGGTTCCCAGGGAGCTCCCCTCACCAGGCAGGGTTCCAGCTGCCCACGGCGTTACGGCAGGATCCCTGCTCTTAAAACCCATCAGTGCCGACAGCCCCTCACGTGTGGGGCTTACTCTGTGGAAGGGTTTCTCACAACACCAAACCTGCCCCAGTTCAAGCCCACAGCTCCCTGCTGCGACGCTTCTGGGGATGGGAATCATAGAATCATAGAATCATAGAATCATAGAATCATGGAATGGTTTGGGTTGGAAGGGACCTTAAAGATCATCTGGTTCCAAACCCCTTGCCATGAGCAGGGACAACCCGGGACCTCATGGCATGGAAAAACCAAGGATACTCCTTGGAAAAAAACCAAACCAGCCCACATCAACAGGTTGCAGCTCCATATTCGGGAGCATGTTGAACCTGAGGTCTGCCATACGAGGAGCTGTGAGGCGTGGGTCACTGCCATGGAGGGCGCAGCTGACCAGAGCAGCTTTGGGGCACCTTCTCTCACGGGATGATGGGGATCTCCTGAGATCCTGTAGCTGGGTCCAAGCTCATCTGTACTTAGCACACGTCAAACACGCTGTTCAAGGAAATTAAAACACGGCTGGTGTTAGAATATCTCCTGCAAGCCCCTGCCTGATGGTGAAGCAAATGAACCGCAACTGTCTGCGTCAAAAAATAATTGGGTGTATGAGGATGCCATAAGGAAATAACGAGCCCAGGGGCACGCTGCGTCCACAGGCACAGGGACACGCACAGGGCAGCTGGAAGGGACCTGGGCAGGGTGGGACCATGGGGAACATCCATGATGCTTTGGAGTGACCCATGCCAGGGGGATGCCAGCACTCGCCCTCCGCCAGCCCTCCCACAGCAAAAATGTTTTGCCTGAATCCATTATAAAGCCCCAGGCAATGGCTCTGCGAGGGAAAGGGAAGCAGCCGGTGTGCCAGGGAGAGCCCCCAGTGCCTCTGTGACCTCGGGAGCACGGTTTATTTTTCCAGCTTCTTATCTTTGTCCCAAGGGAGTCATGAATGGCCGCTGGCGTCTCCCACTGCGGCCATTGAGAGCAGGCATGAGAAACCCCGGGGCCTGCACCGGGATGAGATGCCAAGGGAGACGCTGGTGTCCCAGCCGAGCCCCCCGCCCCGCATCCCCCTTGCCATGGGCACCATGAGCCCCAGAGGTCCTGGGAGTGGTTTTATACCCTTCGCTCCGTCGGGACTGGCTCGCACCCGGATCCCGGCACCAGCTGCTGTAAGGGAAGTGGGCCGGGGGCTCTGCCCACCCCTCCGAGCAGCTCCCTGGGCAGCCCCAAGCCCTCCCTGCAGCCAGAAGAGACCTTCACCCACGCAGCAGCTCCACGCAGGCTCCCGCTGCCCCGCCGCCCTCCTCCTTCCCTGCAACGCCGTTTGCTTGTCCGCTACCCCACAATAAGATAATAATTCCCCTTCCCTTGGGTTCACTTCCTTGGAGGTGTTTACAGAAATATTCCTTTCTCCTTTTGGCATTTTCTTTTGCATCCCAGGCTCCCGTGGCCCCTGGGCACTCCTGGCCCCGTAGCGCTGCCGGCTGCCCCCCGTGATCCCAATCCTTCCCCAGATGGGTGGCCCAGAAACCAGCAACAGGATTATGATTTTCCCCCTGAACATTGCTTAAGATCCAGTAAAAAGAGTAAAAATGACCCTTCACACTGTAAAAATACCCCACAGACCCCGGCTGTCTGTGGCACGCCGCTCCGCTGCTGGTAAGCACAGGGCACGGCGAGAGGTGACCCAGCATCGCCGGCGGGTGAGCGCTCCCTGTTTACCAGCCATCTTCCCAGGAAAAACGCCTTTTAGAGCAGATGACATTGCAACGTGCCCACTTTCGGAGCAGGGAGAAGCAGTCCTACGGGCTGCCTGTGCTGCAAATGAAACATTAATTAATTTACCAGCAGGAAGGATATAAATAACTAAATCAGATGGTGCGACTTATTCATGAGGTCCTGATGGAAGGCAATTGTTATTCCTGGCTGTGCAGGTTAATGAACACGCTCTCCTTTTCCCAGCTTCACAGGCTAAAAATACAACCGGGTCAAGGCATGCCCAGTGGCTGCTGTCCCCCCGAGCCCAGCATCCCCATGGCCCCGGGGGTCCCCCGCGCACAGCACCCCGGGAGGGAACACGTGCTTGGGGCTGGGGCGCAGGGCAGGTCGTTGAGGGCAGGAAGGAGGAGCCGAGTGTCTGGGAGCTGGTGCTGCCGAAGAGCCAGAAATTCAACCCGTTTTGGTCACCCCTTTCCCTGGATGAGGCACAGGGAAGACCTCGTCCGGGCTGAGAGCAAGCTGCAGAGATGAACTCCAGCGTTCCCGAGGTCTGAGCTTTCTGGTGTCCTTGATTTCATGACCAAGTTGGGGACGCGCTGTTCTTCTAAGACTGGTGCGTTGTAAACTGGCCCTTTGTGAAGGCGCATTGACCTCCCCAGCGCACGGCGCTTCTGCGAAGGACGCGTTAGGTCATCGGGCAGCAACAACCCAGCACTGTAGGGGTTAAATCAAATTATTGCTCTGCCCTAATAAAAATTGCCAAATATTTCAGCCAGGCACTGAGGGTGATAAAGCAGCCGGGGAAGTACCTGCGGCTCCCCGCGTCGCCGAACTGGAGTGCCCCAAAATCCCGACGCAGCAGGGCAGCCCCTGCCTCCCCGCAGCCGGCACGGTGACATTCGCATCCCCAAGCGCTGCCGGATTTGGGAAATCGATCCCTGCAAGTGGGAATGCCCGGGGATGAGACTGGGAATTAGCGCTCCAGTGCTGCGAACACCCATCAGCATCCGGGAGCAGCCCGGCTCCTGGCGTGGGCAGCCCAGGGGCTGCGGGTGCAAGAGGCACACGCCACGGGTCTGCTGGTTTCATGAAGACCCCTTCCTGCTTTGGTCTTATTATGGGATGGGGTTATCTAAAAAGCACACTGCCCTCATACCCAGGCCTTGCCTTCGCTTGCTGCCATGACTCGGTAGACGGTGAGGGCTCTGAACAGCACAGCAGCAGACTTGCGACGTGTAATTAGTGGCATACGCTAATCACGGAGGTGACAACAAGCCCGCTGAAGAGCAGGGGTCTCTGCTAACCCAAGCTGAGCCCCTGTTACATTACAGCGAAGGTGGGCTGCGGGGAGGGGGCGAGGGCAGCCCTGGGCACTGGCAGCACCGTGCGTGCCGGAGCAGCACGGCGTGTGCCGGCCCAGCACCGCAGCCCCTGCCCTCGGTGCGGTCGTGCTCATGCGGGCTCGGGGCACCTCGGCCGAATCCTTCAGCCCCCGCACCGGGCACATCCCCGGAGCCCAGCGAGGGCATCCCGGGAGCAGCAAGCCCCTCTCTTGCCTCCCCAGATCATACTCTCGCTCTGGCAGATCCTGCCTTGCTTCCCCTGAAGCAGAGATTTTCCACCATGTGCTGCCTTTTCATTTGCCAGTGCTTAAAAGGATTGGAAAGATTAGGAGATTTCAATTTAGCAGCAGGCAGGCAGCGTTTCAGGCAGCTTCCTGCTCCCAAACAACGTGCCCTAATCAATAACACCAGACCACAGCCCACAAAACTGCTCTGAAGTGAAAACAAGATATATTTTTTAAAGGGGGAACTAAAAAAAAATAAAAAAGGGAAGAGCAAGCAAGCCCCAGGCCTCTGCTTTCGGTTTCTGTACGTGTGTACACTCGGTTGAGGAGAGTTTGTAAAGTGCGGGCCAGTAGAAAACTAAAATTGCTGAAGTTGAATTGATTGCTCAGTCTGTCCCCTCTGAGTTTACCAAAGCTCTGGTTTTATTTGCCTGGACTTGAGGTGCTGCTCGTGGAGAAGGAAGAAAGCTGGACACCCAAGGCGCTGGGTGTCCACCCCGGAGCAACCATCAGCTGGAGCCAGCCCAGGGGAGAGACCTGGACTGAGCCGCGCCGACCAACATCCCGCAGCCTGGGAGCGATGTCTCGGGATCCGTCGGGCTGGGACTGACGCCTCAGCATCCCGCAGCCTGGCAGTGGTACCTCAGCATCCATCGGGCTGGGAGTGATGCCTGGGCATCCCGCACCCTGGGACCGATGCCTCAGCATCCCGCAGCCTGGCAGTGGTACCTCAGCATCTGTTGGACTGGCAATGGTACCTCAGCATCCCACACCCTGGGACTGATGCCTCAGCATCCCGCAGGCTGGGAGTGGTACCTCAGCATCCGTTGGGCTGGGAGTGATGCCTCAGCATCCCGCAGCCTGGCAATGGTATCTCAGCATCCCGCAGCCTGGCAGTGGTACCTCAGCATCCATCGGGCTGGGAGTGATGCCTGGGCTTCCCGCACCCTGAGACTGATGCCTCAGCATCCCGCAGCATGGCAGCGGTACCTCAGCATCCCACACCCTGGGAGTGGTACCTCAGCATCCCACAGCCTGGGAGCGGTACCTCAGCATCCAATGGGCTGGGAGTGATGCCTGGGCATCCCGCACCCTGGTGCTGATGCCTCAGCATCCCGCAGCCTGGCAATGGTATCTCAGCATCCCGCAGCCTGGCAATGGTACCTCAGCATCCCGCAGCCTGGCAGCGGTACCTCAGCATCCATAGGGCTGGGAGTGATGCCTGGGCATCCCGCACCCTGGGACTGATGCCTCAGCATCCCGCAGGCTGGCAGCGATGTCTCAGCATCCGTTGGGCTGGGAGTGATGCCTCAGCATCCCGCAGCCTGGCAATGGTACCTCAGCATCTGTTGGACTGGCAATGGTACCTCAGCATCCCACACCCTGGGAGTGGTACCTCAGCATCCCGCAGCCTAGAAGCGGTACCTCAGCATCCATCGGGCTGGGAGTGATGCCTGGGCATCCCGCACCCTGGGACTGATGCCTCAGCATCCTGCAGGCTGGCAGCGATGTCTCAGCATCCGTCGGGCTGGGAACGTTGCCTCGGCATCCCGCAGCCCGGGAGCGATGCCTCAGCACTGGGGCTGCACATGGGCTGGCTGTTATTAAAACGTGTAGCGCCAGTCAGCACCCAGCGATCGGCACGGAGATATCATTGTCATCCGGTGTAGCGTGACTTTATTTTTTTTTTTCTCCTCTCTTTTCACTTTGATTGGAATAGAGCCTCCTGGGAGACGTGAACTCATCGCAAATGGCTTCCCAGGGATGGGAGCAAATGAAATGTAACAAATCTCCATTTGCAATTTTGGGGGCACGTGACTGGAATGGGAAACGGGATGGCGGAGCTGAGCTCTTCCTCGGTGCATTACCGAGCAGTTAGTGGCTGCTGCCTGCGAAACTAAACCCTTTATCACCTTCATCCTTCATTTCCAGCGCAGCTAAATAATGTGGCAAAACGGCACAGCCCGTCCCATTTAGCCCGGGACTGCTGCTTCCCCAGCACGTGCAAGAGGGAGAATATTTTATTTCAGCTTTCTGCAGAGCTCTGTAACCCGCTATGCGAAATGAGGTGTTTGAGAGGCTCTAGCAGTGCCGGGGGGCTCCTGCGCCTGGTGAGCCCTGTGCATGCACCGTGCCATAAAGTGCCATGCCATGCCGTGCCGTGCCGTGCCATGCCATACCGTGCCATGCTGTACCATGCCATGCCACGCTGTACCTTGCCATGCCATGCCGTGCTGTGCCATACCATGCCATGCCGTGCCATGCCGTGCCGTGCCATACCATGCCATGCCGTGCCATGCCGTGCCATGCCATACCATGCCATGCCATGCCATGCCATGCCATGCCATACCATGCCATGCCGTGCCATGCCGTGCCATGCTGTGCCATGCCATGCTGTGCCATGCCATGCCGTGCCATGCCATGCCGTGCTGTGCCATGCCGTGCCATGCTGAGTCGACCCCTCCCCAGGTCCCCACAGTTTCAGCCGTGCTGGCGCACCTCTGCTGGTCACAGCTCCCTGCGGTTTTGCCAGGGACGCCGGCGCAGTGTCCCTCTGCCCGGAGCCCGGCACTTCTCTCTCCATTAGGCCGAGCCGTTCCACCCCGCGGGCAGGGCCGAGGCCGTCTCTAATCACGTCGCTGCTGCGCGGGGAAATCAGCCTTCCCGCGGCACAGCCCCGCGCCGCTCAATTACTGCTAATGGGCACGAGGCCGCTCCGGCTGAAACACGCTGTTCCAGAGTGATGATTTTATTTTATTTTTTAACCTCCCAGCAGGATCAATTGCGATTGTCACTCAACTGGAAGGCTAAACAGCGCCGAGCTCGCTGGCCTCAGGTGGATTTGTTCGACAGCCTTGTTTCGCTAAGGAGTTTCATGTTCTTGCAGCAAAACAGCGAAGCTGCCTCCCAGCTGCTGACCAGTGCATCCCAGTCTCTGCCTCACACAGCGCTGGTGATGCTGGTGTCCAGCTCCTGTACCAAGCCTGCGGAGGTTTTTTTATTTTAATTCATTAAACACAAACTGGAGTGGCTTAGTGCAGTCTCCATGGCACAGATAGATGTGAGCCGGACCAGCGGCACGTAACCTACTCCAGCAGCAATCCTCAGGAGATGTGCTCCAACACACCCACCCCACGGCTTGCTCGTTACCGCCTCGCTCGTTATTCCCACGCTGGGATGCAGGGCAAGCACAGCACTAGGGGAGGGGCTGGGTGCTGGTGCTGACCCCGGCACAGGGAGCCCACATCGGGACCCTCGTTCCTGGGTGCCACTTGTGCCCTTCCCATCCTGCCGCCCCGCGCAGATCAGCTGGGGACGGGGGTCCCGGCTCACCCCTCGGCCACACCACGGCTTCTCCAGCCCTTAGGGAGACCTCGCCGCGCGTCGGCTGGGCGCAGGGTTGGGGCAAGGCTTCAGTGTTCTGCTGTGCCAGAGCCCCGACCCCCCGCACCCAAGGAAGCACCCCAGTCACAGAATCACAGAATCCCAGCATGGCAGGGGTTGGCAGGGCCCTCTGTGGGTCACCCAGCCCAACCCCCTGCCCAAGCAGGGTCACCCAGAGCAGGCTGCACAGCACCGCGGCCAGGTGGGTCTTGAATATCTGCAGAGAAGGAGACTCCCCAGCCTCCCTGGGCAGCCTGGGCCAGGGCTCCGTCACCCTCAGAGGGAAGAAGTTCTTCCTCAGGTTCAGCTGGAGCTTCCTCTGCTCCAGTTTGTGCCCGTTGCCCCTTGTCCTGTCACTGGGCACCACTGAAAAGAGCTTGGCCCCATCCTCCTGACCCCCACCCTGCAGATATTTATAAGCATTTATTAGGTCCCCTCGCAGCCTCGCAGTCCCGGCGGTGCAGGGTGCTGCGCGGGTCCACGGCTGCAGATTCAGTTTATTTTTTGATTCTTTGTGACTGACAAACCTGAGAAGTTTGGGCCCTGGGGTTTTGGGTTCTTTTTGGCTTGTTTTATAAATATCCAAGCGGCTTTGGCAACCGCATGAGAACGCTGAGCCTGACGAGTAACAGATGCAGCTCTACAGAAGCGTTAACTGAGCTGCGGGGTGAAGCAGACGCGAATGCAAACACAAAAATCCCTGGGTTTGTGCCCTGCCCGGGAAAGCCCCGTCCGAGCCCGATTACTCATGTCCTGCCCCGCTGCCGGTACCTCTGCGGACCAGCCCCGTGTTCACACGCCCACGGCGGTGCCGGGCTCTGGGGACGAGTTCCCAGGAGGAACCCAGCTGGGAAACCGCCCCGGCACCCAGCCCGGCCGTGCATCGCCCTGCTGCGACCGCAGAGCTCCGCTCGCTGCCGGACGCAGGCTGCGGGCGAGGGTGAGGGCAGGGTGCTGCAGGTCCTGGTGCCACTTGGGGATGCTCTGGGGCATCTCTTCCCGGGGATGGGCTAAGGTGGGATGCAAGGGGCAGAGCGCAGAAATGCCCGGGGAGGAGATGCCCATGGCAGGAGGGGGACCGGGGCAGGGAGGTGAGGCAGGGAGGTGACTCGGCAACCTTTGGGAGAACTTGCTGCAGGAGGTGGTGGAAGTGAAGAGTGGCAGAGAGGGGCTGCAGCCCCCCAGCCCCCAGTTCTGGGGCGTTTCTGCCTCTCGGGACACCACTTTTCTCGCAGAGCTCCTCGCAGAGCAGCGACGGGGCATGGGTTTTGCTGGAGCAGCTTGTGGGAGCAGGGGCCGAATTTAGCAGCGAGCACATGGGGCTGTTCCGGGTTTGGGGCCGGTCCCTCGCACCTGCTGGGAGCCCTCGGGGCCGGCACAGGGCAGGCTGTGCTGGGCTGGGAAGGTGGATCTTCGCTGCTTTATTTTCCAGGAGGAGCGCTAATTTTAACTGAACAAACAAAGGAGGCAGGCTCTGCTAATGAGACACAGATGAATCTCAGCTGGCTCGGAGGGTGTTCGGGGAGCTGTTTCTCCAGCACTAATAGCCCAGCCTACAACAACGAACGAAGCTGATATTGTTTGTTATTGTTAATAGATGCTAATGATAACTTTGTCTGCAGTTCTGGGAGGCTCCTGGATGTCAGCGTGGGGAAGGTGCCTGTCACACGCGCTCACAAGGTGAACGGCAGCAGCCGAAACACGGTGACAAGGGGCTGGTGCTGTTCGGGGCTGTGTGACTGCACCCCACCCCGCTGTCCCACTGAAGGACGTGCTCGGTGGCCATCCCCTGGGTGGGAAGGGAGCCTGGAGAAGACCTGGGGCTCTCTCTGAGGGATTATCTCTGCTCCCACCCTCTGAGCAGGCAGGAAGGTGCCGTGGAGGACAGGGATGGAGAAATGCTTTGACGGCGAGGGTGGCTGAGCACCGGGAGAGGCTGCCCGGGGAGGCTGTGGAGCTCCATCCATCCGCCCTCAGAGGGACTCGAAGCCCAGCAGCACCCGGTCCTGGGCAACCTGCTCCAGCTGGGATGCTGGGTGAACGGCTGGTCTAAGTGAGGAATCCCTATCATGTTCAGGATGGGTGGCCCCACCGATAACGTCTGTGGCCAGTGAGAGCATGGGAAGAGCCCGAGCCGAGGTGATGGGGGCAGCCAATGGACAGAGCCGCACGGCGAGGGACCTGGCATCCAGCAGCCTTCTGCCAGGCAGAGCCAGCCCCTCTGGTGAGACGCATCCCGTTTCAAAGCCGTGTTTTAGAGCCACACATGCCACAGCGTGTAATTTGTACCAGAAACTCAACTGAAAAAAACCCCTCAAAGACTTTCAGACACTGAAATAAAGGAGAAGACCACAGGCGGGCCGTCGGGCTCCCCTTGGTGAGGGCCCTGCCTTCCCAAGTCATCAGGCGGCTGGGCGGCTCTGCTGGGCTTGCTGGGTCCGGGGATGTTTCCCTGGGGAATTTCAGCAGCAAAACCCCCAAACCGTTTGCTTCGAAATCCTTTTCTCTTGAAAACGCCTGCTCTGATTTGTTAAAGAAATGATGCTCAAAGCGGAAGCCACGTCGGGGGCAGCTTGTTCCAGCCAGCCCCCCCTTATCATTCACCAGCTGCACCCACAGATATTTTTGCCGCTGGCGGGGTTCGACCTCCCCCCGGTTGCCGGTGCCGGGTCCCGCCGGCGGGTCTGGCCCCGGCACGGCTGGGCAGGCAGCGGGGTGTCCTGCAGCTGCTGGCCCCCGGCCGCAGCGGTGCAGCTCCGGCGCGGAGCAAACCGCAGGCAGCCGCGGCTCCGGTTCACACGCGACAGTTGAGCAGAAACTGCACGGAGGAAAAGGCAGCCGGGCGCGGGCTTCGAGAAAACAGCAGCGATATGCAAACGTGGTGGAAAAACTGACGGCGTGCGAAGGGGCCGGCTCGGCTTCGCCTTCTTGCAGCGGGGCAGTTTCTACCCAGGCATTTTCTGCCTCTCGCTCTTTTTTCCCCTCAAGTTTCGGATTCTGTCAGAGAAGCCATTTCGCGAGGTCTCTGCAGAGCCAGCTCCTAATCAGCCTGGAAGTCGCTGGCTTGCAGGGAGGGAAACGCTATCAGGAAAACAAAGCTATGAGAATCTAAAGGATATTTATTTTCCTATCTACAAAGCAAGCCCGCAGACAGAAGTGCAGAGATGTGTGGCTTCTAGCGACGGAGCTGAGCTCTGAAATCACTTCACGATGGGTTTGGGTTGTTAGAAATGAAGAGGTACTGTAGGTGTTTAGCTGAATCACAGTTAAGTACAGGAGATACCAAACACAGCCTTAAATCCATGCTTATTCAGGAAAGATCTTGAAGCGTGTAATTAACTTTAAGCACATGCTTAGGTGCCCTATAAGTGGTGATGCTTTGCTGAATTAGGGCCGTAATTATTGGGCTGCTACTGTACACATGTTTACCCTTCGCAAGGCGTGCTTGCCGCAGAGTGGGCGCTCCGTGGCATTCTGCCCAGGCCAAGGTAGGAGCATTGGCAGGGCAAGCCGGGGACACCGGCCCCGAGGAGGACCCTGGCTGCCAATCTGCACCCCGCAGGTCCCGGCGGTGTTTGGGACCCCGAGGAATGAGCGATGCCAAAGCCCTTCGGGGTGCAGTACCTCTGCGGGCTGACCCAGGGGTCCAGCACAACCCCAGGATCCGCTCCCCGGGCTTGTGACCAGCTCGCTGCTGCAGAAACCTCCCCTTCCTCTTGTGCAAAGAGCTGGCGCAGCCTTATCGGCCGCGATAAACATCTGTAAGTCAAGCAGGGTTCTGGAGGGGCCAGCGGCCTCGTGCTCTGAGCCGTGTACCGAGGGCTGTCCCGGGCAGGGAGCTGCTCCGCTGGCATCACCGGAGCCAGCTCCACGCGCTCCTCCCAGCTCCTGGCCTTCCCAAAGGGATGAAGAGCACGGGCAGGAAAACACCACAAAGCCCTCGGAGACATGGGGCGGTGTATTTATAGCCAAGGCTTTCATGTCGCAAAACACGGGAGGCCAAACTAAACATGCCGAGGCTGCAAGAAAGCAGGAAACGAAACCGAAGCGTCGCTTGCCAAAGCCCTCGAACGAGTGTGAAAGGCGAAGGTGAGCGGAGCAGCCGCTGCCGGCTGCCTCTCGGCGTGGTGATTCTGTGATTCTGTGATTCTGTGATTCTGTGGGCGGCCGAGCCGGGCTCTGCCAGCCCCGGGCAGCCGGTTCCTGCTCCAGGCCCTGGCACGAAGGGGTTAACGGGCGAAGATTTTCCCATCTTCACTTGTCTCTGTCATACACTCTTGGGAGGGGTGGTTTGAGGTTTTGCAAAACAAATATGGCCTTCATTTGAAAACCACACCGGCTTTCGAGGGGCTCGGCAGAGCTCGGCCCGCCGCTTGCCAGCCTCCCTCCTGCCAGCTGCTGGGCTGCTGCTTCTTGGGGAGCCTCTCCCATGCCCTGCGTCCCCTCCTTTCGTGCACCTCCTGGCTCGTGTGAGACACCCTTGCCATTCCCCTGCGCCTGGGACCTCTGCCCTCGCCCCACGCAGAGCAAGGCGGCATGCCGCAGCACGCTCCGGCTCCTCTCGGCGCAGCCATACCCTTCACCAGCAGCACGCGCGTGGCCCCGTGAGGGGATGGCACGTTGCAGGGGGTCTCTGTGCTCGGGCTGCGGCACGCGGAGACGACTCGAGGGCAGCTCTGGCACTGCCGGCTCTGCAGAAGGCAGCTCCTCTGCGGACGGGTGCTCGGGGCTGTGTTGTTTGCTCCACGGCTCCTGGAGCCGTGTCTTGCTGCGGGACAGCAAAGGGAAAGTCCAAAAAGCCCAGAATCATAGAATCATACAATCATTAAGGTTGGAAAAGACCTCCAGGATCATCAAGCCCAACCATCACCCCAGCACCCCCATGCCTGCTAAACCGTGTCCTGAAGAGCCACATCCACACGGTGTCTGAACCCCTCCAGGGATGGGGACTCCCCCACTGCCCTGGGCAGCCTGGGCCAATGCCTGACCACTCTTGCAATAGAGAAATTTTTCCTAATACCATAGAATCATAGAATGGTTTGGGTTGGCAGGGACCTTAAAGATTATCTGGTTCCAACTCCCCTGCCATGTGCAGGGACATCTTCCACCAGCTCAGGGTGCTCAGAGCTCCATCCAACCTGGCCTTGAGCCCTGACAGGGAGGGGGCAGTCACAGCTGCTCTGGGCAACCTGGGCCAGTGCCTCACCACCCTCATGGGGAAGAATTTCTTCCTAATGTCTCATCTAAATCTGCCCTCTGTTAGTTTAGAGCCATTCCTCCTTGTCCTAGCACTAAATCCAATCTAAACCTCCCCTGATGCAACTTAAGGCCGTTTCCTATCATCCTACTGCTAGTTAGTTGGGAGAAGGGACCAGAAGCCACACACCGATAAGGTCTGGGCAGACCCCAGGGACACTGGCAGCTCTCTCACAGCCACCCAAGCACCGTTGTGTCCCTCCAGCCCACGGCTGGATGTGACAAACCCCTGTGGAACACATGGCAGGACCAAAGTGGTGGTTTCACCTGGCTGGTAAGAGCTGCTTCCTAACAAGCTGGCCATGCTCACAGCAGTGTGGAGCTGCTCCAACGCACTGCCAGTCGTGGCATCCCCAGCCTGTGTTGTCTGGGTTTAACTCAGCCGTCATGTGCTGACGGTTTGACACGTGTGTGGGTGGCTGAGCTCCTCGGCATCTGCAGGGCAGAGCAGACCTGAGACACCTCCCTCCATCACCAGGGCCAGCCGCCCTCTGATCACAGAATCACCGAATGATAGGTTTTGGCAGGGACCTCTGTGGATCACCCAGCCCAACCCCCTGCCCAAGCAGGGTCACCCAGAGCAGGCTGCACAGCACCGCGGCCAGGCGGGGCTGGAATATCTCCAGAGAAGGAGACTCCACAGCCTCCCTGGGCAGCCTGGGCCAGGGCTCCGTCACCCTCAGAGGGAAGAAGTTCTTCCTCGGGTTCAGCTGGAGCTTCCTCTGCTTCAGTTTGTGCCCGTTGCCCCTTGTCCTGTCGCTGGGCACCACTGGAAAGAGTCTGGCCCCATCCTCCTGACACCTATCAGTCTTCCCCGAGAGAGTTACCCTTAGAAGCTACGGGTGGTTACCACCACCGGGAAGCTCTGTGAGCCACGTGTGATGCTCTCGTCGGGGCCAGGTGTGGAGACGTGAACGTTCACCTTCCACCTCTGCGCAGTGTTGGGCTGACCTGTCGGCTGCCATCCCCAGAGAGGTGCCTGGAAAAGCTCAGGGCAGCGAATGTCCTCCCTCCCCCCCTCCTGCCTTCAGATCGTTTCCTAGTGCCGGCACCGTGGCAGGACCGGTGGTTAGTACCAAGGGGTGTTGAGACACCATGACCTGAGTGAGAGGTGCTGGAGGAGAAGGGCTGCCGGGGTTTATCATCCCCTTCTTGAGTAGCAAAAGGTGTTTGCAGTGCAGGAACCGCCCGGACGGGGGCTGCAGAACTGCCATCAGAAATACGCACCCTACGAGTCTGAACTATCTGAGTCTGAAATATCTGAAATATCTGCAGGGTGGGTGTCAGGAGGATGGGGCCAAGCTCTTTTCAGTGGTGCCCAGCGACAGGACAAGGGGCAATGGGCACAAACTGAGGCACAGGAAGTTCCGTCTGAACCCGAGGAAGAACTTCTTCCCTCTGAGGGTGACGGAGCACTGGAACAGGCTGCCCAGGTTGGTTGTGGAGTCTCCTTCTCTGGAGATATTCCAGACCCGCCTGGACAAGGTCCTGTGCAGCCTGCTGTAGGTGACCCTGCTTCAGCAGGAGGGTTGGACTGGGTGACCCACAGAGGTCCCTTCCAACCCCTACTATTCTGTGATTCTGTCATTCTGTCATTCTGTGAGTCCAAGCCTGACACAAGAAGCGTCCCGCTCAGTCCAGTTTCGTGAAGAGGACGTTATAACTTCAAGTGAGTGTTGCCAGGTGGATGCGTAGGGTCTGCTCGGGGTGGCTCGGGCACATGCCCACGTGTCTGCCATGCAGGGAGGCTGGCTCACGCCGCGGGTGGTTCTGCGATCCGTGCAACCACCGACGCAGGCGGGAGCAGCCGGGGAGCTGCCGCAACCCGCCCGGGATGTTGGAGCCGCCCGGGAGGACGCGGGCCTCCATCTCTGACCTTGCAGAAACTCTGTGAAGCCGTGCTCGCTTCCTCCAGAGCTGTTAACCTGGGTTAAGAGGGTATTTTCCACCTCTGACAGATTGCAACACCGAGCCTGGAACCAGAACAACACTGATTAAAGAACAAACCCCACATTTAACGTCGTGTAATGATTTCCACCTAGCTTAATGGCTGCGAAACAGAAACAAGTTATCGCTAGCACATCAAAGAGCTGGAAAAATGTAGTCAACGGTACCTTTGAGCTATTATGCATATCAAGCGGCAAGATAGCATCGTGAATAATCAGGGCTCTGCAGCTTCGCACAAACAGCAGTGAAGCAATGCTTACCACGCACCCTCCTCCCGGGGCACATCAAAAGCCCAGAGAGAAGGGCGACTGATTTCCGAAGCCCTGCACATCTAGAGGCGGTCGGAGGAAGAGACGTGCGATATCCTGAAGAGGAGGCCGGGCTGCGATACGCTCCGGCGGCCGGAGCGATGGGTTGGCACGCAAGCTCGAGCGCTGCAGGGAGAAGCTTTGTGTGTCACCAGGTCTGACATAACCCCGGGTGAACTCTTCGTGCTCCTAGCTTTGGAGGCCAAAGCTTCCCTCCCCTGGGACTGCTCCGTCTTCTCTCTAAGCTTCCTTCTTCACCAGGTTTTTTTTCCCCCATTAAATAACAGGGAGCTCACTGGGGGCAGCTGCAGCACAGTTTTTTATTCGTCCCTTTCCTGTTGCCGTTGCAGTGCTTTGGAAAGGCCATTAGGAATTTCTCTCTGCTTTCTGAGTCGCCGGGTACTGTATGTGCTCTAGGCATTGCCCACGTTAATGTCCCTCAAATAAATACTTGGAGTTTTAAACTCCCCTGTGCCAGCTCTCCTTGGCCCCGCTGTTGCCGCCGGTCCCTCTGGAGCAGGGGCAAGCGGCAGGCTTGCTCGAGCTTGCTCTCCTATTAGCCCTGACGACACTGAAAAGACGGTGGGTTCGGTGGTACTTTCAGTGTCCCCCTTCACAGAGCATCCAGGCACACGTGGGGTCCGTCACCCCCGCGCTGCGCTGGGCATTGCCCACTGCGATGGAGGGGACAGAATCACAGAATCACAGAATCACAGAATCACAGAATCACAGAATCACAGAATAGTAGGGGTTGGAAGGGACCTCTGTGGGTCTTCTAGTCCAACCCTCCTGCCGAAGCAGGGTCACCTACAGCAGGCTGCACAGGACCTTGTCCAGGCGGGTCTTGAATATCTCCAGAGAAGGAGACTCCACAACCTGCCTGGGCAGCCTGTTCCAGTGCTCCGATGGACGATGGAGGGGACGCTGGAGGGGACGGAGCGGATCCGTGCGCCTGCTGCTGTCACCGCGACGCGGAGGATGGTGCATCCCCCAAAGTCAGCTCAAGCCCTGCCGCAGCCCTGGCAGATCCTCGCGTCCCCTCCCTGGCTGAGGTGTCCGGCGGGAGGAGACAAGCCAGCGGGACGGGATCGGTGTGAGCTTGGCACACCTCAGCACCAGACGGCCCCGCCGCCGCCGCTCGCTGCTTAGTAAGGCTTTCCCAGTCCTCAGCAATTACAACACGGAGAAAGAAACGCACTTGACTTGCAAATAGCGTTGGGCAACGAATGAGTCTTTTCTGCCCACAGAACTAGCCCTGGGGCTTACCACGCCGCCTTAGTCTGACACAGTTAAATTTTCGCAGCGAGGGCTGATGACAGAGGATTACAAGAAGGAACAGTCCATCCTCAATAAATGGTTTCACTGGAGAGCTGCAACCCAATTTGCTAATTCCTCTGGTATTTCTGGCAGCGGCACGGCTTGCTGCACGCCTTCCGTGCTGATGTCTTCCTCGACTGGTACGTCCGTCGGGGTGATCGTGATTTCGGAAGGGATTAAACTGGCCCATTACTCAAGCGTTACCAAACGTCCTTCAGCGGCTGCGGAGCTGCCTGTGCTCCTGGAGAAGCTGGGTGGGATGGGGTGGGCTGGGAGGAGCACGCTGTGTGGGACGCGGGGGACGGCTGATCCCTGCCTTGCAGGGGAGGGCAGAGGCACACGGTGCCACCCATTCCCATCACAGGTGTTTTTTTAATGTCTTTTTCACCCTCTAATTTTCATCTGGTGCCTGTTCGCCCCGTGCCCCAAGCCCCGTTGTGAGCTCTGAACAAGGGCTCAAGTGGGAAGAGGAAGCCTCACGTGGACAGAAGGATGGGTCGCGACCAGCCCTTGGGGGCTGGGTTTGAGCTGGTCTGGCCGTGGTCAGCGGGGTCTTCCCCACCGTGAGTCACTGTGCGGCGCTGGGAGCCCGGGGCTGGGTGGAGATGGGGAGGGAGATTTGTGGCAGCTCTTCACCGTTGCCTGCCTTGCTTCTCGGTGGGAAATACACTCGGCTGCCGAGTCTGCTCCTGCTCTGCTGTCCCACCACCCGCACACTGGGCTCACATGTAGGATGGGACATCCACAGCTTTGATGGCCCACGTGGACCAAGGCTTGAGCTCCCAGTGTGATCATGCCCGGTGCCACCTCCATCTATGCTCCTCAGAATGATGGAAGAGGCCATTTTACCCATGTGAGACATGCAACCTCCGCCCCAAACCTGCACGGTTGTCTGCTTTGGGCAGGGGCTTTAGCACAGGTTATTCCAAGAGCCCTGAGATGCCCACGTCCCCTTCCCGCAGACCACCTGTGTCCCCCACCCCAGGCCAACCGTGCCCCCTACCGCAGGGCAGCTCTGCTCCATCCCGCTGAGTGGGGCTGGGGTGATGCCAGCCAGCAGCACAGGGCAGATGGGTGCAGACCCCCCCTGCCCCGAGCACCCTGAATTGCTGGTGCCTGGGTATTAACTTGATTCCTAACGATTTCGATGGCTGACTTGGCAATTATTGCTGTGTGGGAGTAGCTTTCCAAGTCTGCTTGCAGTAGCCGTGGCCCGACACCACGTGTGCCCAGGATGGTGAATCCTCTGCCCAGAATGAGAAGAAAACAAACATGCAGATTAAATGGAACATTAAAGGAAGATCAAGACGGTATTAATATTCAATTAGAAATGATCAGGGTGAGGCTAAGGCTGACTCTTCCATTACAGCTTTGTTTGCAGGTGGACTTCTCTTGCCGCTGGAAGCCGGGTTGGGAGCAGGGGACTGTCCCCGTGTCCTCACCGGGCAGAGCTGCTCCAGGCTCGGCTCAGCAGTGATGACGGAGGGACCGAGCGCTGGTCCTGAGCGGAGCCTGCGACTCTGGAGAAGCAGCCAGGCGAAGGAGTGCAATAAACTAGCAAAATCGGAAAAGCAACTGCGATTTCTGGTGCTGAACCCGCTCTGAGTAATCCTGGGGAGGGGGAGCTCCGGCGGCGGAGCAACAGGTCCCACGCAGCGGGGAGGACTCCGGCCCCTCTTTGCAATTCCCTCTCCAGCCCCTCTTTGCAATTCCATCTCTACAGCCACGGAGCACAAAGGCAGGGCTGCGCCAGTCCGGGCGGCAGAATAGCCGGCCTTGTTTGTGCTTCAAGGCTGAGCATGAATAAAACATCCCCGGAGCACAGGCTCCCTTTGTCTGGCAGCCGGGCGCGCTGGTTCTTGCCATGTGCGCACGACTCGGAGGGCAATATTTTAACGGGAGGCTGCTTCTGACCAAAATAAATGATGGATTGTTCTGTCTATCCTTCCCCAAGCGAGGGGGGCTGACTCCAGGCACCATCCCCTTAACTCCTGGTGCCACCGGCATCGGCGGGGTCGAAACATCCTTCCTCCCAGGCGAGACCAAAGTCACCTCCCTGGAGATGGCTCTGCTGGTGCTGCACAGCTTCATCTCCAGGGGCAGAAGCAGCAGCTCTGGGGGTCTGCCTGTCCCACCCACTGAGGTTCTGCTCAGAAAAGCCTTCACCAGAAATGAGTCACAGACAGAATAATTGAAACTTCTGATGTTTCGGAGAATGAAGGGGTCAGAGCAGCTCATCCAGAGCTCTGCCTGCCTGCTCCGATCTGCAGGCTGCCAGTGCCAGACCTCTGCCTGCTGCGGGGCTGGGGAGGCGGCTGCCAGGTGGGCTAACGAGGGACCCAGCCCAAAACCACGCGGCTGTCGCTGGCCCTAAAACTGAGCTCGGGTCTCTCGGTCTTGGTGGCTGGGACTGCGTCTGCCACTGCCTGTGACAGCAAGACCGACCTCGGGGGTCGCATAGCCGCTGCGGTGCAGGGCACGGGGACACGGTGCCGCAGGGTCGGTGCGTGCCCTGGTGTGGCACGGTGTCGTGGCAGTGGTGCTGCTGCCGTGGGTGCTGCCGGTGGGACAAACCCCAGACTCCAGCACTGCCCCGTGGGGTCACAGCAGCTCGGAGTGGGTGGCATGGGGTGAGTCCACATCCCGCTGGCTCTGAAGTCCCTGAGCCAGCAGCAATGGTGATGGGGCTGGCAGGCTCATCCCCACCTCTGCAGCGGCCAGGAACCGGGCTCTCCTCCTGCGTCTGAGCCCAGGCACCAGTTTTTCTTTACATTTTTAATCTCATCCACCCCAAGGCAAGCTGTGGGTGTTTAGGAATGGGGCTAATGGTTATCTGCCTCCCGCTGCCCTCGGCCATCACACAGATACGAACAGCCCTGCCCCGGCCGGCGCTTGCGGTGTCGGATGCCTCAAGCGCTGCCCCGTGCTCCCGTCGCAGCAGAGGGACCAGCACTTGGGCAGCCCCATCCCTGTGTGGGGTGGTGGATCACGCACGAGCTCGTCCCTGGCTGTGACAACGCGAGTCCGGAGGGATTGCGATGCCCGCCCGGGCGCTGCTCGCAGATCTTTTGGGTATCGGCTCCTGAGCGTCCTCCCTGCCCTGGGAGGGGACCAGGAGAGCCCACGCTGGGGCTATCCCAGCTCACCACTGGTCTGGGGTCAAAATGGGGAGAATTTCTAAAGAAACAAGGTTTTGCTGGAAAACCCCAACTTGTCCCAGTGGAGCTGCAGCAGGTACGGGAGCAGAAGAGCTGCTCTGGCCTCGGCTGGTTCCCCCAGCCCAGAAATAACCGGGCAAAAATCCTCCCCTCGCTGAGCTGCACCGCAGGCGACAGGGGAAGCAGCACTTACGATGATGATGGTGATGATAATGACAATAATCATCATCATCCAGTTCACTGGGAGCCTAATGGAGCAGAGTCCGCAGCGATGGAGCTATTTGTCCACATCCGATGCCGCAGTCCCCGTGCTCAGCCCCTGGTGCCACGGGGGGGAACACATGGGACCGTTTACCCGTGGCCCCCCACGCCGTCATCGTGTCCCCGCTGTCAGGTGCCAGTGCCACCCCTGCAGCGGCTTCTCGGGGTGCACAGCCGAGCTGCCGGCTCTCAGCAGGGCGGCAGAGGCTCGGGGGTGCTGTGAAATGGTTTATTATGAATAACAGAGCCTCTAAAACCCTACCGAAACAGCGATCGGGATGCGTTTTGCTCTTAACCTTTTCTTGCAGATGAAACCTTTCCATGGTTGTTCAGCTGTTGAGGTTAAAAAAACAATTAAAAGGTCTGATTTTTTTCCCCTGAAGAAACGGCAACCATTCTGATGGCACCAAATTAGCGACAAAATGTTCCTTCCGAGCAGGCGGTTTATAATTGGAGATGAGGATTTTTATTTTTATAATTCCCAGCCAAGTGTGATTCCAGCGGCTCTGATGAGGACGGTGAGCGTGTCCCCCACCTCTGTCCCGTGCCGGAGCCCGCTGGGGGCCGGGCACCCCTCGGGCACCGGTCCCAGCTCCCACTGTGGGCAGGGGCTGCACGGCGGTGGCATCCGTGTCCCCTCCCGTGCCGGCGTGGCACGCTCGCCCCGATTGCCGCCGGGATGTGCGTGTATAGGGCCGTGTTTCGGGGCAGGAGCGGGCTGGGGAGGAGGATTGCTCCCGGTCATGGCAGGGATGAGCCGTGGAAAGCCGGGTGCTGGCTTAATACCGCTGGAGACACGCGGGAGGGAAGAAATGCAGGAGGAGTGGCATGTGATACTTGATTGCTCGCTACAGGCATGTTGGCTCCGCATGTGTAAAAACAATAATTAAACGTAAGATGTGGGAGGATTATTAAAGGTTTTATGGCATCTAATCCTTTTTGAAACCTTTCTGTAGGCTGGAATCTGAGGCTAGAGCAATAAAAATGCAAACTACACCCAGATTAATTCCGTGCACCATGGTTTCCCCTCCCCGGCCCATGCCCTCGGTGTTTACGGGGCTGTGGGAGCCGAACGGCGGGCAGGAGCCCGGCTGGGCATCGCCCTGTGCTGGCGGGGAGGGGATGGGTGGGAGCGGGTGAGACGCTGCGGCCCCGGCCCTGGGGCTCGCAGGGCTGGGGAGCGCACCCAGCTCGATGCGGGACCCACGTCGGTGCGGGGTCAGGGGTGCGTGTGAACGTATAGACATGTACATCCCAACCCCGCTGCCCGGCGATGCCCCTCGGGTGCTGCTCCCGTCCCTCTGCCTGGGGACCGAACTGAGCAATCCCCGCACCCCCACGGGCTGACGCGGGAAGAAAGAAATAAATCAATGCAGGCGCCTTTCGCATTTCAAAGCTGGGAGATTTTGATGTTTTTTTTTCTCCGTCTCCTCCTTCAGAATGGCTTATCTCCATGAAATTAGTAATTGGCGTTTCTTTCTGGAGCCGGGTAAGTGCCAGCAGCCGGTAACACCCACGCAGCACTCCATTCTCTCCGAGAGGCCCCGCAGCCAAAGCAGAGAGGCTAACAAATATAATAACAAGGGGAGGGGAAAAAAAAAAAAAAGAAAAGCAGAAAGTGCTGAAATCAGACGTTACTTTCCCTTTTGCTTCCCCGGTGTTTTTCAAAAGCCGCGTCAGGCCGGGCAGCAACGCGCGGCGGGCGGGTTTCGGGCACCCTTCAGCGGGTGCACGCCGCGGGAGAGGAGCGGCTGAGTCACGGCGAGCCGGGCTGGAGCTGGGTGCTCCCTCCTGGGCCAGCAGCGGCTGCGTGTCCCGGCCCCAGCCAGCCCTTCGCCAGGCTTGGGTCCAGACGCCTGTTTACCGAACCCCGTTTCATCTCCAAAGCACCTCGGGGCAGCAGCATCCTCCCCCAGAGCTCCCGGCCTCGCCGCTCGTCTGGCACGTCGGGGCGGCAACCCCCAGCCAAAACAGGTTTTGGCTTATGATTTCCAGCCTGCTCATTAACTGTGGGTTCTCCTGGTTGGCTTCGTTAAGTTTTTTGTGGGTTTTTTTTTTTTCCATGCGTGCCAACTCATCCTAGCTACCAGCGCTGGTGCTTGGAGACCCGCTGGCTCCGGGTGGACCCGAGACCCAAACCCTTTTCTGGGTTGCTGCGGGAGCGTTATCCCGCACGGGTCGGGAGATGCGGGCAGCCGGAGCGATCCCCGGGCTGCTCCATCGCCCCGCGGTGCCTTGGCTGGGGGAGCTGAGAATGGAGGCGCGGGGCCGTTCCCGGGGAGGGTGTGCCGGCTGCCTCACCGAGGGCTGCGGCAGATCCCTATCGCCAGGAGCTCAGCCAAACCTCCCGAAAACAAAACCGGCCTGCCCGCGGCGGGGCAAGCGGCGGGTGAGCTCTGCGCCCATCCCGGGCTCCAGCGGCACATCCCTCCTCGTCCCCTGTGAGCTGCTAATGGCGTACACGCCCTGGCAGCCGATGGGTATCAGTGTGGGAGATCCGGGGCGCAGCTCGATGCCCCGGCCCTGACGGAGCTTCCCGATCCGCCTCTCGTCTCCCTCGCTCTGGCTGAGGCTGACGGAGAGGTGGTGGGTGTCAGCCCTCTCCCGCTCGGCTGTTGCTCCGGTCGGATGCCCCGGTCTGGCAGCAGAGAGGTCGGGGCAGGCTGGGGGGTTATAAAAGGGGGCTGGAAGCTGGGGGGTTATAAAAGGGGGCTGGAGGCAGGAGGCTTGGGGGGGTCCTTGGCTGCTCCCCCCGCCCCCAGCCAATGCAGACACCTGGCCCTGGTTTTGCTGCCCAGTCCAGTGATTCACGCTGCTCACTGGCACAGCTACCTGGGCAGGTTAATTACCTTAATAAATATAAATTACAGTGCGAATTAGAGCACGCTGTGGTTTCTAGCCTGAGATTTAATGAGCGCCCCATTTACTCTGGAGTAACCCGCTGCAGACACTGAGGGGATGGCTGAGGTTGTCACGGCTTGACCCTGAGCACGGGGGCACAGAATCACGGCATGGTGGGGCTTGGAAGGGACCTCTGTGGGTCACCCAGCCCAACACCCTGCCCAAGCAGGGTCACCCAGAGCAGGGGGCACAGCACCGCGTCCAGGCAGGTCTGGAATATCTCCAGAGAAGGAGACTCCACGCCCCTCTGGGCAGCCTGGGCCAGGGCTCCGTCACCCTCAGAGGGAAGAAGTTCTTCCTCGGGTTCAGCTCGAGCTTCCTCTGCTTCAGTTTGTGCCCATTGCCCCTTGTCCTGTCGCTGGGCACCACTGGAAAGAGTCTGGCCCCGTCCTCCTGACCCCCACCCTGCAGATATTTAGAGGCATTTCGAAGGTCCCCTCCCAGCCTTCTCTTCTTCAGGCTGAACAAGCCCAGCTCCTTCAGCCTCTCCTCGTAGGAGAGATGCTCCAGTCCCCTCCTCATCCTCGCAGCCCTGCGCTGGACTCTCTCCAGTAGCTCCTCAAAACATGACGTGGCCTCGGGAAGCAGCCGCAGCCCCCCCGCACCCCGTCCGCACGCTGCACATCCCTCCCTGCTCCCCCCTCTGCGGCTGGGAGATGCAGGCACCAAGCTCCCACTGCAAAGCAGGGAGCATTGGTCCAGAAACCATTCGGTGTTGGGGTTTGACGAGGATGAGTCCCGGGCCGTGGGCGCGTGCCGTTCCCTGGGTCGTTTAAAGGGGGGAGCGGCTGAATCGGTCGGGGTAGAAACCAGGCTGGGCTCTGCGTCAGGGCTCGTTGCTGGCTGGCAGAGCTCCGGCCCCGCTGCCAGGCTTGGCAGCGTCCCTACACCCTCCGCCATCCTTGCTTCTTCCAGCAGTCAGGCCCCACTGCATCCCTGTAATTTTTGTATTTTTTTTTTTGTTATATTTCTATTCCCAGGCAAGCCAAAAGCACAAAAATTGCTGCGAATCGATTTTTGGGCAGCAAGTTTAGGTGGGTCCCATTTGCCTGGCTTTTAATGCCTGGTGTCTATAGCCTGCACTTCCATCATCCCATTACACGGATGACAAGCAGGCCAGCGCCAGGGAGAAGAAACGAATTACCTAATAAATCACGCACCGAGGATATAAAGCGGACAGCGTTATTAGGCTGCTACAGGGAGGGAGAGTAACAGATAGGGATGGATCCAGGCTGAAGCGGTGGGGAGAGGGGGCCGTGCGCCTGCTTCGCCGCGAGCAGTCGCAGAGGGCTGGTCCGCACCCGGGGCTGCTCGCTGTGCTGGCTGGGATGCTCGATGGACCACGCGCCCGCTCTCTAACATTTATTTCATAAAAGGCTCCATGAAGCGAGTTCCTGGGTGTGCTGACTGGGAGGAGGTTAATGGGGCTGGGGGGTTGTTTTTGTTCGCCTCTCCCTTTCTCTGAATCCTGCTTGCAAGTCCTGCTGGCTCTTAACGAGGAATTCTGAGGGCTTAGAAACGAGCCTGCTCCAAACCATCAGGTCTCTGCGGCCTTCCCTGCAAAGCCCTGATTTCATTGTGGGATTATAATTAGCAACTACAACGCCATAATTACGCACCACTTAACTTTTTGGCTCGAATAACTGCGTGAGCCAGCATTAAAGCGAGCGAGCAGGATCCCGGTGCTCGGCCGTAGGGGAAAGGCGGGGAGAAGGCGGCGTTTCCGAAGGGCTGTCGCTCCCGGCGCGCGGCGGAACCTGCCCTCTCCCAGGGCCACCGCTATTGTCTGCGGGGAGAAGGGAGCGGGCTCCCGGCCGGGGCGAGCCCTCGGCCCCAAACGGGCACGGGAACAAAAGCGGGCTGCGGGAAGGAAACGCTCCATCACCTTCCAAAGGCTCCCTCGCAGCGGAAGAAACGCTTTTGATTTTTATCACTTTTGTCCTTCCAAATAACCTACCCTTCACCTTTGCGTGCTTTCCTTTCTGGGGGAGCGAGATAGTGCTGGGAGCGCTGGTGACTCTTGGCTCCAGGGCGCTGGTGGGGAAGCCTTGGGTTTCGTTGTCGCCGTTCCCTACCTCGTTTCCCATGTGTCTGCAGCAGAGCTGTCTCCGTGTTAGCATCCGTGGAAGCCCTGCTTGGGACCGTTCCTCGCGGGGCTGGATCCCACCCGAGGTCCCCCTGCCCTCCCCTGCCCCAGGATAACTCAGCTTTCTTGCCTTGCACGAGCCAGCGGGTGCTCCTTGAAGTCCACCGCGGCCGCCAGCCTCCCGTGTCCTTTAACTCGTCAAAAGCTGCCCTGCCACTCATAATTCTGGGTGAATTAAATTGTTTGTAATTGATAAATTATGCAAAAGTCCCTGCCAATTCTGAAATGTGGAGCTGATATCAACCCACCCAGGGGGACTCGTTCTAATTTTATCTCAGCCTTGTGTTGTGCCTTGCCCGCTTGATGTCTGTTGTATTGATTTAACAAGGCTCCTGGGAATTGGGCTGATTTTCTAATTTTATCCTCCAGATGAAATGAATCAGATTTAAATATAATGAGGGCCTTGTCTGCCCCGGACAACGCAGCAGCACGACCAAAGTGTCCTCTGGCCCGATGGCCGGCTGTGCTCACGCCGGGGATCGGTGGGGCAGGCTCTCGACCCGGAGCCATCCCAATGCCTCTCCCGAGCACCAAACCCACGGCGGGCTCCCTCGAGCCGCTGCCCCGGCGCTGTCACCCTCCCAGATGCCGGGCACCCCACGGCGGATGCAGCCCGTGCTTTTCCTGCCCGCAGCCCCCCCGGCCGGCAGCGGAGCAGGAAACGTGAGATTGCTCCTCAAAATAGCCCTGGCTTTTCTGCCGGGGAGGGTTCCTGGAGCTGCTGTGCTGATCCAAGGATGGCAGTGACATGAGTGGTAATGTTAGTACCAAAAAGAAGCTTAGGAAGAGATTAAGAGTGTATTTTTCCCATGCTTGTTCAATTCCACATGGTAATAGTCCGTAGAGGGGATAACGGAGGAACTTGATTCACATATCGGGTGCATCTTTGCAATCTCTGCCTGAAAAAATGTTCATTACAGTGGATTCGAGGGTGTTCCCGGTCCCCTCGAGCCTCCCCCCGGGCTGAGGGCAGAGACTCAGACCGTTATCATCTCCAGCTGGGAGGACCTTCAAAAAGCAGCATCTGATGCCCGGCACAGCTGCGCTCTGCCAAGAATTGCTTTGACCCACCCCTTCCCCCCCCTTCCCCACATCCACTTATCAGATAACTGGGACAATTAGGAGATCGTGACCATAAATAATCTAGATTACGCAAGAAAAAACTGTGGTTAGGATAATAAGTCCTGGCGTGTCGGATTCAAAAGGCTGGGAGAGACCTTTGGCTTCTGGCTGTGGCTCAGAACGGTGGGTTTGGAGGGGGTGGGTGGTTCAGAGGATACGGCTCTGCTTTGTCCCTGGTTTCCTGGCGGGATTGTGGTTGGATCTCTCCAGGGCTTGATTTTTGTGGGTATTTACCAGCGCTGGTGAAAACCCCGGGACAGCTGGGTGCGGGGTCTTTGCCTGCGCTCAGCCCCTGCTGCAGCCCAGGGTGTGACTGTGTCCATTGCCCTCGCAGTAACTGGGGCTGGAGATGCCAGCAGGCAATTCCAGCAAGCTGGATATGGGCGCTGCTCCCGGGGGGGCCCATCCCTCCTGGGGACAGCGGAGCTTGTCCCGGCCAAGCTCCAGGGCTCCTGGCACCGAGCAAGGTCCCAACTTCTGCTCTTCTTGCTGTGCTTCATCACGAAAGTTATCCCTGGGATATGGGACGCAGCTTGGATACCCCTCCAGGATTCCTGGGTGGAAGCCGCCATCCTGTTATCCCTGGGATATGGGATGCAGCGTGGAAACCCCTCCAGGATTCCTGGGTGGAAGCCGCCATCCTGTTATCCCTGGGATATGGGACGCAGCGTGGAAACCTCTCTGGGATTCCTGGGTGGAAGCCGCCATCCTGTTATCCCTGGGATATGGGACGCAGCGTGGAAACCTCTCTGGGATTCCTGGGTGGAAGCCACCATCCTGTTATCCCTGGGATATGGGATGCAGCTTGGAAACCCCTCCGGGATTCCTGGGTGGAAGCCGCCATCCGAGGGGAACGCTTGGCCCCGGCGCTGCGAGTCGGGACAGCATCCCCCCGTCGGGGAGTGTCAGCGGGGCACCAGGCTGGGAGCGGACGAGCGAGGGAGGCCGCTCTGGGGTTCAGCTCAACCCTTCCCTGCCTGCCGAACCCGAGCTGCGAGGCTTGGTTCAACCCGGGGGGCAAGCACAGCTCTGCACCCCAGTCAGTCCCCGGGGGAAGCGCGGGAGGAGTCGGGGCTGTCCTGCGGAGCCGTTCCTCCCGAGCGGGCTGGGTCGAGCCGCTGCTCCCGGCCAGCCCGCGAGGGAGGGAAGAGCTCGACAGATTTTTCTGGTTGCGATGATAAAGACGGAGGAGCCAGCAAGCGCATTTCCATGCAGGAATTCTGCATAACTTGTCTGTGCATATGGTACAGCGGCCCCGAGGCAGCCAAAATAAAATTAAAATTAATATTTTTTTTTTTCCACTCCTGTTTTAAATTAATATGCATGTTTTCCTTACAACTAGGACTAGGTATTCTCTCTCCCCTCCCTCCTGCCCTCAAGACCTTTAGGGCTTGTAACTGGCCTGACATCCATTATGTGCTTCCAGTATATGGGAACATGGGAAATCTAAACCACGCATTTTGGTGCTTATTTGGCTGTTGAGAAAGGGCTCGTTAGCAGGAGGAAGATGGGGTTGGTTGTGTGGGTGGGGAAGTCCCCGCGAAGCTCCTGTCACAGCTTCAGAAGGGTCTGGGTGGGGAGGGGGGATGTTATTTCCCGCTCCCTGGGGGGTCCCGGGGCTCCTTTGCTGGGCAGGGGTCTGGTCCCAGGGGTGTGCTGGGTTGGAAGGCGTGGGATCCCCTCTCCCCCCGGGCGAGGGCTCTGCTAAAGACCGTATTGATCCCTCCTTCCAGCACGGACCCTGTCAGGACTCGAAAATTGCTGTGCTCCAAGAGCAGCTTCACTGTGAATGAGAATTTGTAGTGTTCAATAAATATTATTAGAAAACTGAAAGATAATAATTATGTCAATTATGGGATGGGTAATTGGGCCTGGAGAAGAAAAGTACTTTTCTTCCTAATTGCTGGGGCCATGCTACTGTGATTGCATGTATCGGTTCCAAAAATAAAAGGCCAGCTATCAAGTGGAGAAAGCACTCTGTTTTTCTAATGGCATGTTACAGCAATGTGTCTGGGAGAGCGCGCAGGGCTGGCCTGCAGGGATCTGAGAGCATCAGTTAAAAAAAAAAAAATGAAGAAAAAGGGATTTTCAGGTGTGCTGAGAGCCTCTGCCGTGACCCCATCGCTCCCACAGCCATCACCGCCCTGACCTCTGCTTCCATCCCCACCTGCCTCGGTGGCCGGTGCTGGAGCGGAGGGGGGGACAGGCTGGGGGGCTGCCCCTGAGGTGGATTCCGAGGTTCCTGGGGAAGGAACTGCGGGGCTGGGCAGGGTCTGCGCAGCCGGCGGGGCGAGGGATGCTGGCGGCAGGCTCGCTCCTCCTCGCAGAGCCTTCCGGGGCTGGGTGGCCCAGCAGCCAAGACCAGGCAGAATCCCCTGGTGCCTTGGGGCTTTGGGTTTATTTTTTTCCACGGTAAATAAAAATTTCTGTGATCCTGCTTGAAAGATGCCTGGGAGAAACTTCAGCGCGGTGGAAGAAGGGGGAGGGGAGCCGTGATTTATTTCCTCCTTGCCTGGTATAAAAGACACCGCGCTGGGTCTACTGAGCTTGGAGTGTTTCTGTAAATCTGTCTGCTCAAAACATCTCCCAGAGTTGACTGACGGCCCCTGTAATTTAGCACGCAGCTAAAAATTTAAATCTTGCATCCTGCCGAGAGCTGGGGAACACGGCGGCATCTGCGCCACGCTCGGCACCGCGGGAAGTGGGTGCTGGGTCCGTGTTTCGGGGGGTGCCTGTGACGGAGCCGGGGCACTGCGAGCCCCCCTGGACGGCTCGCTCTGGTTTTCCCCGTGGGATGGAGGGGCGAGGGACGTCGTGGGTGAGGGACATCGTGGGTGACCTCAGTGATGCTCCGCACCGGGCTCACGGCCATGGGGCAGCCCCCGTGCTTGCGACCCTCCCCGCACCGCCGCGGGGGCTCCGCTGCCGTCTCCCCTTTCACAGTGGGTGATGAAGGTGCGATGGGCTCAGGGTGTTGCGGAGCTCCGGGGCAGCCCAGCGAGCTCCCCGTCCTCGCCTGCCCCAGCCCAGCTGCCTCCCTGCAGCCCCGGGGCTGGTTTTGGGGCAGAACAAGGCTGGTCGGCAGCGTGAGCTCAGGTGAAGGTGCCCAGCCTGGGCTCCCCCGGCACAGGCAGCACTGGGAGGTGGTGGCACGGGGGGCACAGGGTGACACCGAGCTGCCAACCCCCAAACCGTCCTCCCTGCAAGGATCAGGCCGTGGGAACCAGCTGAGTGGGCACCGGCTCCCAGGGCTTGCCTGACTCCGATTCCTTTTTTGCTTCTTTCCCTTTTATCTCTCCCTTCGTTTGTCTGCCTCGGTAGCCCATATGTTTGCCTGGAGATGGCAAGGTTTATCTTATTAATTTTTTTTTTTCTCTCCTGAACTATAAATAGACATTTCAGAACAACTTCTCGCTGCCAGTTATCCGTCTGCACATCAACATTAACATAATTACTGCAGTGAATCTCTAATCTCGGCGGTGCCGCGTTCGGGTTTGAGCGGTGGATCGGGCTCCGCAAACGTGTGTAATTTGGGTCTTTAACGAACTGAGGAAAGCGCAGGCGAGTCGCCGCTCAGAGAGGTGAACTTCCACCGGTTCTCAGCCCCGACTGAACGGCGAGAGGCGAGATGGGAGCCGTGGATGATACCTGCTGCGTATCCCAGAGGTGGGGACGGGGCGCAGCCGAGCCCTGGCTGTCAGGAGAGCGGGGCATTCGTCCTTCATCTGCTGTGTTCGGTTTGCAAACATCTCCGCAGGATGGGGCTGTAGTGGGCCCATGGCAGGACTGGCAGTGGGATTTCTCCGGCGTGTTTTCACAGACTCACAGAATCCCAGCATGGTAGGGGTTGGCAGGGCCCTCTGTGGGTCACCCAGTCCAGCCCCCTGCCCAAGCAGGGTCACCCAGAGCAGGCTGCACAGGACCTTGTCCAGGTGGGTCTTGAATATCTCCAGAGAAGGAGACTCCACAGCCTCCCTGGGCAGCCTGGGCCAGGGCTCCGGCACCCTCAGAGGGAAGAAGTTCTTCCTCGGGTTCAGCTGGAGCTTCCTCTGCTTCAGTTTGTGCCTGTTGCCCCTTGTCCTGTCGCTGGGCACCACTGGAAAGAGTCTGGCCCCGTCCTCCTGACCCCCCCCCTGCAGATATTTAGAGGCGTTTCTAAGGTCCCCTCTCAGCCTTCTCTTCTCCAGGCTGAACAAGCCCAGCTCCCTCAGCCTTTCCTCGTAGGAGAGATGCTCCAGTCCCCTCCTCATCCTCGCAGCCCTCCCCTAGACTTTCTCCAGTAGCTCCTCATCTTTCTGGAACTGGGGAGCCCAGCACTGGACACAGCACTGCAGATGGGGCCTCACCAGGGCAGAGTAGAACGTCCCTTGCCCTGCTGGCCACACTCCTCCTAATGCATCCAATTTTGTGTCATCTGCAAACTTGCTGAGGGTACATTCTAACTCTTCATCCAGGTCATTGACGAAGAAGTTTAACAAGACTGAACTTTCCAGATTTGGTTTTCCAGCTGCCTCCTCTGATGGCTTTCTGGGGAGCTGGCTCTGAGCATGGCACAAGCTGGGGGTGATGCCTGCCCGGCGCCCTGCCCCTGGCTCCCCAGGACACGCTGCCCGGGGCTGTGCCCACCCCGGGGCTGGCACGGCTCAGCCCCAGCCCCACGCAGCCGTCCTGCGGCAGGAGCCTGCCGGCAAAGCATCGCTGCAAGCCCACCCGAAGCCCACGCTTCTCCCGTGCCGAACGCGACGCTTTGCCGCGCCGGGGCTCCCGTGAGCCGCCTGCTCTCCGGGCAGCAGTGTCACCCCAAACCCTCCATGTGTGTCGGGTCCCTTCCCAGCCTCCGAGTTACACAGGGACCGGTTAGATGGTTTCAGTGGTTGGGTGACTCACGACCTCATCGCCTTGTGGCAATGCTGCCTTAGCACTCGCGCTACAAATTATGGGCTGGATCCCGACGGCGGCTGGGTGCCTGGTGACTTCAGATACAGCAGTGTCTGTGTACGTTTGTTTTCTGAAAAGCTTTGGCTTCAGTGGGAGGGTTCTGATTTCTTTTTTTTTGTTTTCTCTCCTGAGGAAGAGAGAAAGGACGAGGCCTTAAAGATGGAAGGAGCGGTGCTGCTGGCGATGCTCTGCTGCCTGCATGGGCTCTGGGTCGCCCCCAAAGGGAGCCTTGGCAGAGGACGGGCATCTCCTCCTCGCCCATCGGCTGTGCCGCCTGCGACGCCCTCGGTAGCGGGATGCGGGGAGGGCAACGAGAGCAGGAGCCTTCTCCCCGCTCGCCTTCGTGTCCCGAGGACCGCTGCCCAAAATCGCCGCTCTCCGCGAGCTGATGGACCTTGAGCAAGGTTTGCAGCACGCCTTCTGCTGCTGTGGTGGGTTGCCTGGGAGAAACCCGCTCAAATAATCATCACTTTGATTCCCAACAAAAGGAAGGAGCCGACTGAGTTAAATGCCTCCCTTCTGATGCGCGGTTCTGTTATTTTGCTTTCAAGAAAAATAAATACCCCCTTGGCGTGTTTACAGCGCGGATTTGGTGTTGCAAACACAAGCCTAAATTGGAGGGCAAGGCATTGCAAGAAGAAAAGCGAAGGCACCCTCGGGAGCTGGCTCCCCATGCCGGAATGTCCCTGCCGTGGGGCAAGAGGGACCCCGGGAGCGGGTCCCCCATCCCGCTGGCTGTGGCTTTGCGGGAGGGAAACCCTTGACTGTGTTTGGGGAGCCCCTCTGCCCCCTCCACAGGGCCCGTGCCCCTGCTCCGGGTGCAGAGCTGGGTTGGGGGGACCCCGCTCGTCCCTCTGCCCCCCGTCTCCCCTCCCCAAGCTGCCCCCAGCCCCATCTGCCTGCAGCGAGGGTTAAGATTTGAATTTTGTTTGCATCTGATTTTGGTTTGCATCTCCTGCTGCCACCTCCCCGGTCCCCGGGCTGCAGCGAGCCAGCCCCGCATCGCCTGATGTCCTTGCAATGCGTGCAGATGTGCCAGATGTTCCTCCGCAGGGTTGGACGCTGGGCTTGTGACAGCAACGGCGGGCAGGGATGCGCAGAGCCCCGACCCCAGGTTAGCAAAGCACTGGTTCTGGGGTGGAGGGATGGGTCCCTGGTGCTGGGCTGGAAGGAAGGATCACTGGTTCTGGGGTGGAATGATGGGTCGCTGGTTCTGGGGTGGAGGGATGGGTCCCTGGTGCTGGGCTGGAAGGAAGGATCACTGGTTCTGGGGTGGAATGATGGGTCGCTGGTTCTGGGGTGGAGGGATGGGTCCCTGGCGCTGGGGTGGAAGGACAGATTGCTGCTGCTCGGTCCTCACTGCGCTCCCCTGCCCCAGCAAGTTCTGGCCCACGGCTGCCCAGCGGGATGGATGCTCTTGGTCCAGACCGGGGAATGTTGGGAGCAGCACCAGCTCCTCCTTCCCCCAGATCCACAAAATTTGAGAGAGCTGGGTCTGTTCAGCCTGGAGTAGAGAAGGTTCTGGGAGACCTCAGAGCAGCTGCCAGAACTTAGAGGGGGCTTAGAAGAAAGCTGGGGACAGGCTTATTTGCAGGGCCAGTTGCGATGGGACAAGGCGGAATGGATTTAAACTAAAAGAGGGGAGATTTAGACTGGATATAAGGAAGAAATATTTTTACGATGAGGGTGGTGAGGCCCTGGCCCAGGTTGCCCAGCGAGGTGGTCAATGCCCCATCCCTGGGATCATTCCCGGCCAGGCTGGACAGGGCTCTGAACAACCTGGCCTGGTTGAAGAAGTCCCTGGTCATGGCAGGGGGTTGGGCTGGGTGGGCTCTAAAGGTCCGTTCCCACCCAAACCATTTGACGATTTGATGAAAATCCGCAGGGAATTCATACGTGGGGTCTCAGCAGACCCGGCTCTCCAGACCCTCGGCATCATTGCGAGGCAGGCAGGTGCCTGCAGTCCGGGCTGGTGCCATCTGAATTCTCCATATTTAGCCAGCCGCCTTCCCCCGATGCCTCCCCGTCCCCCCCACCGGCTCCTGGTGCAGGCAGGGGCGCGGGCAGGGGCACGGGGCTGCCCTGGCAGCTGTCAATAGCAGGGATGATAATCACGTAGCACGATGGGGGGGTGACGGTTGTTTTTCTTCCCTAGGGCTCGTGTGGATGCGCCGGCATCTCTGACAGCATAATCTTCTGCCTGGTGTCATCATTATGGAAACAAGCTGTAAATCTTCCCTTGATGTTCTGTAGATGCGGGATGGCTCGCCTCACGGGAACAGCCAGCGTTCAGAAATAGGGTGTCGAACATAAAGATTAACATATTGCAAGCGCTAATTTTGGGGAAGGAGCTGCCTCTGCGAGCAGCGCGGCGGTCGGTAACGCCGTTAGCGGCTCTGCGCCGCGTCTGCCGCCGCCGCCAGCAGCTCCCAGCGCTGGGTGCTCTTACCACACCGTCCCCTATTTTTTTTCCCACCCCCTTCATTTCCTCTGGCCGAGCCGCCGAGCAGAGGGGGGAAGAATACTGCAAAGTAAGGGATGCTGTTCGACAGAGAAAGTTGCTGTTTGGATATTTTTGCGTAATTTTGCTGACCCGCAGACACCTCTGTTGGCCGCTGCTCCCAGACCTGTCATCTTCCCACCTGCTACCATTTAATCCTGCTCGTCCCCACCGGCGCTGCGGGCTGCTGCGCGTCGGCCCCGGCCGCACCGAGCGTTCCCACTCACCCCCTCGCTCTTCCCCGCCAGCCCTTTAATCTTGGGGAATTTTTCTTTCTTTTTTTTTTTTTTTGTTTTTTTTTTTTCCCCCCTTCCCTCTGACATCTCCGACTCTCCTGTGAAATGCAAATTAATTAGATTCTAATTACTCGCTGTGTGCTGTTTCTGTTTCACTCTCTTGTTAGGTTAGTCTAACATCTTTGTTGTCAGCTGCGCGTTGTATGTGTTCAGCCCATTAAAAGTGCTCCTTGTTCGGCGGGAGACAGGCAGAGCAAAGAGACAGTTCCCCCCCTCCCGCTGGGCCTTTGGCAGGAGCAGCTTTGTCAGCAGTTCCCGGCAGCATCGCTGAGGCAAATCTCTGCTTTTTTTATGGTTCACTTTTTCTCTTGGTTTTTTTTTTTTTTTTTATAACCTGGCAAGTTAAGCATTTCAACAAAACACTTAGCGAGCATCAGCCGACCCCGCTGGCTGGCCCGTGAGGCTCGGGGCCGTGCTGGCCTCTCCTCCACGCTGGCTTTAGGCTGCCTGTGGTCTCCTGAGCGCTGGGAAAGCCACACTGGGACCCCTGCCCGGGTCCTGGGACCTCTCCGTGTCCCTCTGTCCTGCACCCAGCCCCATCCCGGGTCCCACGTCCCTCCGTCCCCCTGGGAGGACCCGCTGCCCGGCGGGGGCTTGGGGGCAGGGGTGGGACCCTCGGCCCGAGGATGCTCATCCCGGGGACCCCTGGGCCTGGCAAAGGTCCCATCACCGCCCCGGTCCCTCCCTGCCTTCTCTGTGCCCTGGGAGGAACGCAGACACCAACTGCATCCTTTTGCCTTGCTGGTGCCTGGCTGTGTCCCCCTTTCTGTCCCCTTCCCCTCGCTCCTCGGCACCGTCCTCCTCTCTCCTGCCAGACCTGTGGGACTGGCTGCGTCTCTTCCCATCCCCCTGCTCCCATTAAACCACCCTCACACCACGGAACGGGGCACCGACGGACACTTTTGAGGCTGCAGAAGTGCCAGCACCCACGGGAAGCATCCTATCCCTGCATGGGTGGCCCCTAGAGACAAACCTCGCACCTTGATGGAAAGCACAAGGTGGGAAAGCTCACGCAGGCGGGGAATCACAGAATCCCAGCATGGTGGGGGTTGGCAGGGACCTCTGTGGGTCACCCAGCCCAACCCCCTGCCCAAGCAGGGTCACCCAGAGCAGGCTGCACAGCACCGCGGCCAGGCGGGGCTGGAATATCTCCAGAGAAGGAGACTCCACAGCCCCTCTGGGCAGCCTGGGCCAGGGCTCCGTCACCCTCAGAGGGAAGAAGTTCTTCCTCGGGTTCAGCTGGAGCTTCCTCTGCTTCAGTTTGTGCCCGTTGCCCCTTAAACTAGGGATGGAGATCCAGGGGTGCTGCCCAGGGCTGGGGACCAGCATCTCCCGGTACCCACAGGCGCAGAGCCAGGAGATGCTCCTACGACAAGGCACCACCAAGCAAAACAGACCAAAGTTTCTGCAGGACTTTCTGCTCCTCCGAGTGCTGCACTGTCCATAACTAGCGTTGAAATACAAGCAGGATCTGCTTCCACCTTGGTGCTCCTTTTCTTCGGCGGGCAGCCCGCTCGCTGCTCGCTGCCCTGGGAGACACGCGGACAAGCAGGACAAGCTTTGAAAGTCAATTGCTATCTGGAGTTGAAAATGTGTTTTCAGGTATCCGGCTGATGGGTCCTCCACGAGGAGGAGGTGGCTGGAACGCCGAGCGCAGCGGGGCTGGATCCGGCCCCTCGGGCAGCGAGCGGGGGAGATCACTCCGCTCTGACGGCCGGCGATAAAATTCTGCAGCTCGAAACGACCACGAGATCGGAGCGCGAAGCCCCGGTTTGCCGAGTCCGTAAAGGCAGCACAATTTATGTTTAAAAGCACTGTAAACTTTTTGCTCCTAGAGAAACGATTTTGGATGAAAAAGAGTGAAGAGTAAAAAGTTCCGTTGCGCTGGGCTGTGACTCTGGGTTCTCCACGGGGCTGGTTCCCCCGGGAGCGACTGCCCTGCCCAAGCCCTGCCCCGCTGGGCAAGTATCTGACCCCCGGCAGATGAACATCAGCAAGATCTGAGCATCTTCCATGGTGGGACACAGGCCTGGGCTGCAGAAGCTCTCCTGCGGATGGGTGATGGACCTCCTCACCCTGCCTGATACCACTCTTGGCTCTGCCTTAGCATTGGTGTCGGGAGCCCGGTGTTGCAGTGCTGGGAGGAGATGCCCAGCTGAGGTCCACCACCTCTCTGGGGGATGCAACCCTGGGCTCCAAGCCCTTGGACACAGCTCGCTCCCATGGTCAGAACCTCTCTGCGTTTCTCTGTCTGGGGTCTGCAGAGCGAAGCCTGGACCCCCATCATCTCCCCGCAGCTCCGTCGCTGCTGGGGAGCAGAGCCCGGAGGTGGGGCTGGAGAGGAACGCGCAGCTCTGCCTGCGGCCAGTGCCGAGGAGCATGTGTTGGCGGGGGCGAATATTCCAGCAAGCCAGCCATGCATGTTTGATGTGCTTTAAATTAATCTCGATTGCTGTCTAATATTTTAAAAAGACACTTTTTATAACATGCGAGAATAATGTAGGAGAACTAATGTTCCCTTATGAAATGCCTTTCAGAATCATGATAAAAGCGCACTTTAATCTGCTGTGAGAAGTCTCCGTGAGGGAGAGACGTCACACAAACAGGTGGAATCGTGGAATAAATGCAATAATTAATGAGAAGGAAGAATTTGCATCTTCTGACTTCTCCACAACACCTGCTCTTTTTTTTTTTTTTCTCCAAGTAGCTTCATTTTTTTTCCTGAGGGGGTCAGGAGGACCTGGGGATGCAGGCTTCTGGCCGTTATGAAGTTCTGCTTTCAAAGACTATCAAATCTCGGGGAAGCAGTGCATGGGAACTAAGTGCTCCATTAAGTTTTCCCTACGAAATTAAGCACCTTCATTGCCTTAAACGAAAGTTACCGCCTAATGATGGACCGATGCAAATTGCCATCTGTGTACCTGAGCGAAAGGGCTGGTTCCCAGCGCAGCGGGCAGGGAGGTGCCGCCGGCCAGGGGATGGGCACCCAGCCTGCTCCCTCCCTGCCCAGAGCCGGGTCCTGGCCGGAGGCATCCCAGTCCTGCAGGAATGGAGGAGTAAGGGGCCTTGTCTGAGCCCATGGAGGCAGCTCCCTGGTGCTGTGATGGGGCAGGAGGGGGTTTGGGTGCTGGCTGCCCCGGTCCCGCACGTCGGGCAGCTCCGTGGGGCAGCAGCCTGACCCCAGGTTGTGCTTCCCAAACGTGAGGCTTTCGTGGTGGGGTTGGGGCTGCGCCTTGCCTGGCATGCAGGGCTCCAGGGCATCACACCAGCATCCCCTCCAAACACCAGCATCACCCTCAAATACCATCATCATCCCCAAACAGCAGCATCCCCCCCAGACACCAGCATCCTGCCCAAACACCACCATCACCCCTGAATACCATCATCCCGCCCAAACACCAGCATCACCCCCAAACACCAGCATCACCCTCAAATACCAGCATCATCCCCAAACAGCAGCCTCACCCTTAAATACCAGCATCCCACCCAAATACCACCATCACCCCTGAATACCAGCCTCACCCCCGAACACCAGTATCACCCCCAGACACGAGCATCCTGCCCAAACACCAGCATCACCTCCAACACCAGCATCACCCCCAGACACCAGCATCACCCCTGAATACCAGCATCACCCCCAGACACCAGCATTGCCCCTGAATACCAGCATCACCCGCGAATAGCAGCATCACCCCTGAATACCAGCATCACCCCCAAACAGCAGCATCACCCCCAGACACCAGCATTGCCCCTGAATACCAGCATCACCCCCGAATAGCAGCATCACCCCTGAATAACAGCATCACACCCAGACACCAGCATCGCCCCCAAACACCAGCATCACCCCCAAATAAGAGCATCACCCCTGAATAGCAGCTTCACCCCCAGACACCAGCATCGCCCCCAAACACCAGCATCACCCCCAAATAAGAGCATCACCCCCGAACAGCAGCGTCACCCCCAGACTCCAATGTCACCCCACACCCACCCCGCTGACGTGGAAACCCAGAGGACCCGCGCAAGCTGCGGGTGCACTCGAGGCGCAGTTTAACGGCTCCGCGCAGGCAGAGGCTGCCCAGGGGAGTTTTTGGAGTCCCACTCCTGCTTGCTGCTGAGGATGTCCCCAGGGGCAGGAGCCCTTTCGATGGCCTGCAATGCCACCGGCAGCTGCGGAGAAGCAGCACCCGGGAAGAGGTGTGCAGACTCTTACGGCTCAAGACATGGAATTAGCAATAGCTATGTATACAGCAAACAAATAACCCATTCGAGTTTAGAACATCTCCCTTTCAGAGGTTCTACTTTTTACACAGTTTCTGAAGAAACCTTACGGTTTCCGTCACTTTCTGAAATCGCGGCGTTACAGCAGATAAACGCTTTGCCAGTGCAATGTGGGCAGAGCTGTTGCAAAATGGCAAACCTTTAGCAACGGCTTTCCGCTGGCTGGGAAGAGTTTCCACTATGAAGTTTGTTCACTGCAAGTTATTTCTTGCTAATTGCAGCATCTCGGGGTGACTTCAAAGCTCCCCATCAAAGAGCAGCACGTTTCATCCGGGCCGCAACGGCGGGTCGGGCTGCTCGCGCTCGCAGAGCACCCACGAGCTCCCCGCCGAGCGGGGCTGAGCGCTGCCCAGGCTGCAGCCGGACCAGCACCCTGATTGCCCTCCCTGCCGTTCTGAAATATCGCTTGGAAAATGAGCAAGATGAAAAGGGGCGAGCACGCCAGGCAGATTGCTGCGGTTGTTGAAAACTCATGTGTCAGCAGCCCTTGGAAGGACAGGCATCCCTTCTGCTTCGTTTTGGGGTTTCAGCTGCGCCCATCTGCTCGCTGCTGGGCTTGGAGGCTCCGTGTCCCGCTGGGGACCTGCTCAGCCCCTCCGGCCAGGCTGGGAACGAGCACCCAGGTGCCCCGATCCCACCTGAGAGAGACCGGCCTCGTTATTACATCGTAAATTATGAACTGTTAAATGACTTTTATCTTTTTAGACTACAGGATGAAAAAAAACAACCCCAAACACCCAGTGGCATGAGGCAAAATTCACCCTGACACAGTCCAAGCCCGTACGCTTTCTCCTTGACCTTCATCGCCCGCCGAGCTGCTCCCCCTCTTCCCTGCAAACGGAGCTCATCGCTCCCAACCCGGCTCCTCTCGCCACTGCCTGCAGTTCTGCCTGCCCATGGCACGGCATGGCACGGCATGGCACGGCATGGCACGGCATAACATGGCACGGCATGGCACGGCATGGCACGGACAGCATCGGCACCGAGCCATCAGCCCCTGCCCAGCTTCCTATCAAACACCACCGCCATCAGGAGCCACATCCTAACCAGTCAAATCCAAATTAAACCATAGGAAGGGTGTGTGGTTTGGGGTTTTTTTTTAATAAAGAAAAAAAAGAAGGAAATCTGGATGGCAGCAGAATTATTTATTTGTTTAAACATCAGTAAAAACTCATGCAAATTCAAACATCACGTTGCTAAAAAAGAAATGCGGGAGGTCTGAAGCTGTGAGCCTCGGAGGGGGCTGCGCGGGCAGCGAGAGCGCCGTGACCGAGAGCGTGATGTCATTTATCCACCGATCACTGTGCGCGTAGGTACTTCCCTAAATATGTTCAGTGTGTCCTTGAGTGTTTATTTAGCGTCAGTGGGGTTAAATTTTAATCATATCTGTAAGCGTTTAATTAGAGTCACTGCCCTCAGGACGGAAGAAATTCCGATATACACCTTGCTGTAAAGTATTTATTTTATATTGCACCTGTGTGAAGCGTTTCTGAAGACCACCGCTTGTTTTTCAAGGCATTATGGGGATAAATTTCTGCAGTCACCTCACGATTCCAGCTGCTTGGCCAGGAAATCCTCCGTGAAGGGTCTCAGTGGGACATCCGTGCGTGCAGACACCGGGGAAAAGCCGCGGCGGCAACGACTCAGTCCCATGGCAGCGAGGTGGGAGGCTGCGAGCTGGGCCCCCGTCCCGATCGCTCCGGGAACACACCGGACCTGGGGGAAACGCTCCGGAGCGGCGTCGGAGCCCATCGAAGGAGAAGTGGAATCCTTTCGTGGAGCGGGAGGACCGGGGTTCATTGACCTGCTGCTGGAGAGCCTGCCCCAGCGCAGACGATGCGCTGCCAGTGGTGTAATAGAATCATGGAATGGTGAGGGTTGGAAGGGACCTTAAAGACCATCTAGTTCCAACCCCCTGCCGCGGCTCTCTGTAGGGCAGAAAATCGTGCAAGGCCATGGAAAGCACCCAAACTGGGCGCTGGGGTGAGGGTGCCTCTCCCGGCCATCAGCAGCGTGCCCGGTGGTGCCCTGTCCCTTCGTTGGCAGCATCCAGGCTGCACTACCCCACGCAGGGCCTGGACTCGCAGCATCTTTGACGTTCACCATCCCAGCTCTGCAAAACATATTTTAGCCCAATTTGATCGCCCGGTTCAGGAGCGGACGCATCCGGGGCGCTGGTGGGTCACCAGCCCCCAGATGCAGAGAGGAACATCTCAGGACCCTCCAGCTCCCCGGGAGCGGCGAATGGTGCCTGCTGGAGGAACATCTGGGGACAGGAATGTCCCCGGGGTGGGTGCTACTGGTCAGTGCACTCAGCCCCAGCTCCGCCGTTGCATCTGGAGGGCAAGGATGTGGGCACAGCAATCCGCTGCCCATGCCCAAGCCCTGCCCGCATGGACCCGCGCCGTCAGCAGAGCCACGACCAGCAGCCAAGGCAGCTCGCGCGCAGCTCGCGAGGCCGAGAATTCCTCTGCTGGCGGCGGAGCTGAGCTTTGGGGCTCCTCTGCAGCGGGACACAGAATCACACAGAATGTTCGGGGTTGGCAGGGCCCTCTGTGGGTCACCCAGTCCAACCCCCTGCCCAAGCAGGGTCACCCACAGCAGGCTGCACAGCACCGCGGCCAGGCGGGGCTGGAATATCTCCAGAGAAGGAGACTCCACAGCCTCCCTGGGCAGCCTGGGCCAGGGCTCCGGCACCCTCAGAGGGAAGAAGTTCTTCCTCGTGTTCAGCTGGAGCTTCCTCGGCTTCAGTTTGTGCCCGTTGCCCCTTGTCCTGTTGCTGGGCACCACTGGAAAGAGCTTGGCCCCATCCTCCTGACACTCACCCTGCAGATATTTGTAAGCATATATTAGGTCCCCTCGCAGCCTTCTCTTCTCCAGGCTGAACAAGCCCAGCTTCCTCAGCCTCTCCTCGCAGGAGAGATGCTCCAGTCCCCTCCTCATCCTCGCAGCCCTCCGCTGGACTCTCTCCAGTAGCTCCTCATCTTTCTTGAACTGGGGAGCCCAGAACTGGACACAGCACTGCAGATGGGGCCTCCCCAGGGCAGAGCAGAGGTGGAGGAGAACCTCCCTCACCCTGCTGCCCACACTCGTCCTAATGCACCCCAGGATCCCATTGGCCTTCTTGGCACCCAGGGCACGCTGCTGGCTCATGGTCACCCTGTCGTCCACCAGGACACCCAGGTCCCTCTGAGGGACGTGCCCGCTGCGGGCGCACGCAGAGCTGATGTTCCTCCGTGCGTCGCATTTTCCCTGTGTGGACACAGAAGGCGGCCAGCTCCGGGCGCCCGTCGCTCCTCCCGCCCTCCACGAGCAATTTGCAGCTCCGGTGGAAGCAGAGCTCTGCCGCCAAAGTTTTCAAGGAAACACTTTCATCTCGCAAAGAACTTATTATTAATTTGCATGAGGGTTAAACTACGGCTCTGAGATGTGTCTGCTTCAAAGCAACTTCAAGAGCAGACATTGAAGTGGTAACTCCGGCATCCTCCGCGCAGCTCCGAACCAGTCTTCCCTGTTTTGTAAATGGCGTGAGGATCTCAGCTGCTTATTTAAAGCTTGAAAACGCAACCGACTTCCTTGAAGCCATTAAAGCCTAACCTTTAAACTCCAGGAGTCTAATGGTTCAAGCCAAGCATAATGTTGAGGCACATCTGTGATAAATCTGCTTTTAATCTCGGCAAAGTGCTTTCCATAGATTCCGACTTTAACGTATGAGGTGTTAGACGAGCACACTGAGTGCTAGTAAAACACGCTGGATTGTAATCTATTACCTTTTACACAAAGCAGCATTTAGTTTTATTAACTATTGAAATATACTGAAAACTGTTAAAAAAGCACCGTGTAAATCTTTAAGATTCATGCTGTTTGATTTTATAGAGGGCTAATTCCTCGCGAAAGGAGCGGCAGAGTCGTTTGGCCGACGGCTTTGGACTTCGTCGCTGATTAACAGAAACCTCCCAGCCGATTTCGGGGCAGTGCCGGTTAACGAGGGGCCAGGGGCAGGGCAGGGATGGAGGTGGCTCTGCGGGAGCTGGTACCCAGCCCCGACACCCCACTGCACCCTGAAGCCGCTCTTCGCACGGCTGCAGGGGCTCAGGAGCTCTGCAAGTGGGGTGTTGGGAAAAGGGGTGTCTCCGGCCCCGGGAGCCCTCAGGCGTGTGCTGGGGATGGAGACCAGCGCCGGTGGGGACAGGCAAGACCGTCTCTTCGCCAGGGGATCCGTCCTCAGACGCGCGTCCTCCCGGCGAGAGCAGGGCCTGTGGCCTGGCGGGTGATGGCCAGGGAGCCCGTGGCAATGTCCCTGCCACCCAAGAGGTGACGTGACGCCCATGAGATGACACATCCCCGCTGCCTGCGGTGTGACCCGGGCTGGGGCAGAGCCAAGGGCTCCCTGGGAGCCTGGTGCGGAGGCGATGAGCACCCCGGGCGATGCTCCCCGCGGCACCGGGACAGGATGCTCGTGGGGGTTGCATGTCCCCACTCCTTGGTGCCCTATGTGTGTCTGGCACCCTGTGGGTGTCCCTGTCCCTCCCGTGTGCCCCAGGGTCACGGGTGGTTTGCCCACACGTAAATCCCCACTGACTCAGCCCAGCTTGGGGTTGTTTTTTGGGGTTTCCTCAGGTGCAAAGGGTGCAGGATAATGGCCCGGTGGCTGCAGTGGGGCTGGCCGCCAGCCATGCCTCCGTACCTGGCCAGGGACCCCTCCACACCCCTGCGTGTCACAGGATTTTCCAGCCACGCAGCCGGGCACAGTGCAGGATGTGGAGCTCAGTCAAAGCGAGAAACGGTGGGGCCAGATGGGGGGGGCAGAGGGGGGACTGGGGTTCCCCTTCCGCCGCTGCCGTAGGGGGCTGTGAGGAAAATAACACCCGTGCAGGAGCCGTGCTCGGGGCCACCCTCTCCACAGCGCTGCCATTCGCTTCCCAACAACACAGCCGAGACAAGCAGACCAGCCAAGGCAAGTCCCGGTGCTCAGCTGGGACGATGCTGAGCTGGGACTGGTCCCAGTGCTAGGCCAGAGCTGCTCCTGGTGCTCAGCTGGGACGATGCTGAGCCGGGACTGGTCCCAGTGCTGAGCCAGAGCTGCTCCCGGTGCTCAGCTGGGACGATGCTGAGCCGGGGCTGGTCCCAGTGCTGAGCCAGAGCTGGTCCCGGTGCTCAGCTGGGACGATGCTGAGCTGGGACTGGTCCCAGTGCTAGGCCAGAGCTGCTCCTGGTGCTCAGCTGGGACGATGCTGAGCCGGGGCTGGTCCCAGTGCTGGGCCAGAGCTGGTCCCGGTGCTCAGCTGGGACGATGCTGAGCCGGGGCTGGTCCCAGTGCTGGGCCAGAGCTGGTCCCGGTGCTCAGCTGGGACGATGCTGAGCCGGGGCTGGTCCCAGTGCTGGGCCAGAGCTGCTCCCGGTGCTCAGCTGGGACGATGCTGAGCCGGGGCTGGTCCCAGTGCTGGGCCAGAGCTGGTCCCGGTGCTCAGCTGGGACAATGCTGCGCCGGGGCTGGTCCCAGTGCTGAGCTGGAGCTGATCCCACTGCTCAGCTGGGACGATGCTGAGCCAGAGCTGGTCCCAATGCTGAGCCGGAGCTGGTCCCAGTGCCCAGTCGTGATGGTGCTGAGCCGGGGCTGGTCACCAGCACCGCAGAGGGAAGGGAGGTTTGGATTTTGCGGCTGGGCTCGTCCCTGTCTCCAGCTCCTCATCCCGTGCTTTTACAGCCAGCAGGACTAATTGTCAGGCAAACACGCACTGAAGGGGACAAAATCCTTTAAGCCGCGGAAAACTGTGAATGTGGGAATAATTAAAAGATACACAAGGCCAGAAAGTTAGCACAACAGTAGGTGATTTCACTCCGTGCGCAGGGATCTCTCCCGGTACTTCCCAGCCAGCCTCTCCCAGAGGCCCCAGAAATGGTGGAGGAGAGGTTTGTTTGGGTGCCGGCAGCACGAGCGGGAGCCGTGAAGCCGGGTCCGGTCGCGGCGGCGGGGGGAACATCCATGGTCGCAGGCAGCAGCCCCGCGCGGATTTGCCGGGGCACGGCTTTATTTTAATAAAAAGCTAAATTGAAAAATACGTTGTTCGAAAGGCTGTTCCAGATCTGGAGGGAAATAGCTCCGTTTCAGAGCTGACGGAGCCAAAATGTGTTTTGGTTCTTTCCACTTTTGGAAGAACTGTTGATAGGTTTGGTTTTTTTTCCTCTTGCTCTTTCTCCTTTCCTCTCCCTCATGTGATTATTCAATTTGCCATGAAAGCTGGGACCAAACCAAAGCCTCGGTGCCAAAACCTCTGCACTTGGAGAACATTTGGACCCTGAGCTGGAGCTTAAATTACATCTTGCACATGGCCCCAGCCGCACTGGATTAAAATCCAAAATACACACGAGTTCCTGGTTGTCGAAACCCAGCTCTGAATCGAGCCGCTCCCCGCCCGGGGGTTCCTCTGCCTTCCCAAACCCAGGGAAAAAACCATCCCGGTGTGCTGGAACGGGTTCCCCGCGCAGAGACCGCCGGGTGCCAATGGGTGCTGCGGGGCTGGGGCGTGGGGCTGCCCCTTGCTGGGGGGTGGGAGGGTGGCAGCTGCCCTTTGAGGGGTTTGGCACCTTTTCTGCCCCGGTGTGGAGAGGTCAGAGGTCCCTTTTCAGCTGGGTCAGGTAGGAAATACCCTGCATAGCTTGGTGGGATGGGCAGGGAGCGGCTCCTGCCACGGCCTCCTCCCAGCAGGGAGATGGGGAGATGCGGGTCTGGCATGGCACGGCTCGGCTCTGCCGTGGGGGATCTCAAAGCCCTGTGGACCCATCCTGGAGCACTGACAGCCAAACGGCTGGACGCACCCCGCTCTCCATCTGCAGCGAAGAGGGTGGGCGCTGGTCCCTGGGGACAGTAACATGCGGCGTTGCTCGGGTGAGCTTTGCGCTTGGCCAGAGACCCCTCAGTGATGTCCTGGCAGGGTGAGGTGGGACCAGCAGCATCTGCACGGCGATGCCCGAAGCTTCTGCTTGCAGCTGAACCCATGGACGCGCCGGGAGGAGCTGCGAGCTGTCCTGCCAGGAGTCTCCAAACATCTCCCCTCCTCATGCCAGCAAGAAACAGCTTTGCTCCCCACCTTTCGTGCTGGGATTTCCCAGGGCTTCGAGATGCTGAGGGTCACGCCAGCCTTGATGCCATCACCAGGGCTCTGAAGGAGACCAGCTCACCCGGGCTCCCAACAGCACCCATTCCACAGGCAAACTCTCCAGGCCTGGATCCATGGCAAACAAACGCAAAACTTGGCAGGGCCGGAGGGGTCTCGGTGCAAAGCCAGGGCAAGGCGCTTGCTCCTGTGCTGGCAACCAGCTGAGAACATCCCTGGCCCCACGGAGAGGTGCCGGCGCCTGCCACAGCATCGATGCCATCAGCCGGGGCAACTCCCAGCGTGCGGCCGAGCCAGTGGGATCAGCCTTTTCCACCAACGAGATCGCCTTTTCCATCAATGGGATCGCCTTTTCCTCCAACAGGATCGCCTTTCTATCAATGGGATCGCCTTTTCCTTCAATGGGATCACCTTTTCCATCCATGGGATCGCCTTTTCCATCAATGGGATCGCCTTTCTATCAATGGGATCACCTTTTCCATCAATGGGATCACCTTTCTATCAATGGGATCACCTTTTCCATCAATGGAATCGCCTTTTCCGTCAATGGGATCGCCTTTTTCATCAATGGGATGACCTTTTCCGTCAATGGGATCGCCTTTTCCACCAACGGGATCGCCTTTCCCTCAATGGGATCACCTTTTCCATCAATGGGATCACCTTTTCCACCAATGGGATCACCTTTTCCGTCAATGGGATCGCCTTTTCCATCAATGGGATCACCTTTTCTGTTAATGGGATCGCCTTTTCCACCAATGGGATCACCTTTTCCATCCATGGGATCGCCTTTTCCACCAATGGGATCGCCTTTTCCATCGGAAACGTTGTCCTCTCCATTCCCACCACCTCCCTCGCCATTCGGGGGTCTCCCTTTCCGTGGGATCCCCTTGGGACCCGAGCCACGGCCGCCAGAGCTGTTCCCCTGGGCCCTCCCCTTTCCCACTTCAGTAATTTCGTTTTTCCTCCCCCGTTCCCATGCCTCTGCTTGCTCGTTTTCATCATCAGACACTGCCCATAAACGAGAGACAACCTCCTCTCGAGGAGCCAGTGACCGGAGAGCTCTTGGCCTCCTTTGAGCAGCACAAGGCGTTCCAGTGATCATTACCCCTCTGTAATGTGGTTTAACAATTAACAGCTTGTTTGAACTGTATTTGCATTTCCCTGCTACCGAACAGGAGACTTTAATCTCCGCGCACAAACAGCGTCTTGTCGGGACAAGCTGCGGGATCTCGGGGCTGCGGTGCAGCCGCCCTCGCCCCGGCTTGCCGTCCCTCGGCGGGGTTCCGCCACAGCTCACCGCGGCATCGCCGAGACCCGCGGCCTCAGCCCCGCGCGCGCGGGTTCACCGGAGCCGAGGGGCCGGCGGGTCGGATGGCGCGGGGCAGACGGTGCCGCGCGACAGCGCAGCCAGCTCCGGTGCTCTGCCGGTCCTCGGGCTCCTTTGATTATCCTAATTATCTCTAATTACACGCGGCATATCAGAAGCCAGACTGCTTTGAACCTGGGAGAGCATCGGGGCCGTTTCCAGGTGCAGAGCTGCCCCAGCCACATGAAAAGTTGATATTTCTGGAACTCTTAAAGAAGCATCTTTTAATGATTTAATAAAATAAGCCGGTGCAGCTATGAGCCCGCTCAGATGTCAAAACCCCAATCCGACAAACCATCGCTGACGACCGGCTTCCTCGGGTGCAGCGTCAGGGAACGATTTCCCCAGGCAGCCGGGGATGTCGGTGACGATGGAGCCGAAAGGAACGCAAGGAAGGGTCATCGCCGCTGGCTCGGCGTGGCGATGCTCAGAGCTCACCCCGCTGCATCCCTGAGACGGGGGGAAGAGAGAGCCACGGTGCAGCCGAAGGCGTGACGGCGGGGAGATACTCCTGTTTATTTTGAGGGTGCCTGGTGACCTTTCGCTGGCAGCGCAGATAAACGCTGGGCCAGGCGGCATTGTTCTCTCTTAAACTGAGAAATAGAAACATTAATCATCTACCCAGCCATTTATCATGGTTTGGGGGCATTAATTTGATGGTATGTCATTTCCCATTTGGTTTGTGTGTTGTGGAGGTTGCATTCAAAACACCTTCAATTAGATGTAAGTAATGATACGGAGCTATTTTAAGGACCGACGGTCGCTGATGGCAGGAGGTTGCTGTGGCCGACGCAGCCCTTGGAGCAGCTGCCTCTGACGCCGGTTGGGAGACGGGGTTGGTTGGGAGACGGGGTTGGTTGGGAGACGGGGCTGGTTGGGCTTCCCTTGCTGGAGGATAAGGCCCTGCCAGCCCCCCCAGGCTTCAACCTCGCCTGACAGAGGAGGTCTCACCCCGTGCTGGGGAAACCTCGAACCCCTCCGAGCCCGTGAGTTCCCCCTCTCCTCCTTCATCCTGAGTTGTTGATGGGCCCCTGCGGGCAAACCTAGGAGAAGCTTGCTCGGTACCCGAGAACCATGTTTCCCTCCTACTCAATAACCAGCTTGTAGGTGCCAGGCTGACGTTCCTCATCACAGAGGTGCCTTCTCAGAATCACAGAATCCCAGAATGGTGGGGATTGGAAGGGTCCTCTGTGGGTCACCCAGTCCAACCCCCTGCCCAAGCAGGGTCACCCAGAGCAGGCTGCACAGCACCGCGTCCAGGCGGGGCTGGAATATCTCCAGAGAAGGAGACTCCACAGCCCCTCTGGGCAGCCTGGGCCAGGGCTCCGGCACCCTCAGAGGGAAGAAGTTCCTCCTCGGGTTCAGCTGGAGCTTCCTCTGCTTCAGTTTGTGCCCGTTGCCCCTTGTCCTGTCGCTGGGCACCACTGGAAAGAGTCTGTCCCTGTCCTCCTGACACCCACCCTGCAGATATTTAGAGGCATTTCTAAGGTCCCCTCTCAGCCTTCTCTTCTCCAGGCTGAACAAGCCCAGCTCCCTCAGCCTTTCCTCATAGGAGAGATGCTCCAGTCCCCTCCTCATCCTCGTAGCCCTACGTAGCCCACCTCGGAGGCTGATTTGTAATGCAGACATTGGGGGAACGTCCTGGACCACGTCTGTAGCCACCCGGGCAGGGGAGGGCTGAGGTCCAGCTTTGTCCTGGGGGTTCACAATAATGCAGTGGGAGCTGCAGGTGGATGAGGTTGTGATGGGGAAGGATGAGCGACCAGGGACCTCCTTTCCCATCAGAGCCTGAGCAGACGTCTGGGGATGCTGCGGTGCCGAGGGTCAAACAAGGCTTTGGAGCAGGGTGAGCCAGGAGTTTGGATCAGGACTGGGCAGGCAGAGCTTGATCCTCCTCCTCCCCCTCCTCCACGAAGCCAGGCAGACCACCACCCCCAGGTCAAAGACATCTGAAGAAGAACGAGACCTCTGAGGACGCGCTCCCCGGGCCGGCTCGGGGATGGCACCGCACTGCTGAGGTCCCGCAGAGGGTTCCCTGCCTGGCCCCGGTCCCTGGTCTGCGCGTGAGCACCGGGCGAGCCGTGGCCCGGTGATTAGGCGTGGGTTTGGTTCCCGGCTCGGCCCTGGACTCGTTGCGCAACGCGGGTGAGGCACGTAACCTCCCTCCTCGGCCTCGCTCGTTTGCCTTCGGAGAGCTGTTAAGTCTCTGAATGGAAACGCACCCGTAATGACCGGGGTTATTAATGGTTGCTCGGGGAGGAACAGCAGAGCTGGGCAGATCAGAGGAGCTGCCTGCAAACAGCCCTGTCATCCCGCCTCGGAGCTGCCCTGCAACGCCCTTATCTTTCCCAGACTGGGGCAGCTCCCGAGCGAGCGCTGCCCGTCGTGCCAGACCGCCCGGCGAAGCAGGCAAACACTCATCAGGTGCGAGGTGGAGCCTACCAAACCCGGACCCGAGGGCCGCCCGGACCGCAGCGAAGCCGGGCTGCGGCATCGCTCCGAGCGGTCAGCACGCAGCAGAAGGAGCTGCGTTACCACGGGTCGGAGTCAGGGCTTTGCAGTGCCTCGGAGAAAATCTCTTGCCGGGAGAAAAGCAAGCACCTGCCCTGCAGCCACGCGGGCAGCACGTCCTTCCCACCGCGGCAAGTCCGAACGCTCTCCGGTGCTCGCTGGAAAGCCCTGTCTCCTGCAGACCTGCTCCAAGGATTGGGTCTGTCACCTGTGATGATTCCTTCGGAGCTGGTCGGGTCTGTTGGGTCAGGGCTGTCTTGCCGGCTGGGCTCTCGGTTCCTGGTGCAGCATCACCTCGCGGGCCCGGGGCGCGGCGGCTCTGGGTTTCTTCCGATACCGGTGCGTGGTGGGTGCTGGAGGGACTGCCCATCTCTGGAGACCCTCGAGCATCCCTGAATCCCTGGGCAAGCGAGAGAGCTGAGGAAGAGGGAACGACCCAAACAGACGATTGACCTTCCCAGTCCGAAGGGTTTGTCAGCGCGAAGAACCTGCCTGGAATCGGCGTTGCCGCTGTCCTGGTGGGATGTTCGAGGCAGAGGAACCTGCATTCCCTTCCACAGGCTGGAGAGCCTTTGAAAAACAAAAAAAAGTAGATTGCACGTGTGTCTTCTGCACCAGCTTCTGGCTTCTGCACGGGAAATGTGCCGAGATGAGGGCTTTAAACAAGAGATGCAGTCCCTGGCTGCGGGAGGGCATCCTGCCCCGGCTCGAAACACCGCACTGGGGCTGGCCGGGCTGGAAATCCCACCTGAGCTCAGCCCAGAGGACACCGGGCTCGCCCCCCCCCAGCTCTCTGCCAAGCCACCCCGCCTGGGCCGGGGAAGGGGGGACGGGCTCCTGCCCACCGCTGCTCACGCCCCGGCAGCGATTCCCACGGCTTTCCCCCTGGGAACTGAGGGACCCCCGGGCCATCTCCGTGGAGGGGTGGGCTGGAGCAGGCTGAGCGCTGGAGCTGCCCCCTCCCGTGGGTCCGGCAGCTGGGGGGCAGGCAGGCGGGTGCCTGGGGCAAAGCCCCCCAAAGGAAATCGCCGCCGGCCGGGCAGCTGGGCTGCGTGGGGCCGACACGGCCGCTTGCCGGTCCCCAAGCGCCCTTCGAGGGTGTGCTGGCGATGCCGCAGCAATGGTTCTCCTCTTCACAACCCCCACGCTGCTCTATTCCCACCCCGGCTCCAGGCAGTGGCCTGGCTGGCTCGAAAGAGTGTGAAGCCCGTCAAAAACTTTCCGGCTAGCTGACAAAGCCCTCCGTGATGTAGCGGTCCCAAGCATTTGCTTGATCTTCTGTTGCCACACATTCTTCCGAGAACAAACCCAGCACAGCAACGCGCGCGCGTCATTCTCCTCCGGAGAGCTGGCTGCTTTTCTCCGGCTATAAACCAAAGCTGACAAGTGTCAGCCCTCCTGCCAAATCCGCACTGACTGGCACTCTCATGAGTGTTGGTCAAACAGTGAAATCCATTCATTTGTCTCAAAACAAACCCACAGCGTTCTCCTTGTCTCCGGCTGGGACAAAGCCTGTGTCTGTCTGCTCCCAACGCCCTTCCTGCGACGGCAGCGGGCATCGCCCCCTCCTAACCCCGCAGCCAGCTCGGGGGTGGGCTCTGCGGGGTGGCATGGCCACAGCCCTGGGACCCCCAGCTGGTCCTCGGTGGGGGACATTTACGCCAGACCCTGGCAAAGCAGGGAAGCTAAAGCTTGGGACTCACTCGAGGCGGGGAGGCCGATGCTCCAGCCGGGCTCGGCTGCGGGCGGGAGGCTTGGTCCCCTCCATCCTCCAGCGGTGCAGCCCCAGCGTGATGTCCCCGTCCCCAGGAGCCGCCTTTGCCCCACCGACCCCGGGAGGCTTCGTTCTCCCCGGCCTCGGCGTGTGGCAGCGAGCGGCTCGGTCGACGCTGCCGTGCTTCTGGCTGCCGGCAGCACCGGGGCTCGCTGCTCGGACGGACGTGCCAGCCTGCGCTCTTGGTGTTTGATTAAACGCTCCCGAGGAGGGAGATGCTTCTTTTCCAGACCAGCCACAGACTGAGCAACAGAAGCATCTCTCTCTCTGTTGTGGAGCCTTCAGGAAGCTGTGGGTATTTTTTTTCCCCCCTTTTTTTTTTTTAAAGATGCTGAGGATGTGCTGGGAGGAAAGCGGGAAACACAGGGCGAGCGCCGTGTGAACCTGGCAGCTCCCGCGAGCGGCGGGTGCTCAGCGCTCAGCTGGGTGGGTGACGGCTTTGCGGGCCGGGTGCCATCGCCGCTGGTCCCGCAGCCGCTCGGAGCCGGTGCCCTGGGTCACGGCCCCGGGGTCGGCGCTGCCGCCCCGCAGCAGCGATCCCAGTAAGGCAGCCTCTCCATAAGGGCTAATCCTGCCAGCGCGGAGCTGACGGGCTCCGCGGCAAGGGAGCATCCCCCAGCCCAGGCAGCTTTTGGGGCAAGCCCTCGCAGATGAATGCCACGCTTCACTGGGGAGAGGTCTCCGTCTTCCTCCTCTTCCATTTTTTTCTTGCTTTGATGAAATTCCTCACACGTCCTCTCAGGCCGTCGTCATCGTTGGCCCTTTTGCCGGGGCAGAGCCAGGGCTTTGTCCAAGCTCCAGCTCCCAGCCGGCTCCTTCCTGGGGCCGGAGAGCTCCAGGCAGCCCGGCCGCACGGTGCCGGAGCCCACCGGCACGTCGGGCACCCCCAACCCCACGCTGCGCCTTTCATCCCACCTGGGTGGTACGTTGGGATGGGACCCCCGCCCTGAGCAGGGACTTGCTGGGGATGAGGGGGCCCTGCTGGCAACCTCCCCCCGGGGCTGGGGGCTCTGACCCCATCCCCTGGGTGGGGGATGCTCCGGGGTGGGAGACAGGGGGTACCCAGGGGGGGTACCCTGGCTGTGTGGGGCCCTGCAGAGAGCCACACGCCGGGTCCCTGACAGTGTTGGCTGCGCGGGAGCCTGCGCAGAGACCGGCCAAGTGGCTCTGAGATCAGAATTGTCCTTTACACAGGGTCCTGCTCGATGGGTTGGGGGGCTCTGCGGACGCTGGCCCTCGCTGTGGGCTGAGTGGGAACCGCACGGTCCCCGACGCCTTCCCTGGGGACTGCCGGGCTGCCGGATGGCTTGAAGTGATCGCTTCCCAAATGCTGAAAGCTCGCTGCTTCAGTCCCAAGGCACACGGTCTAGAGCCGGGCTGTAAAACAGGGCTCACCCAGCCGAGGAGCGGGGTGCGGGGATGGAGGGGGGCTGCCCACCCGCCCCGGCAGCCATCGACGGGAGGGAAAGAGCCCGGTCCCCGTGGGAGACGGCAGCGCTGGCTTTGGGCGAGCGGTGGGACCGCTGCCACGGCCTCGTCCGGTCGTCCTCCGAAGAGAGCCCACCGAGATGCTCGCCGCAGCCGAAGCCGGCCCCGAGCTGTCGCTGCAACCCACTCGAGGCCGAGACCCCGCCGAGCGCGCGGCTCTCGTGTCGGCGGTGAATGCCTTCCCGGTTCAAAGCTCTCAGAATCAGAGGGGCAGCTTGTTGTGACATTTGATTAGCCACAGAGGACAACTGGAGGGTGCTTGAGCCAGCGAGTGGGCAAACTCGGGAGCAGCCCTGGTGCTGAGGGCTGGGACCCGTGAGTGTATGGGGGGGCTGGGGGGGGGTGCACGGCTCCCGGGGGGAGATGAAAGGGTTGCTAGGAGAGGGGAAGGCGAGGGGCGGAGGTGGGGAGCGGAGTCAGCCCAAAACAGCTTCTTCTGCTCGCTTCGACTCATCAGTGTCGTGAATATGGGGTCTGCTCCGGAACGAGGGGAGCTGTGCAGACCCCGAGCTCAGGACTGGGAGGCCAGACCCCTGGGGTGGGTGAGGGTTTGGGGCTGTGGGTGACCCCCCTGTCCCCTGCTGCCGCTGGCAGGTGGCCAGGCGAAGGTGTCACACTGCTTGTCCCCATCCTGGTGCCACCAGGATGCTGCTGCTGGGACCCCCCAGGATGCTGCTGCCGGACCCCCGGGATGCTGCTAATGGACCCCTGGGATGCTGCTGCCAGGACCCCCAGGATGCTGCTACTGGACCCCTGGGATGCTGCTGCCAGGACACCCAGGATGCTGCTGCCGGGACCCCCAGGATGCTGTTCCCGGCCCCCTGGGATGCTGCTACCGGGACCCCTGGGATGCTGCTGCTGGAACCCCCCCGCGATGCTGTTCCCGGCCCCCCGGGATGCTGCTACCAGATCCCCAGGATGCTGCTGCTGGACCCCTGGGATGCTGCTGCTGGACCCCTGGGATGCTGCTACTGGGACCCCCACGATGCTGTTCCCAGATCCCCTGGGATGCTGCTACCAGGACCGTGGGATGCTGCTACCAGGACCCCTGGGATGCTGTTGCCAGCCCCCCGGGATGCTGCTGCCGGACCCCCGGGGCAGGGGCAGGCTGTGGCGGGGGGCTGGACGGGCAGGAGGACCCCCCCCTCTCCCCCTTCCCCCCGCAGCCGCCCTCCCGTGGGAACTCCCGGGCGTTGGGGTTTTGGGGTTTTTCCCCAGCGCGGAGACGCGTCGCGTCAGGCTGGTGGTGACACTGCGGGGCTGTTCGCCTTCGCTCCCCGTCACCGCTGTCGAGCAGGAGCGAGCAGCTCGTGTTTGTACAGTGACTCTGTGACCAGGGGCTGGTTTAATACCTCCCACTCTCTGAAGTGCAAATAGACTCTCATGTGTGTATTAGGCTACTCGAGCGGCTGCTCTGGCAAAATACTCGCTTTCCAAATAACTGCTCTGCTGGGGAGAGGAGAAGAGCAAACTTCTTCAGAATTTAGCAATAATAAGAAGAAAACAATCCGTTTAATATTTCCCTCTCGCCTTGGCTAAGCCTCCAGTCGCCCCGAGCCTTGCTCGCAGGCAGAACCCCACGACAGGTCGCGAGCATCCCCAGGCCCGCGCCCAGCACCCATGGCAGCTTGGCGTCCGGGCTGCCATCTTCCCATCTCCCCCCCCAGCGCGGACCCCGGTTCCCCGCGTCCCCCCCGGTCCCCGAGCTGCTGGCTCCGGGCTGGAGCGTGGCCACCGGCGAGGCGGGAGTGGTAGCCGTGCAGCGCAGGCAGCCGTCCGCAGCCGCGCTTGGCAGGCGAGACGGGGAGTCGTGTCATCCCTGAGCGAAACTGCGGAGTTTCTGCTGAGTCACCGTCATCGGGGAACGGGGAGAGCAATTACAGACGAAAACTGGGAAGGCATCCCAAACAAATTGGTTATAATTAACAAGTAGAAGAATAACACCAGTAATACCATTAGCAGGCCCAAAAGCCATTTGCAATATAATATCCATAATTAGACAGTGTACAGCAACAGCCCGGGCTGAGCCGCTCGCCCCGGGAAGGGAGGGCAGGTGAGTCTGGGGAGCAGAGTGCCCGTGGCCCGGGCTCCGGAGGCGGCGAGAGTCCACGAGCACCCACGAGCACCCACGAGCACCCACGAGAATCCACAAGCACCCACGAGCATCCACAAGCACCCACCAGAATCCGTGAGCACCCACGAGCATCCATGAGAATCTGTGAGCACCCACCAGAATCTGCAAGAACCCATGAGCATCCACGAGCTTCCACAAGAACCCACGAGCATCTGAGAGCACCCACGAGCATCCACGAGCATCTGCGAGCACCCACCAGAATCTGCGAGCACCCACGAGCATCTGCAAGCACCCATGAGCATCCACAAGCACCCACCAGAATCTGCAAGAACCCATGAGCATCCACGAGCTTCTGCAAGAACCCATGAGCATCCACGAGCTTCCACAAGAACCCACGAGCATCTGAGAGCACCCACGAGCATCCATGAACCTCTGTGAGCACCCACAAGCACCCATGAGCATCTGCAAGCTCCCATGAGCATCCATGACCATCTGCAAGCACCCACGAGAATCCACGAGCACCCACGAGCATCCGTGAGCATCTGCAAGCCCTCACAAGCATCCATGACCATCCGCAAGCACCCACGAGAATCCACGAGCACCCACGAGAATCCGTGAGCATCTGCAAGCCCTCACGAGCATCCATGAGCATCTGCGAGCACCCACAAGCATCTATGAGCATCCACGAGCACCCACCAGCATCCAGAAGCACCCACAAGTGACCTGGCTCTGGCTGCAGGGACGAGAGCATGTGGAACGTGGCCGGGGTCTCCTCTCCCTCCCCCACCCGGGGAGCAGCCTGGCTTTACGTATAATTTCGTGCACGGTGTTGCTGCCTCGGGAACCGGTGCAGCGCGGGAGCCCCAGTGCAGCCAGCCCAAGCCGAGTGCACGAGGCCGGCACGGCTCCGGGCGCCAGGGCTCTGCACCCACCCCAGCCCAGGCACAGCCCCAGCTGATGGGTGGGCTCGTCCGGGGGGTCCCTGCGCGCTGGGGGGCTGGGACGGTGCCGGGCAGAGCTCAGGGAGGCGGGCGGTGAATGCCTTGTCCCTGCCTGTCCCCACTCGGGTTTGGACACCGGCGAGCTGCGCGATGGAGCCGGCGGTGCCGGAGCTGCGGGTTTGGAGCTGAGCCCCGTCAGCGAGCCCCGGGCCCCATCCCTCCAGCGGCTCCTCCTGTTGGTCCCAGCTCCTCGGCCAAAGCTGCGCAGACGAGCGGATGGGCCAGGACTTCCCCGGCAGGCGGGGTGCCCGAGCCCCGCTCTCCTGACAAGTGGGAGACAAGGTGACCATGAGCCAGCAGCGTGCCCTGGGTGCCCAGAAGGCCGATGGCATCCTGGGGTGCATCAAGAGGAGTGTGGGCAGCAGGGCGAGGGAGGTTCTCCTGCCCCTCTGCTCTGCCCTGGTGAGGCCCCATCTGCAGTGCTGTGTCCAGTGCTGGGCTCCCCAGTTCAAGAAAGATGAGGAGCTACTAGAGAGAGTCCAGTGCAGGGCTGCGAGGATGAGGAGGGGACTGGAGCATCTCTCCTACGAGGAGAGGTTGAGGGAGCTGGGCTTGTTCAGCCTGGAGAAGAGAAGGCTGCGAGGGGACCTTAGAAATGCCTACAAATATCTGCAGGGTGGGGGTCGGGAGGACGGGGCCAAGCTCTTTCCAGTGGTGCCCAGCGACAGGACAAGGGGCAACGGGCACAAACTGGAGCAGAGGAAGCTCCAGCTGAACCCGAGGAAGAACTTCTTCCCTCTGAGGGTGACGGAGCCCTGGCCCAGGCTGCCCAGGGAGGCTGTGGAGTCTCCTTCTCTGGAGATCTTCAAACCCTGCCTGGTGCCCGCCCAGCCCCACGCTCCGGGCTGCAGCAGCCGAGCCGGGGTTGCCCAAGCAGATCCCGCGGATGAGGGCGAGGTCAGCGCGAGTTTTGCTTGTGAAAGGACGGGGTAATCGGGGCCTGTTGCGGCAACGCCAGCGACCGACGCTCTTCCCCGTCCCCGTCCGCCTGCGTGCCGGGCTGCTCGGCCTCGGGAGCTTCCCGGTGGCTTCTCGGTGGCGCTGGCTGTGGCTCCGTGGCGATGCCCACCGCCGCCCGCTCCCGCCCGGAGCACCCCGGCACGGTGCCGGCGTTTTTCTTTAGTCGCTGTGGAGCGGGGGGCGTTTTTCCATCCCGAGCCCCAAGGTTTGCTCTGAAGAGGAAAAAAGGAGAAGCTGGAAATGCTCGGAGCCAGAGCACGCTCCGTCGCGTGGGTCCCGGCTCGGCTGGAGCATCGCTGGCCCCAGCACCCAAAACTGAAACTCCCTTCCGCCGTCGCAGCCCCGCGGGGATTCGGTGCCGGGGGCGGCCGCGGGATCGAGCCCCCTCTTGCCGGGGGGGGGCTGTAAAACCGGGGTTTGTCCCCAGGCGGGGTGGGGGAGGACGTCGCCTGCTTCCCTTCCCCCGGCCGTGAGGGCACGCAGGGTGGGTGCCGCGGCCACGAGCCCGCAGCGCGTCGGGGCCAAAACCGCTCCTGGGGGCAGCGACCCCGACGGGAGGGATCCCCACCTGGCCCCGAGGGACCCCAGCGCCCCGGGGTGCTCCACTGCTGCCTCCCAAACGACGCCCCGGCCTTCGCTGAGCATCCCTGGAGCCCTCCTCCTCATCCTCACGCCCCAGCCCTGGCTGGGGAGCGGGTGGGTGCTTCCCCCCACCCCGCATCACCCATGGAGGAGGGCTGCGAAGGCCCGGCCGGTGGTGACGATGGCGGCCGGTGGTGATGATGGCGATCGGCGGTGACGATGGCGGCCGGTGGTGACGATGGCGGCCGGTGGTGACGATGGTGGCCGGTGGTGATGATGGCGGCCGGTGGTGATGATGGTGGCCGGTGGTGACGAAGGCGATCGGCGGTGACGATGGCGGCCGGTGGTGATGATGGAGGCCGGTGGTGACGATGGTGGCCGGTGGTGATGATGGCGGCCGGTGGTGATGATGGTGGCCGGTGGTGACGAAGGCGATCGGCGGTGACGATGGCGGCCGGTGGTGACGAAGGCGATCGGCGGTGACGATGGCGGCCGGTGGTGATGATGGCGGCCGGTGGTGATGATGGTGGCCGGTGGTGACGAAGGCGATCGGCGGTGACGATGGCGGCCGGTGGTGACGAAGGCGATCGGCGGTGACGATGGCGGCCGGTGGTGATGATGGAGGCCGGTGGTGACGACGGCGGCCGGTGGTGACGATGGCGGCTGGCGGTGATGATGGCGGCCGGTGGTGACGATGGAGGCCGGTGGTGACGATGGAGGCCGGCGGTGATGATGGCGGCCAGCGGTGACGATGGCGGCCGGTGGTGACGATGGCGGCTGGCGGTGACGATGGCGGCCGGCGGTGACGATGGCAGTCGGTGGTGATGATGGCGGCCGGCGGTGACGATGGCAGTCGGTGGTGATGATGGCGGCCGGCGGTGACGATGGCGGCCGGCGGCAGAAACACGGGCGGGCGGGGAAGGGGAGACGCTGGCTTCTCCCGCCGGGGCTGTTTCTGAGATGGGTAAGAAGATAAAAAAACCCCCAGAAAAAGAAAAATAACGGATGGGCAAGCGTCACGGTTTATAATTGGGATGTGCAAATATCAGTTTAAGCAGATTTTAAATCAATATGAGCCAGAACTTTCGCCCCTAATAGTTCTTTTTTTTTTTATTTTTTTCGTTTCCCCAACCAGGTGAGTTTTAATAAGCTAAAATAAAACATCTGCTCCTCCGGCCCAGCCCTGGCGTGAGGAATATCAAGGAGCGAGCGGCGTTCCCGGCCGTCCGCGTTCACCACCGCAGCGCTGGAGCGAGGGCCAGAGGGGGAGGTGAGGAAAAGGAAGGCCTTTTTGGGGAAACCGCTCAATAAAACCCAGCATTTGTCCCCCGGCACCGGCGGGGGAGGGGAGCCGCTCGTCTGATGGGCTCCTCTCGAGCCATGAAGTGAATTTTCAGCGCGAGCCGCTGCTGGCCGTGTCCCCCGCGTTCGGCCCTTCGGGCAGGGGTCCGGCTCGGCCCCGTCACCCCCGGGTTTGCACCTCTCCGCTCATCCAGGTCTGCGGGGAACGGGGTGCTCAGCACCCAGCAGCACCCAGCAGGGTCCGCAGGAACCTGCCGGGGGGGAAGGTCCGCCCGTCTCCCCCCGCCAGGAAAAACCAACGAACACCCGCGAAGCCACGGGCGAGCGCCGAGGCCGAAGTGCGGCCACCGAGCGCTGCGTCCTCCGTCAGCCGGCGGGAAGCGTCGCAGCCCCGCAGCGAGGAGGAGCAGCGCGGCGAGGAAGAGCAGCGTGGTGAGGAAGAGGAGCATGGTGAAGAGGAGTGGCACGGTAAAGAAGAGCAGTGTGGTGAGGAAGAGCAGTGTGGTGAGGAAGAGGAGCACTGTGGTGAGGAAGAGCGGCAGGATGAAGAGGAGCAGTGTGGCGAGGAAGAGCGGCGCAGCGAGGAAGAGTGGCATGGCGAGGAAGAGCAGTGTGGTGAGGAAGAGGAGCATGGTGAGGAATAGCGGCAGGGTGAAGAGGAGCAGTGTGGTGAGGAAGAGAGGCGCAGTGAGGAAGAGTGGCATGGCGAGGAAGAGCAGTGTGGTGAGGAAGAGGAGCATGGTGAGGAAGAGGAGCATGGTGAAGAGGAGTGGCAGGGTAAAGAAGAGCAGTGTGGCGAGGAAGAGCGGCACAGTGAGGAAGAGTGGCGTGGCAAGGAAGAGCAGGGTGGTGAGGAAGAGGAGCATGGTGAGGAAGAGGAGCATGGTGAAGAGGAACAGTGTGGCGAGCAAGAGCGGTATGGTGAGGGAGAGGAGCATGGTGAAGAGGAGCAGCGTGGTGAGGAAGAGCGGTGCAGCGAAAAAGAGTTGCATGGCGAAGAAAAGCAGTGTGGCGAGGAAGAGGAGCATGGTGAGGAAGAGCACCATGGTGAAGAGGAGCAGTGTGGCGAGGAAGAGGAGCAGTGTGGTAAGGAAGAGTGGCATGGCAAGGAAGGGTGACATGGCGAGGAATAGGAGCATGGTGAGGAAGAGGAGCACAGTGAAGAGGAGCAATGTGGTGAGGAAGAGCGGTGTGGCGAGGAAGAAGAGCATGGTGAAGAGCAGTGTGATGAGGAAGATGAGCATGGTGAAGAGGAGCAGTAAGGTGAGGAAGAGTGGCGCAACAAGGAAGAGTTGCATGGCGAAGAAAAGCAGTGTGGCGAGGAAGAGGAGCATGGTGAGGAAGAGGAGCAGTGTGGCGAGGAAGAGGAGCAGTGTGGTGAGGAAGAATGGTGTGGTGAGGAAGAAGAGCATGGTGAGGAAGAGTGGCATGGTGAAGAGGAGCAGTGTGGCTAGGAAGAGCGGTGTGGCGAGGAAGAAGACCACGGTGAAGAGCAGTGTGGCGAGGAAGAGCAGCACGGTGAGGAAGAGTGGCCTGGCAAAGAGGAGCAGCGTGCTGAGGAAGAGGAGCATGGCGAGGAAGAGCGGCGTGGTGAAGAGGAGCAGCATGACGAGGAAGAGCAGCGTGATGGGGGAGAGCGGCATGGCGAGGAAGAGGAGCAGCGGTCGCCGGGGCAGGGGGGTGGTGCCCCCCCCCCGGTGCCCCCCATGGGAGCGGGGAAGGGGGGGGTGGCTCCGGCTCCGGCTCCACGCCGGGTTTCGCGCCTCTCCCGCCGCGTCCTCCCGTCCCCACGTGGGGGCAGGGCGGGGCCGGCTCCGCGCCGCCCAATGAGCAGCGGCCGCGGCCCTGACGCGTCTCGGCGCGTCACCGGCCGGCACAGCGGCTAATTAGCGGCGGGGCCCCGCCCCCCGGCCCCACCCGCGGGGGGGGGAGGGGAGGACACACACACACACACACAAACACACAGTGCCCCCCGCGCGGGGGGGGCTTTTTGGGGCCGGTTTGGGGTTTTTTATTTTTTCTCCCGTTTTTTCTGGCGTCGGGCGGCTGGGCGGCGGGGGGGGCGGGGCGGGCGCGCTAATTAAGCCGCCACGGCCGGGCGGGATTGGCCAGCGGGGCGCGGCGGGGTTTGTCAGCGCGGCGGCCCCGCGTGGCTTTGATTGACAGCGGCACCCCGCCCCCCCGCGCGCCGCCGCGGCCCGGCCAATGGCGTCGGAGGACGAGGCGGAGAGGCCGCTCGTTGATTGGGAGAGGGGGAGGGGGCGGGGTTTAGGCCGGAGGGCCCCCACGTGGGGCGGGGAGGCTCCGCGTGACGTCAGGGGAAAGGGAGCCATTTTGTGCCGCGGAGCCCCGCGCGCGAGCGCGCCGGACGGGCCCACCCGCGGGGTTGGTGCCCCCCCCCCCCCCCCCCGCCCCTCAGAGTGGGGGGGGTGTTCTCTTGTCCCCCCTTTCCCGGGCGCGGTGTCCCCCCCCGCGCGGCGGGAGCACGTGACATCAGCGTTAAGGGGGGGGGGAGCGGGAGGGGCCGGTCCCGTGCCCCCCCCCCCCCCAGCACCGGGGGGAGCGGGGTCCCAGCTCCGCGGGGGGGTGGGAGGGAAGAACCGAGTGGGCGTGGCCAAGCGCTGGGCGTGGCCCCCCCGCCACCGCCCCGCTCGCTCCAGACACAAGCGGGGCATTGTGACGTCGCCTCCGCCGGCCTCCCAATCAGCGCCCTCTCCCCTCCCCGCCCCACGTGGGCTCCCCCGCTCCCCATTGGCCGGCGGCGGAGGGGGCCGCCCGGCCGTTGTCCCTCCCACCCCCCCCTCCCCGTTTCGCCCCGGCGGCGGCGGGGACCGGACCGCGTGCTCCGGCCGCTCCCTCCGCGCCGGCCCCTCGGACCCCCCCGCCCGGACCGAGCCCCCCGGCCCCCCCATGGCGTGCGGAGCGGCGGAGGGCCCGGCCGGCGGGCGCTGAGCCCCGGGGGCGGAGGCAGCGCTGCCTCCCGCTCCGCATGCCCGCGGCGCCCGGGAAGTCGGATGTGTACGGCCTTCCCCCCCCCTCCTCCTCCTCCTCCTCCTCCTCTCTCCTCTCTCCTCTCCTCCATGGCCGTCGTGCTCCGGCGTTAGTTCCTGGCTTGGCTTCCCCTTCTGCTGGCGGCAGGAATCCCGCGGGATCCTCCTTCCCCTTGGGGGGGAGGGGGGGCGGCGGCGGCGCTTCTTTTTCTATTTTTATTATTTTTATTATCATATTTTTTTTCGCGAGGGGGTGATTTTTTTTGCGTTTTTTTTTTCCTTCCCGAAAGGCGGAGCGCGGAGCCAGGCCGGTGTGTGGTGGTGGAGGGGGGGGGGTCGGTACCGGGCTGGGCTCCGGTGCGGTGCTTGGCGGGGGGGGGGGGTGTTGCGCAGGGAGCCGGGCCGGGCCCTCACCCCCCCCCCCCCCTTTTCACCCCCCCCCCCCCCCCCGCCCGCCCTCCTCCGCCCCCCGCCCGGACTTTCCTCTCGTCTCTTTGTTCCAGTCCTCGGCCTCTCCCGGAGCGCTCCCAGCCCGGCGGGCAGCAGCTGGCTCCAGTGACCGCGCCCCAGCCCTGCCATGTACCCCCAGGGCCGGCACCCGGTGAGTCCCGGACCCCCCCCCCCCCCCGACCCTGCTGTACCTCCCCCCCCCGGTGCCCGGCGCTGAGCCCTCTCCCCGCAGGCTCCGCACCAGCCGGGCCAGCCGGGCTTCAAATTCACCGTGGCCGAGTCCTGCGACCGGATCAAGGACGAGTTCCAGTTCCTGCAAGCCCAGTACCACAGGTGAGACTGGGGGGGGGATGGGGGCCCGGGGCAGGGCTGCGGGTACCGCCCCCCCCCCCTTCCCCTGCCCTCCCCGCCTCGGGGTCTCACCCCCCTGCTCTGCACCCCCCTCCCCAGCCTGAAAGTGGAGTACGACAAGCTGGCGAACGAGAAGACAGAAATGCAGCGCCATTACGTGATGGTGAGAGGCTTTAATCAGACTCCGGGTCGGGCTGGGAATGTGATTAGCCGGGGAGGGGGGGGATATGCGGGACCCCCCCCCCGCGGGACGGGGCAGGGACCCCGGCACCTCGCCTCGGGCAGGGAGGGGAATGGGAGGACTGGAAGTTCCCCGTTAACCCCCCCCCTGCCGGCCCCCGCAGCCCCAGGGGGGACGGGAGCAGCGGCCCCGAGGGGGGGGGAAGGAGGGGCGGCTGCCCCCGGGAAGGGCCGGGGGAGGAGGGGGGGTCCCGGGGGAGCGGGGGCTCCCCTGTTGCCCGCAGAAGGCTCTTTCGGGCGAAATTCGCAGCGGGGGGGGTCCCTTTGGGGGGGGTCCGGGGTTCAGCCGGACCCAGCCCCCCCAGTTCCCAGCGGGGAGGAGGGCGCCGGGGCCATCCCCGCGCTCCCGGTAGCAGCGCCGGGCCCTGGAGGCGGGGGGGGGGAGGGTGTAAACGCACCCTCCCAGTGAGGCACTGGGATTTTGGCCGGGCTGCGGGCTGTACCTGTTCTGCCAGGGCTGGGCAGGCGTCTGTCACCGGGCTCCGCGCCGCTTTGTTGTTCGGAGTAGCCGAGGAGGAGGAGGAGGAAAGAGGAGTGACAAGGAGTGTCCCCTCCCGGCTGAACCCCGGGGACAGCCGCTCGGTACCGGCTGTCGCTTCCTCGGCCGCGGGTGCTTTCAGCGCAGTTTGGACCGGGGATGCTGGCTGGGAATGACCTGATGCAAATACCTGCTGAGAAATTAATTCACGTTCTAATTGGCTTTTCCCCCCCTCTCGTTATTTCCCAGTACTACGAGATGTCGTATGGTTTGAATATCGAGATGCACAAACAGGTGAGTGATCTGGGGGGGGGGAATGGGGGTTGATCGATCTCCCCTTGCCCTTTCCTCAGCCTGGGATAAAATAGGCCCTGACAGCACGGAATGGGGAAGAAGCGCCGGGGTCGGGGCCGTGGCTCCCGGTGGGGGCTGCGGGGTGATGGCGGGGCAGGGGGGGGGGTTTGCTGCCTGGATTTCGGGAGAAGCGTGGCTTTCGAGAAGCGCGTTGGTGAGAAGAGGGGAAAGCAGCTTTGCCTTCCCCGCCGGGAGGTCGGCACCTGGAATAGCGCGTTCCCAGCGCTCGGAAAACACGGTTATCTCCCGCGTTTGCCGCCGGGTTTGTTGTTGGGGCAGCGTGGCTGTTTCTAAGGTCGTAGCCCTGATACCCGCCGTGCTGTCGCGTGAGGCTTAGGAGGGAATTATCGTCAGGGGTGCCGAGATCTTGTGGTGTGTTGCTTAATGTCACGGATCCGTCTTTGCATCTGGAAAATGAGGCAATGTTTGGTGCTCCCCCCCCCCTCCAGTCTTCTCTAAGATGTGACTTGCCTGGAGGAAAAATGTAGAAGGCCGTGGCAGAATGTGGTGTGCTACCTTGATAAGATTATAGCTAAAGAGCCTAAAGGCTGGGCACATGATGGTAAAACTTAAAGGAATAAAGTTATTATTGAGATTAGACCTGCTTATTTGTGCTGCTGCTGCTTACTGGTTTTAGAAGCAGTTCTCATTAAGAACTTCAGGCAGATGGAAGTTGACATCAACTTCGCGAATCGGCCCCGTTCGGCTCCCGGAGTGGCTTTGCCTGACGGCAGCATCGCCCTCCAAAGTCCGAAAGTGTCGTTCGCCGACTGGTGACACTCAGAGCAGCGCGTCTGTGGCTCTGCCTCCCTCCTCCTTCGCGCGCGTCCCCTCAGCGTTCTGCTGCGCAGTCACAGGGCAGCGAAAAGAATTACTGCTTAGTCCTCCGTTTCTTAAAAATACCCTCTTCCACGCGGATAATCCCGACTTCTTCTTCTCTGGTTGTTTGTGCCTGGATGGAAGCGGCGCTGCCCGGGGGGCTGCGTGGGACTGGGGGTCCCCGTGCCCAGGGCGAGCAGGGGCTGCGCGAGGAAGCCGCGGGGTCCGCCTTGGCGTGGCCGGAGATGCCCCTGCGGGTGGAATTCCTGCTCAGGCCTGGGCTGGCCTCCGGCGAGGACCCCGTCCCCGTTTTCCATGTGTCCGGAGGGACTCGGACCCTGCGGCCACTTCGGGAACGCTCGAGGGATCGGAGCGGCGCGGGCGTTGGCGTGGGCCACGCTCGGGAGCGGGAATGCCCTCTCGCCAACGCGGAGAGGCTGAGATGGCACGGCAAGAAACCGAGCTGTTTGCCTTGACCGAAGCTCTGGAAGCGACCACCGTTTCCCACCGGCGCGTGGTTGCAGCCGGAAACGGATCCGGGAGGTTTAGCACCCGCTGCGGGGTGAGCGTCGAGGCTGGGGGGGGTGAGAGCGCGGCGCGGGCTCCGGCTCCGTCGGCGCGTGGATGTGGAGCGCTCCACTGCTGCGGCGTGCGGCTCCGGGATGGTTTCGGAGGGCGGCAGCGGACCCCCAAGCTGCATCCGTGGGGCCGGTTCGGCAGGGCGGCCGGTCACCCGTTGGCAGCGCGGGGAGGCCCCGCGTGGTCACCGTGCCTCGCCGGGAGCTTCGCCGCCTCGCAGCTCGGCGGAGAAATCCTCGCTGGGTGATTCCGCCCCGCGCTGAGCATCCGTTCCCGGTGCCGCACGCTGCGCGGACGGGGATGCTCGGGGAGGTGAAGCCATCCGGTTCTTCAACCGTCAGCGACGCGCACGGAGCGGAGGGCTGGGAGAGTTGGGTGCCTGGGGAGGCTTTGCCCCTCGTCCGTCCGTCCGGGCTGCGGCATCACCCCGAAAGGTGCCCACGGTCCTGCCCATGGTCCTGCTGCGGTCCTGCCCGCGGCTGGTCCCGAGCAAACGAGTTGGTCGGCTGACCTGTTTAGCGGTTGACTCGTGTTTATCCGAGCGGGATCGAGTAGGCTGGAGTGCCTGAATTATTCATGCGGTGTCCTGCCCTCCAGACTTGACTGCTGGTGATTACATCTGCCGGAGACAAACAGCGATGGGTACTTCATCTCCGAGCGAAGGGGGATTGTCTGTCTCGGGGCTTACAGAGCAGATTATCTCTTCTGCGCTGAATATTAAGCGTCTGCATATGTGGCCGCGTGTGGGGTGGTGGTTTTTTTCCCTTTGCTTTCTTCTCGTTTTGTTTCTTGTTAAGAAAAAAAATGCAGCTTGGTAAACAGCTCCATATGCAGGGAAATATTTAGGAAGTGACTCCCCTCTTCGTTGCGCAGAACGCGGCGAGTGGCTCCCGCCATCGGTCGGAGCCGGGCTCGGCTGGCCCAGACCTGGGGCTGGCGGGGAGTTTGCTTCCTGAACCTGAGCGAAGCTCTCTTTATATTTTTTTTTTTTTAATTTTATTTTTGAAGGTTAATTGATTTTTGCAAAAGAAACTTTTGTTCCGCCGTTGTTTCGGCATTGTTTTTGTTCAGAAGCCTGTAGATAATCGCCGAATGCAGCCGGGGTGAAGAACGATTCCGCAAGAAAAGCTGATTTTGCGTGGGGAAACAGGACACCTCAGAGGGGAGAACCTTTGTGCTGATATTTTTTCTTTTTTTACGGCTGAGAACTCTCCACATAAGCACTTCTTGTTTTCGTGCTTGAACACTTCACGCTCGGAACAAACCTAAACCCTCCTGACACTTCCAGGGAAGAGAGGCACGCTTTTTTTTTTTTTCTAGAATATTCCAAGAACACAATATACTCTGTCGTGCTCGTTAGCGAGGAGTGCCAGGTAATAATTTGCGAAATACTTCAGAAGCCGAGCGATTTGTTAGTGTGATACTCTCAGGTCTCCTAAGGTGGAAGGGAATAGCTGTCAGCCAGCTTAACCTCTCCCTCCCCTGGGCTTTGGCGAGGCACCAGGGGTCCCGGCTGCGTTTTGGGGGTCCTGGCTGGCTTTTGGGGGTCTCGCTGAGCTCTGCCAGTGATAATTCTGTAATGAGGGGTTGTGGCCCGCCCCTCCACACCCCTTCCCTGAATTTAATTCTCATCAGCGAAGCTCTCCACTTTGCTAATAACGATAGCAGCCACAAATAGCTTTCAACATGCCATTGACAGCCTGGTTGGAGAGAGCACTTGAAATAGTGGTAGACAGCTGAAAGTACCCGTAATTGTGCGCCGGAGTGAGAACCACGCTGCTCAAGGGCCTGATTTTCATGTCCTTAAAGAGACAATATCCTGGTTTCAACAAACGCTTCGGGGGCTTCGCCGGCGGTGTGATTTACTCCTCGCCTCTCTCCGGCCGCCCCTGCCACCAGGGCTGCGGTTTGGGGGGGGGGCTGCGGTGGGGCAGACCCCTCTTGGAAGCGTCGCTGGGGTGCGGGTGGTGGGGGCTGTGGTTCTGGAGCCGAGAAGGGGGGTCTGGCGGGTGGGTGCTGCTCCCCGGGAGCCTTGCGTGAGGCGTGGGGTGATGCCGACGCCGCGTCCCGTCGCCTGCGGCAGCCCCATCGCTCCCGGGGTGTAGGCTCGCGGTGGAAGGTCTTCGTGACGCCTCGCCGTGTTTTTCAAGAGGTTGAAGGGTCACAGAATCACAGAATCGTAGGGGTTGGAAGGGACCTCTGTGGGTCATCTAGTCCAACCCCCCTGCTGAAGCAGGGTCTGCGGAGCGATGCCGTGCGTTCAGCCCCTTGCCCCCAGGCCGGCATCCCGCCGTTTCAACCGAGAAGCGAGGGCAGGGTGGAGTTTGGTCCCAAAACCTGTTCCGAGACTGCATCTGAGGTGGCTTGGTCCGGTGTGTTGGTGTCACTCGCTTCAAGCCCACGGATGCTCTGTGGGGTGTGGGGTGTTTGAGGGGGCCAGGGGTGCTCCCTGCAGCCCGGCGGCTTCGGGGTCGGTTTCTGCGAGCACCCTCCATCCCCTGAGCACGCCTGGCCCCGAAGGCTCCCGAGCACTGGGAGCCGCACAGGGGTTCAGGTCCAGTCCTGCGCCCTGGGGTCCTGCCCGAGGGTGCTGGGGTCAGCCGGGGGCTGCGACCCGCGGGGTAGCCATGGGGCTGGGGCACCCTGCAGCTCCCATTTGCCCACTCACCTGAGGCCAGGGCTGACGTGTTTGGGCACAGCGAGCATCTCATGCTCCGAGCAGTGCCTGCGGGGACTTGTTCAGCCTGAAGAAGAGAAGGCTGCGAGGGGACCTTATAAATGCCTACAAATATCTGCAGGGTGGGTGTCAGGAGGATGGGGCCAAGCTCTTTTCAGTGGTGCCCAGTGACAGGACAAGGGGCAACGGGCACAAACTGAGGCACAGGAAGCTCCAGCTGAACCCGAGGAAGAACTTCTTCCCTCTGAGGGTGACGGAGCCCTGGCCCAGGCTGCCCAGGGAGGTTGTGGAGTCTCCTTCTCTGGAGATATTCAAGACCCGCCTGGACAAGGTCCTGTGCAGCCTACTGTAGGTGACCCTGCTTCGGCAGGAGGGTTGGACTAGATGACCCACAGAGGTCCCTTCCAACCCCTACCATTCTGTGATTCTGTGACCGTGCCAGGGTGCGGGCACCCCTTACAGAATCACAGAATGGTAGGGGTTGGAAGGGACCTCTGTGGGTCACCCAGTCCAACCCTGCTTCAGGGCTGGGGCTCTGCGTGCCCTTCCCGCTCTGTAAGGTTGCTCCTCTCTGCCCGCTCTGCGCGTCCCGCGGCCGACGGCTGGCAGAGTTATTTTTAAGCTTCCCTCTGCCGTGTCCAGGTGTAAAGACGAGAGGCCGGGGCTGGTGGGGCGAGCCAGCTATTTAACACCATGCCGCCGCGGTCCCTGCTCGGCTCCCCGTGCCCCGAAGTGCTTTGGGTGCCAGTGGCCGCGCTGGCCATCTTGAGAGCGGGTGACAGGACTGGCAGCCTGCGGCCCAGCGCTCCGTCTCGTGATTTACGGCCGGTGCAAATGTTTTCCCCGATCCCTCCCTGCTCGTGAAACATCACCCCGGGTGTTCCTTGTCTGGCAGCAGGTCGGATTCCTGGTGGGGGGCGAGGGGGGTCAGTCGGGATTTCAGGTTCTCCTGACTCCGTGCGCTTTTTAACGAGGGGTGCGGAGCTGCCGTCGGCATCCCGCTGCCGGGAGGTGCTCCCGTGGGTGCCGGCGCGGTGGGTGCCTGTCCCGGGGTGCCCTGTGCAGCCCCCCCCGTCCCATCCCTCACCCACCACTCGCGTCGCCGTGGTCCAGCGCAGATGCAGGGCTGGGAGGGGATGCGGAGGCTGGCATTGCCATGGCAACCCGCGGCCGGGAACGGAGGTTTTTCTTGGCAGGAGCGGCGCGGGGGGCTCGGAATGAGCCCTGTGACGGGGAAGGCGTCGGGCGTGAAACCCTCCCCTGTTCCCGGCGCGCCGCGGGATCCCCTTTCGCTCCCGATTAAACTTTTAGTGGGGACAGCTCGAGTTTAATACGGCGGGGAGTGGGAAAACTTGAAGTGAACAAATATTTAAAGATGGTTGAGTCTCGTGTTGACAGGAAACCTCCCGGTTGTAAACGCAGTATTTTGGACACCCAACGTCGTCTTGCTCGCTGAAGCCCACGTGGGAAGTCTCTCTCTCTTTTTGCAGAGCTTGAAGTTTTTGCTTCCAATCTGGGTTGGAATTTTGGGTGGAGTTGGATTGAATTTAGGAAACGTGACATGCGAAGTACCGGTAGTATGTGACAGTAGCATCTGCAGTGGTGGTGGTACCTGCAGATAACGATGCCGTGAGCACCTCTTCCATGGAGAAAGGCTGAGAGAGTTGGGGCTGTCGAGCCTGGAGAAGAGAAGGCTCCGGGGAGACCTTATTGCGGCCTTCCAGTGCTTAAAGGGGGCTTGTAAGAAAGATGGGGACAAACTTTTTAGCAGGGCCTGCTGTGACAGGACAAGGGACAATGGTTTTAAGAGGACAAGGGGCAACGGGCACAAACTGAAGCAGAGGAAGCTCCAGCTGAACCCGAGGAAGAACTTCTTCCCTCTGAGGGTGACGGAGCCCTGGCCCAGGCTGCCCAGGGAGGCTGTGGAGTCTCCTTCTCTGGAGATATTCCAGCCCCGCCTGGACAAGGTCCTGTGCAGCCTGCTCTGGGTGACCCTGCTTGGGCAGGGGGCTGGACTGGGTGACCCACAGAGGTCCCTTCCAACCCCCACCATGCTGGGATTCTGGGATTCTGTGGAGCGTGGAGGTGACGGGTCGGACCGTGTTGGTGCCCAGGGAGAGCCCAGCCCCTGCCCTCCCCCCCGCACGGGGGTGGCTCGCGGGGACGCCGCGTTGCTGCCCTTACACCCCGACGACACGCGGCCCCGGGGACTGCTCGCGCTGGCCCCGCCGTTTCCACCTCGAAGAAGGATCCATGTTTCTTCTGGAACTTGTCGGGGGGCCTGGCAAGAAGGAGCTCGCGGGAGCCGCGGCCGTGCCGGAGGAACGGTCTGCCGAGGGCTGGTCGCCTCCGCAATCCAACAGGCTTCGTCTGAAGGAATAAATATTTCATGAAGCTGCAGTTTATATATAATCCAATCGATGTGTCAGTGCCAAGAAGGCCTTTAACGAGGTTTACCTATCGCCGAGCGGCGGGGTGGCTGTCGGCGGCACGGCTTTGCCGGCGGCACTGCGGCTGCGCCGTTTCTCGCCCACGGCCCCGGTTCGTGGGCGATGGGCGCGCGTTGGGGCTGTGAAGGCTGGCGCTGGCCCCAGCCCTTTCCCCCGGGCGGGGGGTCCGGTGCCGGTGGCAGCCGTCCGGCGAGCCCCGCGTCCTCCCCTCCGGGTCCGGGGTAATCCCGGCGGCTGCGGCGCGCGTGCGGCTGGAGCTGAGGGACCCGAGACCGAACCGTGGCCGCTTCCAGCTGCCTGGGCCCAGCGCGTTCCCCTGCCCTCTGGAAGGGCTAAGAAAAGCGTCCGGTGTAACGCGGTCACCGGGGCGCTTTCGGAAAAGACGGGGGGCCAGAAATATCCCCGCGGCTTTGAAGGCGAAAGGGGCGATGCCCGCGCGCAGGGGCTGCGGGAGCAGCGAGCGGGTGGGCTCGTGGGGACCCCGTGCAGCGAGTCCCTGAGCTCTGGGGGTCTCTGGGGGGGGGTTCCCTCGCAGGGCTGGGGGCATCGGGGTAGTCCTGGGGCGTGGGGGTTGTGCTCTGACCTCAGGTTGGTCGTGTGGCAATGCCAGCGTGCCCCAGCCCCGTGCCTCAGAGCAAGGGTCGAGCGTCTGCAGGGTTTTTTATTTTCCCCCAAACTATGAGATTTGGGTTTTTTTTTTCTTGCGGTTTTTGAGAGCAGGTGGAGCTGAGAGCCCCTCTCCGGGTCGGCACCCCACTGGGGTGGGGTTGAAAATCGGAGCTGCTGTGGGGCGCATCCTGGAGACCCCCCTGGGGCCAAGCAGTGGGACCGGGGGTGGAGGCAGTGATGGGGGGAGCACCTGGGGACTCTTGGAGCGATGGGGGCAGCACCCAGGGGCTCTCTGAGTGATGGGGGGAGCACCTGGAGGGGTCTCGGAGCGATGAGGGGAGCACCCGGGGGGTCTCTGAGTGATGGGGGGTGCACCCGGGGGGCTCTCGGAGCGATGGGGGCAGCACCCGGGGGGCTCTCGGAGCGATGGAGGGAGCACCCGGGGGGTCTCCAAGCCGGGGGTGGCCGCTGGGGGAAGGAGGCACCTCGCCAGCGGGGAGGCCGGAGCGGGACCCGGTTCATCGCTCGTTATTGATAACGAGCTGCTCGGGGCTGTCGGAAGGAATTTCTGGGCGTCTGATTCCGTGCCAGGGCTCGGCTCCGGCGTTGTTGCGGCGCTGGATCCTCGCGGCTGCTCGGGCCGTGTTTGAGTTGGCCCCAAAGCTGTTTCAACAGCTGCCCGGGCTGGCGGGGCCGTCGGCGTTAACTCCGGGGAGCCGGGCAGCGGCGAGGAGAGGCTGAGGGAGCTGGGCTTGTTCAGCCTGGAGAGGAGAAGGCTGAGAGGGGACCTTCGAAATGCCTCTAAATATCTGCAGGGTGGGGGTCAGGAGGACGGGGCCAGACTCTTTCCAGTGGTGCCCAGTGACAGGACAAGGGGCAACGGGCACAAACTGAAGCAGAGGAAGCTCCAGCTGAACCCGAGGAAGAACTTCTTCCCTCTGAGGGTGCCGGAGCCCTGGCCCAGGCTGCCCAGGGAGGCTGTGGAGTCTCCTTCTCTGGAGATATTCCAGCCCCGCCTGGCCGCGGTGCTGTGCAGCCTGCTCTGGGTGACCCTGCTTGGGCAGGGGGTTGGGCTGGGTGACCCACAGAGGTCCCTGCCAACCCCACCATGCTGGGATTCTGTGAGCCGGGCGGCTCCGCGTGCCGAGCGGGAGCACCCGTGGGGTGCGCGGTGCGGGGCTGGACGGCACCTCCCGGCACGGGGCTGCCGGCTCGCCCCGAGCGTGTGCTGAGCTGAGACCTGGAGCAAAACCTTATCCTGGGTTATTGGAGATGTTGGAGAAACCACAGCCTGACGGCGCCGGTTTCTCGTTTAACTCACAAATAATGTGGTCGAGCTGATGGGCGTAAACGGCTACGGGTTCAATTCCCCGAGCGTGGTGTCAGGATGGCGGAAGGAACCCCAGCTGGGTGGGGGGTTCGCTCTGGGGTGGGGAAAGCCCTCAAGGGTGCTGAGATCGGAGCGAGCGCCCACCAGCCCTCGCCGTCGGGCAGACGGCGCCGTTTTCCCGAAGCCCGGGGAGCCCAGGCGGGCGCGAAGCTGCCGGGGCTGCTCCATGTGCTCGGTCCCGTCATGGGAAGGGGACCGAGGTGTCCGAGCGCGCGGGGAGCGGGGCCGTGTCCCTGCGCTGGCGAGCGTGGGGCGTGCACGAAGGCGCTGTCGTTGCCCCTCGTGGGGGGCACCGCTCCCGCTGGCGTGGCCGGGAGGGGACCGGGACTGGGATGCAGGGGTGGGGATGCCCCTGGGGAAGGGGATGCATGGGGGAGGACAGGGATGCAGGGATGGGGATGCCCCTGGGGAAGGGGATGCAGGGATGGGGATGCCCCTGGGGACAGGGATGCAGGGATGGGGATGTGGGGGTGCCCAGGAGGGAATGGGGATGCCCCTGGGGAAGGGGATGCCTGAGGGGGGACAGGGATGCAGGGATGGGGATGTGGGGATGATCAGGAGGGGATGGGGATGCCCCTGGGGAAGGGGATGCATGGGGGGGGACAGGGATGCAGGGATGGGGATGCCCTCGGGGACAGGGATGCAGGGATGGGGATGTGGGGGTGCTCAGGAGGGGATGGGGATGCCCCTGGGGAAGGGGATGCAGGGATGGGGGTGTGGGGGTGCCCAGGAGGGGATGGGGATGCCCCCGTGGAAGGGGATGCATGAGGAGGTGACAGGGATGCAGGGATGGGGATGCAGGGATGCTCAGGAGGGGATGGGGATGCCCCTGGGGGCAGGGCTGAAGGGATGGGGATGCCCTCGGGGACAGGGATGCAGGGATGGGGGTGTAGGGGTGCCCAGGAGGGGATGGGGATGCCCCTGGAGAAGGGGATGCCTGAGGGGGGGACAGGGATACAGGGATGGGGATGTGGGGATGATCAGGAGGGGATGGGGATGCCCATGGGGAAGGGGATGTATGGGGTTGGACAGGGATGCAGGGATGGGGATGCCCTCGGGGACAGGGATGCAGGGATGGGGGTGTGGGGGTGCCCAGGAGGGGATCGGGATGCCCCCGTGGAAGGGGATGCATGGGGAGGTGACAGGGATGTAGGGATGGGGATGCCTCTGGGGAAGGGGATGCAGGGATGGGGGTGTGGGGGTGCCCAGGAGGGGATGGGGATACCCCTGGGGATGGGGATGCCTGAGGGGGTCAGGGATGCAGGGATGGGGATGCAGGGATGCTCAGGAGGGGATAGGGGTGCCCAGGAGGGGATGGGGATGCAGGGAAGAGGACGGGGAGGGGGTGCACGGCGTCGCTGCCGGGAAGCCTCGCGCAGGCCACGGGAGGCTCCTCGGTCCTGACCGTTGGGTTTTCCTCTTTTTTCAGACAGAAATTGCTAAAAGACTGAACACCATTTTAGCCCAGATCATGCCTTTTCTGTCACAAGAGGTAAGGATGTTCCCATGCCCTGGGTGGGGGCAGCTCCTTCTCTGGGGGGGTTTCCCCGCGCAGGCAGCGCTGTGCCCTTTGGAGGGGACCCCGTGGGGGTGGGGGGCGCGGACCTGCTCCCACCAAACCTGCGTGTTGGGGGTGGGGGGGGCTGCTCTGGGGTGCCCCATAGAATGGGGGCTCCGATCCCACGCGCGCGTTGCACTGAACCCTCGGGGGGGTGGGGGAGAGCCAGACCCCGCGGGGGGCTGTGCTGGGCCGCGGGGGGCTGCACCGAGCCCGTGGAGCAAGAAGGGCTGCGGGGGGGGGGGCACTGCCCTGTGCTTGGCGGAGCGGGGAGCTGCGCCCGGGCTGCTGCTCTGGTGAGCAGAATATAGATGGGGTCTATATAAATATAAAATATAAAAAATAAAATATAAAAATTAAAAATATAAAATATATATAAATAAAAGATTAAAATACAGAGATATAAAAATATAAAAAATAAAATATAAAAATTAAAAATATAAAAATATATAAATAAAAGATTAAAATACAGACGTATAAAAATATAAAAATAAAATATAAAAATATAAAAATATATAAATAAAAGATTAAAATACAGACGTATAAAAATATAAAAATAAAATATAAAAATATAAAAATAAAATATATAAATAAAAGATTAAAATATAGACATGTAAAAATATAAAAAATAAAATATAAAAATATAAAAATAAAATATATAAATAAAAGGTTAAAATATAGACATGTAAAAATATAAAAAATAAAATATAAAAATATAAAAATATAAAAAATATATAAATAAAAGGTTAAAATATAGACGTATAAAAATATAAAACAAAATATAAAAATTAAAAATATAAAATATATAAATAAAATATTAAAATATAGACATAAAAATATAAAAATTAAAAATATAAAATATATAAATAAAAGATTAATATATAGGCATAAAAATATAAGAATATAAAAATATAAAAATGTATCAATAAAAGATTAAAATATAGACATATGAAGATATAAAAATTAAAATATAAAAATAAAAATATAAAATATATATAAATAAAAGATTAAAATATAGACATATAAAAATATTAAAAATAGAAATATAAATAAAATATAAAATATAAAAAAAATAGAAAAAGGGGGTGATGGGCTCGGGGGCGGCCGGAGCTGGGCTCGGTGCCCCCGCGCCCGGCGCTGACCTGGCCGTGCCCCTCTGTCCCCGCAGCACCAACAGCAGGTGGCCCAGGCTGTTGAGCGTGCCAAGCAAGTGACCATGACGGAGTTGAATGCTATCATCGGGGTACGTGGACTTCCCAATCTGCCTCTCACCGTGTGTATACCCCTTTTATTCCTATCATTTACCATGACCAGAGGCAATCCTGCGCTCAGGCCGGGTTAAAGAAGGGCGGCTGGCAGCCCCCCGGCCATCCCGCAGCCCCCCTAAAACCACCAAAACCCCCCCAATCCGGCATGGAGCGAGACGAGGCGGGGGGGGGAGCAGCCCAGTCCCCGTCCCCGGGTGCCAGCGCGGCACCGGGAGCCTCCGCCAGCCCCATTGGGCGTGCGCCGGGCGCCCGCAGCCCTCCCGGAGCCCCCTGAGCCCAGGCGTGCCTCTGCGCGGGCGGTCGATGCGCGATGTGCCGTGACTTTGCCGGAGCTGCCGTCCCGCGCGCTGGCTGCCCCGCTCCCGGCTCGCCGGGCTCTCTCTCCCAGCGCAGATCTTGGGTGGCTTTTTTCAGATTTAACGATTTTTAGCGTCTCTTTAACGGATGCGATGGCCGCGGTCCTGCAGCAAACCTCGCTGTCGGAGCTCCCTCCGCCCTGGGACAGCGGCCCCGGAGCCCCGCCGCGTTTCGGTGCTTGTTTTCCAGAAAATGCTGATTTTTAACTTTTTTTTTTAAATAACTACGTGCTCTTCTTTCTTAAGCTGCGAGGATCCTCGTGAATCTCTGTGTTTAACTTGCCCGTACGTCCGGTTTTCTGGTTTGATGGGTAGCGCCGAGTGCGGAGTCGCGCTCTGGGCTGCTGCGGCTCTCGGCGGCGGTGGGGTCAGCGCGGCGGCGGGGTCAGCGCGGCGGTGGGGCCCGATCCTGCTGGCTTGGCGGGCAGCACCGTGCAGCTGCCTGGCCCCCGCACCGGGACGCGAGCTGGGGGGGCTGCACGGCTCTGATGAGCGAGTCGCGGCCGGGAGCCCAGGCAGATATTGGAATTCAATTAAGGTAAACGAGCGGGGCCGGTGACCCCCATCTCCAAGGTAATTGCTTCCTCGGATCAGAGCGAGCGTCATCCCGTCATTAAGCAGCCATTTAATGGCGCTGCCTGACGAGCTGCCAGGCGGCGGGAGCTCTGGGCACGGGGGGAGCGCGGAGCCCGTCCGGGTGGGACGGGCGGTGGGGAGCGTCTCCTCGGCTGGGACTGGGGGGGCTGCTGGCAGGGGGGTGCCAGCCATGCCCGGCGTCTTGGTGGCTGTCAGGGGGGTGCCAGCGATGCCTGACTCGTTGGTGGCTGTCGGGGGGTGCCAGTGATGCCTGACTCATTGGTGGCTGTCAGGGGGGGGCCAGCGATGCCTGACTCGGTGGTGGCTGGCAGGGGGGGTGCCAGCGATGCCCTGGGCGTTGGTGGCTGTCAGGGGGGGGCCAGCGATGCCTGACTCATTGGTGGCTGTCAGGGGGGTGCCAGCCATGCCCGGCGTGTTGGTGGCTGGCAGGGGGGTGCCAGTGATGCCCGGCACATTGGTGGCTGTCAGGGGGGTGCCAGCCATGCCCGGTGTGTTGGTGGCTGTCAGGGGGGTGCCAGCGATGCCCAGCATGTTGGTAGCTTGTAAGGGGGCTGCAAGTGATGCCCTGGACGTTGGTGGCTGTCAGGGGGCTGCGAGTGATGCCCCACTCATTGGTGGCTGTCAGGGGGGTGCCAGCCATGCCCAGCGTGTTGGTGGCTGTCAGGGGGCTGCGAGTGATGCCCATCTCATTGGTGGCTGTCGGGGGGGCTGTGAGTGATGCCCGGCTCATTGGTGGCTGATGAGGGGGTGCCAGCGATGCCTGGCATGTTGGTAGCTTGTGAGGGGGCTGCAAGTGATGCCCTGGACATTGGTGGCTGTCGGGGGGCTATGAGTGATGCCTGGCTCATTGGTGGCTGTCAGGGGGGTGCCAGCCATGCCCGGTGTGTTGGTGGCTGTCAGGGGGCTATGAGTGATGCCCCACTCATTGGTGGCTGTCAGGGGGGTGCCAGCGATGCCCGGCGTGTTGGTGGCTGTTGGGGGGGCTGCGAGTGATGCCCGACTCATTGGTGGCTGTCAGGGGGGGTGCCAGCGATGCCCTGGGCGTTGGTGGCTGGTATGGGGGATACCAGCGATGCCTGGTGCGTTGGTGGCTGTCAGGGGGCTATGAGTGATGCCTGGCTCATTGGTGGCTGGCGAGGGGGGTGCCAGTGATCTCCGGCATGTTGGTGGCTGGTATGGGGGGTGCCAGCAATACCTGGCACGTTGGTGGCTGGTATGTGGGGTACCAGTGATGCCCTGGGCGTTGGTGGCTGTCAGGGGGGTGCCAGCGATGCCCGGCACGTTGGTGGCTGTCAGGGGGGCAGAGCTCCTCTCCAAGATGTGCCACACACCCCGGGCAGATGCGGAGCTGTTTGGGTGGCGGGTCCAGGCTGCTCGGTGGCTGCTGCACCTGCGCTGGTGCCCCCCGAGATGTGAAACCCGGAGGGGTTTGGGGCTTCCCCCCACCCCGAAAACAGATTTTCTCCCCTTTGTGCGTGCGCAGGGGTTTGTTATTGTAGGGTCGCTCACGTGGGGCAGATCTCTTGCGAGTGTTTGTTCTTCTGGAGTGGAAGAGGGCAGCGTGCCACGGCGTGCACGGACCTGCACCCGCGTCCCGCGGGGAGGGCCACCGGCGTGGGGGGGACAGGCGGCTCCGCTGTCCCCTGCCGTGCCTGGCAGCAGGAGGGGGTGACTCTGTTTACAAACACCAGCATCTTGGTGCAGGTGCTGCAAACAGAATCGACACGCGGAAAAAAACCACACCGGATCATTAAACTCCCCCCACTCTTTTTTTTTTGCCCCTTTTGAGGTCAAGAACTGTTAATTTTATGCATCTAGGCCATTGTCTCACAGTTCCTCTGCTTCAGGCTTCTGTGAAATTGAGCCCTTGATTTGGTTATAGCTCTGGAAATGATTAGACTACTTTACTAAATTTAACGCAAGTGGTGAACTTAAGTGGTGAACCATTAAATCGGTTAACAAAGGCATGAAGCATGATGTACATAATCCAATTAAAAACACTCTACGTACGAGATATTCCTTGCCAGCCTTTCTCGTAAATTGTAACCTCTTCATATCTCCACCATATTTGCCTGGCACATGCCGAGGGATTCCAGAAGGAAAACATCTCCTCGCTGACCGGCTCCTGGCCCGGACCTGGGGCGATGCCGATGTCCCCGTTGTCACCCGGGGCTGGGATCGCGGCGCCTTCGCCTGCCCGGTCCCGCTGCAGGCAGGGACGTTGGGCCGGGCTGGGCTCCTGCCAGCGGAGGAGCGGCCTCAGCGCAGCGTCCCGGATGGGTCCGGGCTTGCCCTTCGGCGTGGGCACGCTGGGGAGGGAGCGGGAGGTTCTGCCCCAAGCCCTCGCACGTACGGCGCTGCGTGCTCGGCTCCGGTCCCGCTCCCGGGCGAGCACCCACCCGGGGGGCTGGCTGCGGGTCCAGGCTTGGGTTTTGGGTGGTAAAGGTGGCCAAAGAGCCATGCTGCAGCCTGCCCTTCCCCAGGCTGTTGCAAGAAACCTCCACCCGATGTGTTTTCCAAAAACAACCTGTTTCAGGGAGGGGAAGAAGGGCCAGGGGAGGGCAGGCGGGCTTTGCAGCGGGGAAGACGCCAAGCGAGCGGCGTTGCTGAGCTGCGCTGCGTCCCTCCATGCCGTGGAGCCCTGGGTGGGTTTGATCCCCCTTCCTGGAGCCCCATGTGGGTTTGATCCCCCTCCGTGGAGCCCCAGGCAGGTTTGATCCCTCTCCGTGGAGCCCCAGGCGGGTTTGATCCCTGTCCATGGAGCCCCGGGCAGGTTTGATCCCCGTCCATGGAGCCCTGGGTGGGTTTGATCCCCCTCTGTGGAGCCCCAGGCGGGTTTGATCCCCCTCTGTGGAGCCCCAGATGGGTTTGATCCCCCTCCGTGGAGCCCCAGGCGGGTTTGATCCCCCTCCGTGGAGCTCCAGATGGGTTTGATCCCTCTCCGTGGAGCCCCATGCGGGTTTGATCCCCCTCCGTGGAGCCCCAGATGGGTTTGATCCCTCTCCGTGGAGCCACAGTCGGGTTTGATCCCTCTCCGTGGAGCCCCGCGTGGGTTTGACCCCCTTCCATGGAGCCCCAGATGGGTTTGATCCCCCTTCCATGGAGCCCCGGGTGGGTTTGATCCCCCTTCCGTGGAGCCCCAGGCGGGTTTGATCCCTCTCCATGGAGCCCCGTGTGGGTTTGATCCCCCTCCGTGGATCCCTGGGCGGGTTTGATCCCTCTGCGTGGATCCCTGGGCGGGTTTGATCCCTCTCCGTGGAGCCACAGTCGGGTTTGATTCCCCTTCCATGGAGCCCCAGGTGGGTTTGATCCCCCTCCATGGTGCCCCAGACGGGTTTGATCCCCCTTCCATGGAGCCCCGGGTGGGTTTGATCCCTCTCCGTGGAGCCCCATGCGGGTTTGATCCCTCTCCGTGGAGCCCCAGGTGGGTTTGATCCCTCTCCGTGGAGCCCCAGGCGGGTTTGATCCCTGTCCGTGGAGCCCCAGGCGGGTTTGATCCCTGTCCGTGGAGCCCCGGGTGGGTTTGATCCCTGTCCATGGAGCCCTGGGTGGGTTTGATCCCTCTCCGTGGAGCCCCATGTGTGTTTGATCCCCCTCCGTGGAGCCCCAGGTGGGTTTAATCCCCCTCCGTGGTGCCCCAGATGGGTTTGATCCCCCTTTCATGGAGCCCTGGGCGGGTTTGGTCCCCCTCCGTGGAGCCCCAGGCGGGTTTGATCCCTGTCCATGGAGCCCCGGGTGGGTTTGATCCCCCTCCGTGGAGCTCCAGGCGGGTTTTATCCCACTCCATGGAGCCCCAGGTGGGTTTGATCCCTCTCCGTGGAGCCCCGGGCAGGTTTGATTCCTGTCCATGGAGCCCCAGGTGGGTTTTATCCCACTCCATGGAGCCCCAGGTGGGTTTTGTCCCCCTCCATGGAGCCTCCAGGACGTGATTCCCAAGCGCTGCACAGGAGGGACGTGCATCGGCCTCTCCTTGGGCCATCACGTGCGAGCGCGGCGGAGCGACGGAGCCGGACGGGACGTGGGGAGCTGCGAGCGGAGCCTGGGGATCCCTCGCCTGCAGCGGGGACGTGCGCTGGGCTCGTTGTCATCGTGCCACGGGAGCGACGCGGCTGGGGCACGGCGCTGGGATGGAGCTCTGCAGCCCCGAGGTGCCATCTTCGCTGCCCCGTGGAGCCGCGGGCAGCCCAGCTCCGACGCCGGCCAGAGGGACGAGGCTTCAACCCGGAGCTGCCCGGCGAGGAGACTTCCCACATGGATTCTGCTCACCGGTTCCTGCCTGCCAACAGGGAGAAAAAACACCTCTAAACGTTACCTCGGGCCGCAGTGGGATGTTGTGTCTTGGCGTTCGTTTCTACTGGAGTGGGGCCGCTGCAGGGGGGCTGGGACCCCCCCAGCTCGCCGAGCCGTTGGATGGATGTATTTGGTGGCAGCTTCAAAGGAAGAAACCAGCCGTTTTCTGCTGCGCTCGCTCGTGGTGGGGCTGCCTTGGCTGCTGGGACCTCCATTGGTGTCCCCGGGCTGGAGCGTTGCTGCGTGGACCCCGGGTGCCCACGAGACCCTGGCCATCTTCTGGGGCTGCTGCCGCTCCCGGGAGGGACATTACGCAGCGTGGACGCATCTGCTCGCCGTGGAACTTGGAGATCGCTGAGGATAAAGCATCGGATCTTGGTGTCCTCCAGCCCTGCGGGGATGGGCGCTGCTGGAGAGCTTGCAGGAGGGGAGCGTTCCGTGCTGGAAAACCATCAGGGGCTGTGCTCCAGGGTGATGCTCCCGTAGAATGGCCGGCCCTGCCTTTTGGGAAGAGCAGAGGCTCTGGTCATCGGGCTCTGGTCATCGGGCTCTGGTCATCGGGCTCTGGTCATTGGGCTCTGGTCATCACGCTTTGGTCATCGGGCTCTGGTCATCACGCTTTGGTCATCGGGCTTTGGTCATCACGCTTTGGTCATCGGGCTCTGGTCATCATGCTTTGGTCATCGGGCTCTGGTCATCGGGCTCTGGTCATCGGGCTCTGGTCATCGGGCTCTGGTCATCATGCTTTGGTCATCGGGCTCTGGTCATCGGGCTCTGGTCATCACGCTTTGGTCATCGGGCTCTGGTCATCGGGCTTTGGTCATCACGCTTTGGTCATCGGGCTCTGGTCATCATGCTTTGGTCATCGGGCTCTGGTCATCACGCTTTGGTCATCGTGCTTTGTCAGAAGGATTGATCGTCTCGAGGGACGTGCTGGCACCACACGGCAGAGCCCGGGGGCTGGGGACCCCCTCCGTGAGCCGTGGTGCCAGCGAGCTCGCCCTGCATGCACCAGTTTGAGGACCCCTCCGAAGATGGAGCTCCTGGGGGTGCTCCCCGCTCTCTGCCCTGCGGATGGAGCAGCCCGGCAGAAGCCGAAAAGCTCCTGCTCTTGAGGACAACGTGATTGATGCTTTTCCTGTAACAGCACTGCGGAGGTCTGATTGCCTTCTCCATTTGGCTTCTGCCACCGCTGAGACCTCCGTGCTGCCCGGAAGAACCTGCGTTTGGAGATAACGTGTCTCCTCCGCTCGGCTCCGAGCCGGGCTGGGGGTTTCCCTCCCCCCTCACACAGGGCTGAGGAACCAGAGCCCACCCGCCATGGGTCTCCCACCCGCCATGGGTCTCCCACCTGCCGTGGGTCTCCCACCCACCATGGGCCCCCCTCTTGCCTCCCCGGCACCCGAGGGGCTGCTGGGTCCCGCTGTGCCCACCAGCGCCTGGCAGCAAGTCACCCCCTCCCGCTGCCCCCCAAGTAGCTCCGTTGGTCGGGGGGGGCGGAACCGGTGCTTCCTGCAAGATGTGGCCTCAGCGTGGGGTTTTTTTTGCCCAAAAGCTGCGTCCTGGCTGCTGTAGCCGGGGGGTCCGGGGGTGCAGCCTGCCCTGGGGCTGTGTGCGTGGCTTTTGCTGTTGCTGCGTGGTTGCATGTGGGGGGCTGCAGCTTTGAGGGTGGGGGGAAAGTTTTTCCGTGCACGACGGGGTCGAGCTGTGAGCGCAGACCACCGGGACCCCTCGGGTGCAACCCGCTCGCCCAGCGTGGGCTGCATCGCGGCGACTGGTGCCCCGTCAGACTGCGCTGGGGTCACCCACCCCGTCCCGGCTGCCTCCCCTTGCAGCGCTGGGGAAGACCTGGGAATTTCCTGGATGGAATCGTTGGAAACGCGGGGTCTCCCGTGCCGGGGGGGGTATTTTTGGTGTGTGCTTGCTGTGCTGCGATGGCACGGCCGCAGCCCCTCGCTCCCGGGCTGTCGCGGTGCAGGGCTGGGACCGAGCCCCTCTGAGCCTCCCTTCCCGTCCGAGCCCCTCGGGGTGCCCTGGGCAGGGGCGTGGGTTGGGGGTCCCGCCGCTCGCTGTGCCATGGGATCCCCCTCCGTGCTCAGCCCGGCTCGCTAGAAAGCTGCCCACTCCGGTGACCGCTTGTGCTGTGCCTGGTGGCACCGGGGAGGGAGAAGACCTGGTCGCAGGGACTCTGGGGAGGTGTGGGGGGCTCGGTTGTCCCCCCCAGCCCGTGATTCCCACTGGAGATCAGTTGCCCAAATCTGACTTTCACCAGCAGCGGATTGGGTGCTGCTGGAGGCAGCCGTGGGTGCAGGCAGGAGGGTCGGAGATGCCAGCCCCAGCTCCGAGACCCTCCTGGCTGCACCCATGGTGTCCTTGGGGGTGGGGGAACCCCAGGAGTGGTGGCCCGGGGCTCCTGGGGGTGACACCCCCGAGGGCAGACCACTGAGAGCCAGCAGTGCGGATTTTGGCTTCTTTTCAAGTTTGTGTTTGAGCAGAAACCCGAGGGATGTGTTTGGGTTTTCCCGTCCTCTTCCCAAAGCTGTAGTTTGGCTTTTTCCACCTAAAAACGAGCCGGCAATTCTGAGGCTGGATGCGTGCACGGCGGGAGCCCCCGGGGTGGTGGGGGGCAGCTGGGGCCCCCCGCACCCTCCCGGGGGGGTGGGTGGCGATGCCCGACCCTGTGGCCATGGCCACGGTGCACCCGTGGTTCGGCCGTCCCCATCCCTGTGCAGGGACCTCCGGCCGCTGTCGGAGGGGACCGGGAGCAGCAAGGTCACGGGACGGGGCCGACGTGCCCTGTGGGCGCTTTTCTTCTCACCATCAAGCACCATAAAGCTGCTCCTGAGCACATAAGCAATAATTCCCTTTTTTGAGGTGTCCTGGGGTGCTGGGGTTTCTCTGTGGTCTGGTTCAGCGGCTGGCGCTCCAGCCGGGGCCGTTCTCTGCGTCCTGGGTGCTCCTCCTGTATTTCTTTTTTTTTTCATTTTGCTTAATATCTACAGAAAAGCAAAACCAGCCGAGTCTGGAGCGATGGTGTGAATGACCTGGAATTAAGGATGGTTCCTGCGGTCTGGCCGGGGGGTGCGTGCCGTGCGTGCCACCCGGCTGCGGCGGGGACTGTCCCCGGGCCACCCTCCGTCCCTCCTGCTAATGGGGTTCTCTCCTGCTAATGGGGTTCTCTCCTGCTAACGGGGTTCTCTCCTGCTAACGGGGTTCTCTCCTGCTAACGGGGTTCTCCTTCCAGGCAGCCGAGCGGGGCGGCTCCCCGGGACGTCGCCGTCACGCCGGGCGTGCCCCTTCCCGTGGCACCGCTCGACGCCTCGCAGCCCCCCTCCCTGCCCCGGTCCCGCTGCCCCCTCCCCGGCTCACTGGTGGTTTCATTGCAGCAGCAGCAGCTCCAGGCCCAGCACCTCTCCCACGCCGCCCACGGACCCCCGGTCCAGCTGCCGCCGCACCCCTCGGGCCTCCAGCCGCCGGGCATCCCGCCGGTCACCGGCAGCAGCTCGGGGCTGCTGGCCCTCGGCGCCCTGGGGAGCCAGGCACACCTCGCTGTCAAGGATGAGAAGAACCACCACGACCTGGACCACCGAGGTGAGAGCCGGGGGGCCGGGTCGCGGTGGTCCCGGGGGGATGCTCGGTGCTGTATCCCCCGGGCTGGAAATGCTGTGGGGCAGGCGTGGTCCTGCTCCCACCGCCCCATCCCTTGGGGAGGGGGCTGCAGGGCATGGGCTTCATCCCTTGGAGAGGGGGCCGCAGGAGATAGACTTTGTCCCCAGGGAGGGGGCTGCAGGAGATGGGCTTCGTCCCCAAGGAGGGGGCTGCAGGGGATGGGCTTCGTCCCTTGGAGAGGGGGCCGCAGGAGATAGACTTTGTCCCCGGGAGGGGTCTGCAGGAGATGGGCTTCGTCCCCGGGGAGGGGTCTGCAGGAGATGGGCTTTGTCCCCAGGGAGGGGGCTGCAGGGCATGGGCTTCATCCCTCGGCGATGTCTGCAGGGGGTGGGCTTCATCTCTCGGGGAGGGGGCTACAGGAGATGGGCTTCGTCCCCAGGGAGGGGGCTGCAGGAGATGGGCTTCGTCCCTTGGGGAGGGGGCTGCAGGAGATGGGCTTCGTCCCTCGGGGAGGGGGCTGCAGGAGATGGGCTTCGTCCCTTGGGGAGGGGGCTGCAGGAGATGGGCTTCGTCCCCAGGGAGGGGGCTGCAGGGCATGGGCTTCATCCCTCGGCGAGGTCTGCAGGGGGTGGGCTTCATCTCTCGGGGAGGGGGCTACAGGAGATGGACTTCGTCCCCAGGGAGGGGGCTGCAGGAGATGGGCTTCGTCCCTCGGGGAGGGGGCTGCAGGGGATGGGCTTCATCTCCGGGGTGGGGGCTGCAGGGGATGGGCTTTGTCCCCAGGGAGGGGGCTGCAGAGGATGGGCTTCATCTCCGGGGAGGGGGCCACAGGAGATGGGCTTTGTCCCCAGGAGGGGTCTGCAGGAGATGGGCTTCGTCCCTTGGGGAGGGGGCTGCAGGAGATGGGCTTCATCCCCAGGGAGGGGGTTGCAGGAGATGGGCTTCATCCCTTTGGGGGTGGGGGCTGCAGGGAATGGGCTTCATCCCTCAGGGAGGGGGCCACAGGAGATGGGTTTCGTCCCCGGGGAGGGGGCTGCAGGGGATGGGCTTCATCCCTTGGGGAGGGGGCTGCAGGGGGTGGGCTTCTGCTTTTGGGGGTCCGGCTGTCCCTGGTCGATGCTCGTGCCCCTGAGCTCGTCATCCCCGCAGCCATTTCCAGGCCATCCCAAGGCTTTCCCTGCCGCGCTTCCTCGCTGAGCTCGGGGCGCTCCCGGCGAGCGGCTCGGGGGACGGTGGGGTCCGCGAGGTGGCAGGGGACGAGGGGCCCCCCCTCCAGCTGGCTCCTTTCGGGGCAGGAATCGCGAGTTGCCCCGAGAAATGCCCCCCATCGGGCTGGTTTCCTCGCGTGCCCCCCGGGCTGGAGCCCTCGCAGGCTGCACGTCCCGCGTCCCCGTCCCGCCGTGGGGACGCGGCCGCCTTCCTCCTCCTCTCCATCCCAGTCGGAGCTGGTCTGGAGACCAGCACCCTTCACTGGCAAGCATGCTGGGTTTTCTGGCGTTAAGGCAAGCTTTTTGGAAGAGGAGATGGTGCAGGAGTTCGGTTGGAGATTTCCCTCGCAAATCCCGCTGCCCGTTAACCCACGAGGAGCCGGGGTCTTCCCCGTCATCCGCCCCTTGTCCCACAGCCTCACCGAGCTGCTGGGCCCCGCTGCGGCTGGCGCTGGGGTGCTTTGCCTCCCCGGGAAAGCCAGGTGGAAAAAGCCATCAGCGGAAATTACCTCTGCAATTTTTCTGGGTTTGAATTGCCGGGAGATCCCGGGGAAAACGGGGCGGTTTGCGTGGGAAACGGGTACCAACCCCTCGCGCCGCTGCGGCTGCGTGGCTCGGGGTGCAGGAGCCTTGGGCTGATGCTGGGCACAAACTGAGGCACAGGAAGTTCCGTCTGAACCCGAGGAAGAACTTCTTCCCTCTGAGGGTGACGGAGCACTGGCCCAGGCTGCCCAGGGAGGCTGTGGAGTCTCCTTCTCTGGAGATATTCCAGACCCGCCTGGACAAGGTCCTGTGCAGCCTGCTCTGGGTGACCCTGCTTGGGCAGGGGGTTGGGCTGGGTGACCCACAGAGGTCCCTTCCAACCCCTACTATTCTGTGATTCTGTGATTTCCCCTTCCCTCAGCTTTGCCAATAAATCCCGTGGGTGAACAGAAAGCGGGGGGAGACGGCGGGACCCGGCGGCGGGGACGGGGGTTTTACAGCAGAGCCAGAAAGAGCCCAGATAGATTTTACGTTAAGGCAGGAGGCTGTGCGATGAGGAGCTTCTAGGTTTATTTTTCTGTTTTAAGACTTTTTCTAACTTACTTTATTTATCTGTCTTCTCTTTGTCTTGGCTGTGACCCCACCTCTGACACTGGCCGGTCCGGCAGAGCGAGACTCCAGCGCAGTAAGTGCCGTTGCTTCCTTTTTTTCTCCATTTCTGGTGGCTGCGTGGTTTTCTTTTATCTGTGGTTTTAAAAAACACGACTTCGGTGTGTCAGCTCCAGGGGTGCCTTTCGCACGGGTCCTATTCAATAAAAAATAATAAAAGGGCAAAAAATAAATCCACCCCACCCGGACGCCGGGGCGAGCGGAGCCTCCTGCTCCGGGCTGGGTGGGAGATGGGGTTTAAATCTGATTTTGGTTGTGGCAGAGGAATTCGCGATTCGGTTTCAGTTGGCTGAGCCCTGTGAACGAGCGCGGCCAAGCCCGGGCGGCTCGAAACCCTTCGGCGATTAGGAAAGTGGTTTTATTCCCGATCGCCCTTCTGTTATCTGGGGTCACCTAAGCCGCCGGGATGGGTTTGGGCCGTTGCGCGGCGTGAAGGAGGACCTGGGAGGTCGGGCAGTTAACGAACCGGCTGAGTCTTATAAATATGCTTATAAATATCTGCAGGGTGGGGGTCAGGAGGATGGGGCCAAGCTCTTTTCAGTAGTGCCCAGCAACAGGACAAGGGGCAACGGGCACAAACTGGAGCAGAGGAAGCTCCAGCTGAACCTGAGGAAGAACTTCTTCCCTCTGAGGGTGACGGAGCCCTGGCCCAGGCTGCCCAGGGAGGCTGTGGAGTCTCCTTCTCTGGAGATATTCCAGCCCCGCCTGGCCGCGGTGCTGTGCCCCCTGCTCTGGGTGACCCTGCTTGGGCAGGGGGTTGGGCTGGGTGACCCACAGAGGTCCCTTCCAACCCCCACCATGCTGGGATTCATTCTGTGATTCTGCACCGCGGCTCGGCAGCGATTTCCTCCCAGCCCCGAACCCACAAACTGGGTCTTTTGAGAGCCGGGGGCGGGTGGGAAGAAAAGCACGGTGGAAGTGGGGGGGAGAGGGGAACTGGGCATCATTAACCTGCTGCTGCGGCGGGGGAGGGGAGCCCTGGGAGATGGGAAGGCTCCCGATCCGTAGAATAAAACGCGGGGTATTCCCGGTGGAGGTTTAACGCGCGCGATAATCAGCGTCAGTCATTCACGTTTTCCCAGCCTCGCCTGCGCCATAAAAAATATTTAGTTTCTTGGCGGCGGGCCAGCGGCGGGCTGAACGGATCGATGCCTCTAAACTCCCGACGCGATTCCCTGGTAGCTGCGAGGTTTTTTTTTTTTCAGCATGACTGCCTGCGAAGAAAGACCCCGGTGTTATCCAAAGCCGCTTACCGGGCGCCGAGGAGAAACACGAATTTCGTTCTCCCTTTCAGCCGGGAGAGAAAGGGCGGGTGGGGGCGGGGGGCTGAGGAGCATTTCTGCGTGGCGGGGGGCGGTGGGACGTGGAGGGACGGTGACTTGGTCGGTTCCTCCCGCCGGGTGGTTTGGAGGTGCCGTTTCTGCTCCCAGCCCGGTCCCGGCGTTGCGAGGGGCTTTGCTGGGAACGCCGGCGTCTCCTGGGCTTCGCCGCTGGGAGCGGGCGCGGAATCGCGCTCCCGGTGACGTGGGCTTTGTCCAAAGGGTTTTTTTTTTTTTGGATGCCCTTTGGCTCGGCCGGGGCTGGGATGAAGCGATTCCTCCGCTCCCGCCGGGGACGAGGCCGCGGCTCTGCCGACGCCGGAGGAAGCACCCATGGGTGCAAAGCCCTTTGCGTGCCCGGGGCCGGGGCGAAGCGTGGGGTCGAGGGATGGAGATGTGCTCCCCTGGACCAGCCCCGGATCTCCCCTCCCTGCGTTGCCCAGTCCCAGGTGGATCCCAGCGGCTGCTGGGAGCTGCGGGAGCCGCACGCCGCTTCCTCCCGGGGTTTATAAACAGCAGCCAGCTCCTCCATTTTTTTTCTGCCGTGCTTTTGCAGGAAGCGGGGTCGGGTGCGGGGAGGGAGCAGCGTCCCCGGGGCTGGAGGCGATGCTCGGGGCGGTGGTGGCCGTCCTCCAGCCCGGGCTGGACCCTGTCCCCGGCTCCCGGCCCCACCGCTGGGGCTTCGCAGTCTGGGGCAGGGCTGGATTTCGGGCTCGGGGCTGTTCACGACACCCTCTAAGCTCCTGACGTCCCGTTTCGTCCTGTTCCCAGCTGAAAAGTGTTTTGTCTGTTATTGCAGAATAATTCCGTCTCGCCCTCGGAAAGCCTGCGAGCCAGCGAGAAGCACCGGAGCTCCGCGGACTACGGCATCGACTCCAAGAAGCGGAAAGCGGAGGAGAAGGACAGCATGAGCCGATATGTGAGCGGCGGGGACGCTCTGCGGTGGGACTTGGGGTGGGACAACGCGGGGTTCGGGCGCAGCGTTCCCGTCCCACGGCCGGGGGGGGTTCGGCTGGCCAGGGGGGGGCTGCCCCGCGCCCCGGCAGCTCGCGGCGGGTTGTGACTCGCTCGGTGTTTCAGGACAGCGATGGTGACAAGAGCGATGACCTGGTGGTCGATGTCTCCAACGAGGTGAGCCATGGGGGGCATTGTGGCGGGTCCTGCGGCATGGGGGGGGGCTTTGGGGGGGCGATGCCTTAGGGGCCCCCCGGCGCCGGCCCCATTCCTGCCCTAAAGAGGAGCTGGAGGGGGTCCCCACCCTGCTGTGGGGGGGTGCCAATGCTTTCTCCTGTCTGGCAGGACCCTGCCACCCCCCGGGTCAGCCCGGCCCACTCCCCCCCGGAGAACGGCTTGGACAAAGCCCGTGGGCTGAAGAAGGGGGACGCGCCCAACAGCCCGGCCTCGGTCGCCTCCTCCAGCAGCACCCCCTCCTCCAAGACTAAAGACCTGGGCCACGTACGTCCTTCGTTCTGCCGGGGGGGTCGGGCCCCGCCAGCCCCGGGTGCTCGCTGGGGCTGGGGGCTTGCCGAGCGGGGGCTGCGGACGCCCGTGGCTGAACCTCATCCTGTCTTCTTTTTTGTTTTTTCCTTTTTCATCCCTTCTCCATCCAGAATGACAAATCCTCGACGCCCGGGCTCAAGTCAAACACTCCGACGCCGAGGAACGACGCTCCGACCCCGGGGACCAGCAGCACCCCGGGGCTGCGGCCGATGCCCGGCAAGCCGACCGGCATGGACCCCCTGGGTGGGTACCCCGTCCCCCCACTCCGCTGCTGTCCCCGGCACGGCTCCAGCCTGTGCCCTCCCTTAGGGACACAGCACCCTGGGGACATGATCCAGCTCAGGGCAGGGGTGCCAGCAGCTCGGGTGGTCCCCGTGTCAGAGCCGGGGTGAGACGGGAGCTCCAGCCTCGCGGGGCTGGGCGCTGGCGGGCTCCCTCCCCTTGACCGTGTCCCCCCAACCCTCCGGCAGCCTCGGCCCTCCGGACACCCATCTCCATCGCGGGCTCCTACGCGGCACCCTTCGCCATGATGGGGCACCACGAGATGAACGGCTCGCTCACCAGCCCCGGCGCCTACGCCGGGCTCCACAACATCCCCCCGCAGATGAGCGCCGCTGCCGCCGCCGCCGCCGCCTACGGCCGGTCGCCAATGGTGAGCTTTGGAGCCGTACGTAGCACTTTTAGCTCCTTTTCTCGCTGCCGGTGGGTGCGGGGAGGGTCTGGGGGGAGGTGGGGGGTGGGGGGTGGGGGGGGTTTCCCCACGTCGGCTGTGAAACTGGGGCTCCTCACCGGCGGCATTTTGAGTCGCCCGCTGTTGAAGGGTGCTGTCAGCCCTGGGGTGGTGGGCATGTGCCTCTGCGTTGGGGTTTATCCTTCCCCCCACCATGGGAAGGACCCGCTGTGCGGCCCCCCTTACTCCTGTGACACACTCAGTCACGCTTGAAGGTGAAATACAGCCAAACCGAGAAGCAAAACGCTGCTGTTCATGGAGAGGTGGGGGTTCCTGCAGCTGGGATGCGGGGAACAGCCTGGCTGCTCCTGTCCCTGGGGGCTTGGGAGGAGCGTGGGGAGGGTGAGCGTGGCCCACGCTGGTTCCTGCAGATTGGAAACCTTTGGCGAATTCCCTCGGTCTTCCCCATCCTGCCAGGGAAGAAATCACAGAACCACAGCATGGCAGGGGTTGGCAGGGCCCTCTGTGGGTCCCCCAGCCCAGCCCCCTGCCCAAGCAGGGTCACCCAGAGCAGGCTGCACAGCACCGCGTCCAGGCGGGGCTGGAATATCTCCAGAGAAGGAGACTCCACAGCCTCCCTGGGCAGCCTGGGCCAGGGCTCCATCACCCTCAGAGGGAAGAAGTTCTTCCTCGGGTTCAGCTGGAGCTTCCTCTGCTCCAGTTTGTGCCCGTTGCCCCTTGTCCTGTCGCTGGGCACCACTGGAAAGAGTCTGGCCCCATCCTCCTGACACCCCACTGAGCAGGAAGGGAAAGTGGGAGCCGCAGAGCATCCCCGTGCCTGCCCGGGCTCGCGGTCAGGGAGCTGTTTGCTCGCTGCGTGCCCGCCTTACCCGTGCCCGTGTCTCTTGGCAGGTTGGTTTCGACCCGCACCCGCCCATGAGAGCCCCCGGCCTGCCCTCGAGCCTGGCGTCCATCCCCGGAGGGAAGCCGTAAGCCCCGCTTGGTCCTTCTGGGCTCTGGGTGGGGATGAGCCGTGCCCGGGAGGGCGACGAGCGTGGGGCTGGGTCCGGAGAGCAGCCCCCAGCAGCCGGGCTGCAATGCCCCCCGCCCCCCCAGCGCAGCAGAGCTCTGCCTCCGGCGCTGACCCCGCTCCCCGTTTGCCGTCCCCTGGCAGAGCCTACTCCTTCCACGTCAGCGCCGACGGGCAGATGCAGCCGGTGCCCTTTCCCCACGACGCCCTGGCCGGTCCCGGCATCCCGCGGCACGCCCGGCAGATCAACACGCTGAGCCACGGCGAGGTGGTGTGCGCCGTCACCATCAGCAACCCCACCCGGCACGTCTACACCGGCGGCAAGGGCTGCGTGAAGATCTGGGACATCAGCCAGCCGGGCAGCAAGAGCCCCATCTCCCAGCTGGATTGCCTGGTAAGGGGGTCCCCGGGCCGATCCGGCGGATTGCTCCTGGTCGCCGGGCATGCGTCCCCCTCGCTGTCCCCCACCTCTGATGGCAGAGGGACATTCGTCATTCATGAATTATTTGGCACTGGTGAGGCCACACCTCGAGTGCTGTGCTCAGCTTTGGGCCCCTCACCCCAAGCAGGACATGGAGGGGCTGGAGCGTGTCCGGAGAAGGGCAGCGAGGCTGGGGAGGGGGCTGCAGAACAAGAACTGTGGGGAGCGGCTGAGGGAGCTGGGGCTGCTCAGGCTGGAGAAGAGGAGGCTGAGGGGAGACCTTCTCGCTCTCTGCAGCTCCCTGACAGGAGGGGGCAGGGAGGGGGGGTTGGGCTCTGCTCCCCAGGAACCAGCGACAGGACGAGAGGCGATGGCCTCAAGCTGCATCAGGGGAGGTTCAGGTTGGAGATTTGGAAAAATTTCTTTACTGACAGAGTGGTCAGGGGTTGGGACAGGCTGCCCAGGGCAGTGGGGGAGTCCCCATCCCTGGAGGGGTTCAAACACCGTGTGGACGTGGCACTTGGGGACACGGTTCAGCAGATGTGGGGGTGTTGGGGTGACGGTTGGGCTTGGTGATCTCAGAGGGCTTTTCCAACCTTCGTGATTCTGCGATCGCCCTCCTGCTGACGTCCCTGCTCCCTCCAGAACAGGGATAACTACATCCGCTCCTGCAAACTCCTGCCCGACGGCCGCACGCTGATCGTGGGCGGGGAGGCCAGCACGCTCACCATCTGGGACCTGGCTTCCCCCACGCCCCGCATCAAGGCCGAGCTGACCTCCTCCGCGCCCGCCTGCTACGCCCTGGCCATCAGCCCCGACGCCAAAGTCTGCTTCTCCTGCTGCAGCGACGGCAACATCGCCGTCTGGGACCTGCACAACCAGACGCTCGTCAGGTGGGGCGGGACGCGGCGCTGGGAGCACCGGGGCTCGCCCTGCTCCGCTGTCGGGGTCTTTCTGGCCGTCTTTTGGCCCGAGGACCATGGGGATGGTCGCAGGAGCGCTATCTTGGGATGCTGTGTCTGGGAGAGCAGCTCTGTGGAGAGGAACCTGGGCGTCCTGGTGGACGACAGGGTGACCATGAGCCAGCAGCGTGCCCTGGCTGCCAAGAAAGCCAATGGGATCCTGGGGTGCATCAAGAAGAGTGTGGCCAGCAGGACGAGGGAGGTTCTCCTTCCCCTCTACACTGCCCTAGTGAGGCCTCATCTGGAGTACTGTGTCCAGTTCTGGGCTCCCCAGTTCAAGAAAGATGAGGAGCTACTGGAGAGAGTCCAGCGGAGGGCTACGAGGATGATGAGGGGACTGGAACATCTCCCCTACGAGGAGAGGTTGAGGGAGCTGGGCTTGTTCAGCCTGGAGAAGAGAAGGCTGCGAGGGGACCTTATAAATGCTTACAAATATCTGCAGGGTGGGTGTCAGGAGGATGGGGCCAAGCTCTTTTCAGTGGTGCCCAGCGACAGGACAAGGGGCAACGGGCACAAACTGAAGTAGAGGAAGCTCCAGCTGAACCCGAGGAAGAACTTCTTCCCTCTGAGGGTGACGGAGCCCTGGCCCAGGCTGCCCAGGGAGGCTGTGGAGTCTCCTTCTCTGGAGATATTCAAGACCCACCTGGACAAGGTCCTGTGCAGCCTGCTCTGGGTGACCCTGCTTGGGCAGGGGGGTTGGACTGGGTGACCCACAGAGGTCCCTTCCAACCCCTACTATTCTGTGATTCTGTAAGCGAGCCCAGCAGGCTCGGCCGGGCTGGCGTGCCTCGACGGATGCTCCCTGGGTGGGATTCCCACCGTTCTTGGTGCAGGGAAGCCTCATAAGCACAGCCCGAGCACCCACGTGGTTTTTGCCACTGTTCCCCGTGAAGATCTGCGTTCCATCTTGTTGTTCCAAGGCTTTTGCCCCTATTCCTCGTGAAGATCTGCATCCATTTTGTCGTTCAAAGGCAATTCCAAGGCCACACGGACGGTGCCAGCTGCATAGACATCTCGCACGACGGTACGAAGCTGTGGACGGGGGGTCTGGACAACACCGTGCGCTCCTGGGATCTGCGGGAAGGGAGGCAGCTCCAGCAGCACGACTTCACCTCCCAGGTGAGCGCCGGCTGCCCCGCGGGTCTCCTGCGGCTGCCCCAGACGCGTGGCCGAGCCTCTCAAACCCCGCTGCTCCTCTTTGGGGCTGACCAGCAGCCTCCACCAGTGCCCCGCAGCTGGTGGGACTGGAGTTGGGGCCGGAAAGGCTGGCACTTGGACTTCCCACGGCGTTAACGCTCACCGTCGCGGGGCTGGGCATCCAGAACCCGTGCCACCACCGTTTCCAGCCCACGAGTAGCCGTGGCTTAGAGTTTGTTGGGTCTCGCTGCCTTCCACGCTGGGTTTTCCTCTGCGGGAGGGTGCCGGGAAGGTCCTTTCCATCCAGAGACAGAAGTGTTGTCCCTGGAAGAGCCTGGGGCCACTTGAGGGTTTAAGAGGACGGGGCTGGGTCCTTCCCCGCCTGTTGGGCTGTTTCTCTTCCGAATTGCTGGCTGCACAGCGGGCCAAGCCATGGCATTAAAACCACTGATGGGATGACCACCCAGCCCGGGTGGTCGGCGGCTCTCGCTGATGGGGAGCTGCCAGGGACGCCGAGGTGGCCGCTGCCTGCGCGGACAGGGGGCTGCTGGCACAGCTGGTGGGTGCAGACCCCCCCCCCGAGCCACCCCTCTGCCCCCCCTCCCCGCAGATCTTCTCCCTGGGGTACTGCCCGACGGGCGAGTGGCTGGCGGTGGGCATGGAGAGCAGCAACGTGGAAGTGCTGCACCACACGAAGCCCGACAAGTACCAGCTGCACCTCCACGAGAGCTGCGTCCTCTCCCTCAAGTTCGCCTACTGCGGTGAGCGGGGACGCCTCGGGACGCGCCCGTGGGGGACGGTGCCCGGCGCGGTGGCGGGGAGCTGAGCGCGGAGGCTCCCCGGCAGGATCCGTCCCTCGGGCAGTGCCGTTGGGGATTGCCCCCATAAATGATCCCGGTCGTGGTGGTGAACCAGCGCCTGCCCACGTGCGGGCACTGGGCGGTGGTGGGACACATCCTGCTGGGCGGGTGCCTCTGGAGTACTGTGTCCAGTTCTGGGCTCCTCAGTTCCAGAAAGATGAGGAGCTACTGGAGAGAGCCCAGCGGAGGGCTGCGAGGATGAGGAGGGGACTGGAGCATCTCTTCTACGAGGAGAGGCTGAGGGAGCTGGGCTTGTTCAGCCTGGAGAAGAGAAGGCTGAGAGGGGACCTTAGAAATGCCTCTAAATATCTGCAGGGTGGGGGTCAGAAGGATGGGGCCAGGCTCTGTTCAGTGGTGCCCAGCGACAGGACAAGGGGCAACGGGCACAAACTGAAGCAGAGGAAGCTCCAGCTGAACCCGAGGAAGAACTTCTTCCCTCTGAGGGTGACGGAGCCCTGGCCCAGGCTGCCCAGGGAGGTTGTGGAGTCTCCTTCTCTGGAGATATTCCAGCCCCACCTGGACACGGTGCTGTGCAGCCTGCTGTGGGTGACCCTGCTTGGGCAGGGGGTTGGGCTGGGTGATCCCCAGAGGTCCCTTCCAACCCCCACCATGCTGGGATTCTGTGGGCATCTCTGGAGAATCTCCCGATTTTCCAGTTTCTCCAAATTCTCCGATTTCTGGGGGTAAACCGCCAGCAGTCTCGGCGGGCAGGGAGCGCCTGGTCGCGGGGTTTGGCGGGGGGCTGGCAGCTCGTGGTTGCTGACCCCGTGTTCCCCGGGCGCAGGGAAATGGTTCGTGAGCACCGGCAAAGACAACCTGCTCAACGCCTGGAGGACGCCCTACGGAGCGAGCATCTTCCAGGTAGGAGGAGGCTGCTGCGGGGGTCGGCATCGGCACGGGGCGGGGGGCTGCCAGCCCTGGGGAGGGGGAGAATCCTCGTGGGGTGGCCGGGTCGGCGTGCGGGACGTGGCGATGCCACCGGCGCGGGTGCTGCTCGGTGGCACACGGCTGCGGCAGCCTGGACCGGGGAGCCAAGCTCACGTTTGTCCCCCCTTCCACCCCCTTTTTTCCAGTCCAAGGAGTCCTCGTCCGTCTTGAGCTGCGACATTTCCGCGGACGACAAGTACATCGTCACGGGCTCTGGGGACAAGAAGGCCACAGTCTACGAGGTCATCTACTAACGGCGGGTTTGGTCGCAGGGCTGGCAGCTCCCGGCACCGGCGGTGGCAGGACTCGGGGAGCGGCCGGGGGCCGGGGCAGCGGCCGCGGGGCAGCCCCCCGGGCGCTCGGCCACGGGCCGGCACGCTCCGGCGGGGCTGTGCCGCCGGGCCCCGGCCTGATACACACGGATTTATTTGGAGGTCTGCAAATATGGCACACATTGAAGCCCTAAACGAATTTTTGTTTGGTTTTAGGGTTTTGGGGTTTATTTTGAATTTTTTTTTTTTTTTTTTTTTGGTTTTCTGGTTTTTTCCGTCTGCGCTTTGGTGGCACTATAAAGGACTTATTTTTTATTGTGACTTTTTTTTTTTTTTTTTGTGCATCCTGCATAAGACTTGTGAAAAATGTAAATAACGGACTAGTAAATAGCATTGGAAGGGTGGGGGACCCCTCCCGGTACACTAGTTGTGTATTTTTCGTCTGCTGTAATTGTATTCCACTGATGGTTTTGGTGGTGGCAATTTTATTTTTTTTTTTTTTTTAATTTTTTTTTTTTCGTTCCTTACCCCCTCGAAGCGTCCGTGGGACGTGACTTTGCCGTGCAGCGCGTAGCCAGGCTGAGCAAAGATGTCCACTGGTGAAAGTTGTTCCTGCTGTCGTGGCCGTGCGTTGGTCGGTGTGTTCGTGATGGTGGGACGCTGCTGGGACCGCGGGGACCCGGGCGGATCCCCAGCTACTGACGGGACATCAGCAACACAATCACCTTTTTTTTATATATGGATTTTATTTTTTTTTTTTTTGTGCTCGTATGTTTGAAGAAAAGGGGAAGCCCACGCTGCGGGATCGTCTGCGCAAGCCCTTCTTGGTCTTCGGACAGAAGCAATGAGGAGTGATTTCAAAGAAAGCATAGTAAATTCAGCTCAGGGAGCCACGAAAGATAATAGCAACTTATGTGTTTTGTATTCAAATGAAAGTAAAGAATTAGAATTGATAACCTTTAAAATACAGTTTTTTTAAAAGCAAAAAGTTTACTAACAAGTAGGGTTTGTGTGTGGTGGGGGGAAGGGGGCTGGCTTTGGTAGGGTCCTGTGGGCTGTGTGGTCTCGTGTCTTCTGGTATTTAGGTTCCGACGAAGCAAACCCCCTCCCCGCACAGGCCTGCGTGTCAGCCTTTTGTACTAAAGGGTTAAAAAAAGGAAAAAAAAAAAAGACATAACGGGAAATAAAAGTATTTGTGTAGCAGAAGCGCTCACCCTGTATTGTAGCATACGGAAGAGAATTTTTATACTACATTTTTATGGATTATTTTTTAATTTTTGATTTTAATCTGGTCAAAAAAAGAAAAAAAAATTATGCTTAGGGTTGAGGTGCGAGCTGCCCGGTTTGCATCCGTGGGTCGTAGAGAGCGGGGCGAGGAGGAGGGCGCGGGGTCGGTTGGCACCCGGCTGCTGCGGGGCGCGGGGTCGCATCCTTCCCGCCTGGGGAGAGGCGAGGTGGGCTGGGAAGCCTTGGCGGGGAATGGGTTTTTTCCCTGTCAAAATCAGAGTTTTGAGCTTTTTGCCCTTTTTTAGTTGAAAAGAAAACCAAGGGGAATGCTCTAGGCGTGCGGGTGCTGGCCGGGTGCTGTCTCGCCCGGAGAGGAGACGGAGCAACCCCTGCCCCGCTCGCCCAGCGCGGGGGGAAGCCAGCTCTGCGCAGCTGGGTGCGAGGGACGGGGTTCTAGGGGCAGAAAAAGGGCTCTGCGGGTGCCCCCGTGCCCCCTCGCTGCTCTGGGGCTTGGGCTCGGTCCCCGGGGCTGGCGTGGATCCCCCTGCACCCCCGGACCCGGGCGCAGCATCCGACCCCGCGGTGCGTGGAGCAGCCCCCCCGTCCCTTCGCAGTGATGGGGGTGCGTTGGAAAGGGCTGGGGGCTGGGAGCGGTCCCCGGGGCAAGGCCACCGCCCACGCCCGTCCTGGGTGGGCACTGGTTTGGAAGTGGGTGCTTCGTTTTCCTCCAAGAAAAAAAAAAAGAATAAAAACTAAAGGAACTGCGTGTGCCGGAGCTGGCGGAGGGTTGCAAAGTCAGACTTCTCAACTTTACACCAAAGTATGTAGCAGAATATGTACAGCTGTTAATAACTACAACTGGTTTTTTGTAAAAAAGGGAGAAAAAAAAAAAAGAAAGAAAAAAGAATAAAAAGTAAATGTAATGAAGCTCAAATGAAAGCAAAGTGTCTATAAACCGTTTCATCTCTGGAAACCTGCACGGAGTTGTTAATGAAAGCAAGCGAAGCGAGTGAGGGGGGCACAGGAGCCCCCTTGCCCAGGGACCCCCTCACTGCTGGGCATGACGGGGGGTCTCGGCGCGGGACTGACAGGAGCAGCCCCCAGCCCTCGCCTTCTCCCCTTCGCGTGGTTCTGGGGGCTGCGGCTGTGCCCTCCTGCCCGGGCTGTGCCACCGAGGGCTGTGCTCCTTCCTCCGTGGGCATCCCCGCATCCCCCCTCGGCACGAGCCAGCCCACGGGCACCCCGCACCCCAACCTGCCCTTTCCCGAAGGCATCATCCGGCCGCTTCGTTTCTGCTGCCGCAAGCCAGGGGCAAGGACGTGGGGATGCAGGGCGAGGGCTGGGAGCGGGGCACCCTGCACCCTGGGGGATGCTGAGGTGGGGTGCCAGCCCTCAGGGTGCCTGGGAAAGCAGAGTGAGGGCTGGAAGCAGGGCACCCTGCACCCTGGGGGATGCTGAGGTGGGGTGCCAGCCCTCGGGGTGCCCAGGGATGCAGAGCAAGGGCTGGGAGCGGGGCACCCTGCACCCTGGGGGATGCTGAGCTGGGGTGTCAGCCGTCGGGGTGCCTGAGAATGCAGACCAAGGGCTGGGAGAAGGGCATCCTGGGGGATGCTGAGGCAGGGTGCCAGCCCTCGGGGTGCCTGGGAATGCAGACCAAGGGCTGGGAGAAGGGCACCCTGGGGGATGCTGAGGCGGGGTGCCAGCCCTCAGGGTGCCTGGGAAAGCAGAGTGAGGGCTGGAAGCAGGGCACCCTGCACCCTGGGGGATGCTGAGGTGGGATGCCAGCCCTCTGGGTGCCCAGGGATGCAGGTGGGGTGCTCGCCGTGGCTCAGGGACGGGGTCAGATGGCTCCCAAGCCACGGGACGCCAGCACCCGCATTCCTGCGCTCGGCCCAGGCCCCCCTGGCAGCGACAAAGCCCTTCCCTTGAACTAGGACACAGGCACCGTCCTACGGGGGCTTCCCCGTGATGTATTGAACACGACAGAGCCTGCTGCGAGGGAGAAATAAAAAGCAGGAGCGGCACTCTAACTGCTTGGCTTCCCGATAATGTACAGCGGTAAATGGTTATGAGTGCATTTAAATCTGATTTTAAGCTGGGTGGAATGAGGGCCTTACACAGGGGACCATTAAAAGATGAAAATTGCAAGAAATCCTTTGTTGTAAGATTTCGGAGAGCCCGACGCAGGGGAGCGGAAGGGTTCGGCGGCGCCCGGCATCCCCCCCCCGAGCAGCCCCCGGCGCTGCCCCTTCGGGCACCCGATCCGCTGCGGCTGCTGCTTTCAACAGTTCCCAGCAAACTGTTGCCCTTTGCAATTAATTTGGTTTGACGACAGCCTCTCCGAAAGCGCTGACGGAGGCGGCGTTACGGCCCTGCTCGGGCTCTCCGATTCCCATCCACGCTATCAGCCAGGCGCCCAACGCCCGCGCTTTACAATTAAAGCATCCAAGCCCCACGCACTGATTTATTTTTTATTATATATTCATAAGGGTTTTTTTTTTTTAACATGCTTTTAGTTCAGCCTCGGCCGACGCTGCGGGGCGTGAAGGCAGGGACCTCGTGCATCAGCTGGCAAACGGGCCCGGAGCTGCAGCGGGGCACCGGGGCTCACCCCACGCGCTGCCGCTGCGCCGTGGCCCGGCGTACCCGGCAAACGGCACCTTTCTGGGTTGTGCTGCCCACTTTTTGTTAGAGATTTCCTTCCACGGGCGCTGCACTGCTGCAAGGACGGGCTCCCACGGGGGTGTGCGAGGTAGTTCGTCCCAGCAGGAGCTCTTACCTTGTTGGGTGCACCCTCTATCCCATACCCTTTTGGATGTATCCTCTATCCCACACCCTTTTGGGTGCACCCTCTATTCCATGCCTTTTTTGGGTGCATCCTCTATCCCCTACCCTTTTGGGTGCACCCTCTAGCCCACACCATTTCGGGTGCACCCTCTAGCCCATACCTTTTTGGGTGCACCCTCTATCCCATATCCTTTTGGGTGCACCCTTTTGGCCCACACCCTTTTGGGTGCACCCTCTAGCCCATGCCCGTTTGGGTGCACCCTCTATCCCATACCCTTTCGGATGCACCCTCTATCCCATGCCTTTTTGGGTGCACCCTCTATCCCCTACCCTTTTGGGTGCACCCTTTTGGCCCATACCCTTTCAGGTGCACCCTCTAACTCTTAGCATTTTGGGTGCACCCTCTATCCCGTACCCTTTTGGATGTATCCTCTATCCCATACCCTTTTGGGTGCACCCTCCAGCTGTTACCCTTTTGGGTGCACCCTCTATCCCATGCCTTTTTGGGTGCACCCTCTATCCCCTACCCTTTTGGGTGCACCCTTTTGGCCCATACCCTTTCAGGTGCACCCTCTAACTCTTACCCTTTTGGGTGCACCCTCTATCCCATACCCTTTTGGGTGCACCCTCTAACTCTTATCCTTTTGGGTGCACCCTCTAACTCTTACCCTTTTGGGTGCACCCTCTAGCCCTGACCTTTTTGGGTGCACCCTCTATCCCCCATCCTTTCAGGTGCACCCTCTATCCCACACCCTTTCGAGTTCACCCTCTGTCCCATGCCCTGCTGGGTGCACCCTCTATCCCAGACCCTTTTGGGTGCCCCCAACGTCGCTCTGGCCGGTTTCCCGCAGCGATGCCGTTCCCGGAACCCTCGCAGGTGAGGAGGGAGGTTTCACCGGGAGGGTGCAGCGGTTGGGTGCCGGTCACCGCTCCCCCTTCCCAGCCCGGCAGTCACCCCAAATTGTGCTTGGAGTAAGCAATAATTACCGGATTACGGGGTGCAGGTCCTGGTGCTGAGGCTGGGAGCTGGCTCACCCCATCCCCCCCGGCGCCGGGGGCTCTGGCAGAGCTGCCTTGGGGGGTCCTGTGCAGCCCGTGGGGTGTCAGCAGCCTGCACCGCGGGGACAAGGGATAACGGGGTGCCCCCTTCCCCCTCATTTTCCCGGGTGCAAGGGGCAGCACCCCCCCAGCACGGCACCCACGGCAGCGGCTGGGCCAGACCCCACGCCGGGGAGAACCGGGAGCCCCTTCCCACCCGCTCCCCACCCAGCACCCGCTCGGATGCCGCGGCACCGGATGCCATCCCTTTGCGGTGGCTCCGGGAACAGATGGCGGGAGGCGGCTCTGGGCCACCGTCAGCTGTTGTTATCGCTGGCTGATGACACGGAGTGTAAATTCTGCTGGCACCGCTCCCTGCGTCTGTTCTGCCTCTGCATCCCACCCGGTTTAATTACTGTAATTGAGTTATAATGAATGATTGTGCTGTCGGTAATGTGGCGGGGGAGTGTTCTGCTCGCTGCGCGCTCCCTCTCACGACGCGCCGTGCCCCTCCTCGCCGCTTTGTTTATCGGGTTGAAGGGTGTCAGCGCTTCCAACGGCGGAGATAAACCGGTACTCGCGGCGTCCGCCTCGCCACGTTTCTCGCTTTGCTGCGCTCGGGCGCTGGTGCTTCACTGAATCCCAGCGGAAAACTGCAGAAACAGATAAAAACTCATTTGGCTTAATCCCTCTCGGAAAGCAAACCCAACACGAAAAAACCCCAAAACGCCACAACAGCAAAAAAACCCCGCAGAGCTGCCGACTGCCGAAAAAATCGTTACAGAATCACAGAATCACAGAATAGTAGGGGTTGGAAGGGACCTCTGTGGGTCATCTAGTCCAACCCCCCCGCCGAAGCAGGGTCACCTACAGCAGGCTGCACAGGACCTTGTCCAGGCGGGTCTTGAATATCTCCAGAGAAGGAGACTCCACAACCTCCCTGGGCAGCCTGTTCCAGTGCTCCGTCACCCTCAGAGAGAAGAAGTTCCTCCTCATGTTCAGACGGAACTTCCTGTGCCTCAGTTTGTGCCCATTGCCCCTTGTCCTGTCGCTGGGCACCACTGAAAAGAGCTTGGCCCCATCCTCCTGACACCCACCCTTCAGATATTTGTAGGCATTTATAAGGTCCCCTCGCAGCCTTCTCTTCTTCAGGCTGAACAAGCCCAGTTCCCTCAACCTCTCCTCGTAGTGGAGATGCTCCAGTCCCCTCACCATCCTTGTAGCCCTCCGCTGGACTCTCTCCAGTAGCTCTTCATCCTTCTTGAACTGGGGAGCCCAGAACTGGACACAGTACTCCAGATGAGGCCTCACCAGGGCAGTGTAGAGGGGAAGGAGAACCTCCCTTGTCCTGCTGGCCACACTCTTCTTGATGCACCCCAGGATCCCATTGGCCTTCTTGGCAGCCAGGGCACACGTTAGCACGGGTTGACAGCCACGGCAGGAGGGGTGGCGAGAGCCACTCCCGGGGGGGTCACCCCTGCCAGGCTGTCCCTTCCGCGGGTGCCACGAGGACCCGGAGCCCCGCGAACGGCGCCCGGCCCCGCTCTGCCCATGGCCACGGCCACCGATGGCCCCGTGCGCAGCGCTCGCTGCCGGCGGAGGGGCTGCTGGGGGACGCAGGCGTGAGGCAGCGTCAGGGTCCCAGCTTGGGGACGGCCCCGAGCCCTGCTCGGGACGGTGACTGCGCAACGCTGAGCTGGGACATTGGTGAAGCTGCTGGTATGGAGAAACCCGGCGGCAACCAGCCGGACTCCTCCGCGCTGGTGCTGACGTCGCATCCGAAAGGCCGGCGGCAACCTGGAGACGCTCCATCGCTGCAAGGGTCTCGGCTGCTCTAAGAGAGGGAGGTTCAGGTTGGAGATTGGGAAAAATGTCTTTCCTGCAAGGGTTGTCAGGGGTTGGGACAGGCTGCCCAGGGCAGTGGGGGAGTCCACATCCCTGGAGGGGTTCAAACACCGTGGGGATGTGGCACTTGGGGACAGGGTTTAGTAGGCGTGGGGGTGTTGGGGTGACAGTTGGACTGGATGATCTTAGGGGTCTCTTCCAACCAAAGATTTTGTGATTCTGTGATGCCCTCCTGCTAAGATCGCTGCTCCCTCCAGAACAGGGATAACCACATCCCCTCCTGCAAACTCCTCCCCGATGGCCGCACGCTGATCACAGAATCCCAGCATGGTGGGGGTTGGCAGGGCCCTCTGTGGGTCCCCCAGCCCAACCCCCTGCCTAAGCAGGGTCACCCAGAGCAGGCTGCACAGCACCGCGGCCAGGCGGGGCTGGAATATCTCCAGAGAAGGAGACTCCACAGCCTCCCTGGGCAGCCTGGGCCAGGGCTCCGTCACCCTCAGAGGGAAGAAGTTCTTCCTCGGGTTCAGCTGGAGCTTCCTCTGCTCCAGTTTGTGCCCGTTGCCCCTTGTCCTGTCGCTGGGCACCACTGGAAAGAGTCTGGCCCCGTCCTCCTGACACCCATCCTGCAGATATTTAGAGGCATTTCGAAGGTCCCCTCGCAGCCTTCTCTTCTCCAGGCTGAACAAGCCCAGCTCCCTCAGCCTCTCCTCGTAGGAGAGATGCTCCAGTCCCCTCCTCATCCTCGTAGCCCTGCACTGGACTCTCTCCAGTAGCTCCTTATCGCTCTTGAACTGGGGAGCCAGTGATCTTAGAGGCCTTTTCCAACCTTAATAATTCTGTGATTCTATGATGTTCTTCACTTGGGAAACTGTGGCCTTTCCCAGCCAGCCTTTCCCTGGGTGGGATGCAGCAGGCTGGGGTGAGATGCTCTGCTCCGAGGGTGCACGGCTGCCGGCAAGGCGCTGGTGCCAGCACCCAAGGAGGAAGCTCTGCTCTTCTTCGCCGTCTCCCCAAACCACCTCCGGACCCGCCAACGTGCCGGCGGCGTGGAGGCGAGCTGCCGGCCTCGGTCACGGCCGTTTGCAAAGCAACCCAGGAGGAGACAAAAGGGGACACGGGGCCAGCCGAAGTGCCACCACCTCCGCCGCGAACACCTCGAGCGAGGCAGCTGCTGCCTGCTCTCCTGGTCCTAAAATGCGTGAAAAGTCTTATTAAAGCACAAAAAGTCTGAAAAATCTCATTAAAGCTACACCCTCTCTCCCATGCACTTCTGGGTGCACCCTCTCTCCCTGGGTGCACCCCGGGGTGGTGACGCAGCAGCGCTTTAATGAGATTTATCTCTTTTCTGATAAATAGCTTTCAAGTGCCCTGCACCCCCAGGGACCAATCCTGCAAATTTGGGGCTCTCCAGCCACGAGCAAGGGGCACGGGAGCACCGAGCCCACCGAAAACCCAGCGCTGGAGAGGAACCCTTTTTATTTTCGAGCCAGAGGCCCCGATGGTATGAATTTTTCAAGGCAGCTCCGTGTTCAGCCAGCGCCCATCGCGCTTCTCGGCTGCCGCGAGGATGAGACCGCGCTTGCGTGCGCCCAATATTTCTTCCAGGCTGTGGCTGGCGTAGGAGCAAAGCGTTGTGTGAGCGTTTTTTGTGGAAGGCTTGGCTCCGTCTGTACGCTGTCAGTAAATGGCTGAGCTAAATAACATGTTGTTATGAATAGTAGCACTTGATAGTTTTAGATCTTTTCTTTATTCTTTTCTTTTTTCTTTTCCTCCCTCCTTTTTTTTTTTTTTTTCCCAAGGTGAATTCCAGCGGGATCAACACTACACAGGAATTGTCCCGGAGGAAGATTGGCCGTTCACCAATCCATCTTGTAAAAAAGATTCATTATTACTGTTGAGCTGAGATGAAACAACTCTCTGGAATTAACGAGTCTAATTTTGACCAGCCAACGTTTTTTCTACAATGAAAGTTTTTATTGTTACGCATAAAAGTCAAAACCCCCAGCAGCCCCCGGGGAGAAGATGGGTGAGATGCTAGAGGTAACTGCGTGCACGTGTGTGTGCACACATGTACACATGTACGCGCTGCTCTGCAGCCCCCAGCACGCGGCTGCCCCCCAGCATGTGCCCCCCCCTCAGCCTGGTATAATTATAACTATTCCTGCACCCCGGCTGGGCCGTGCCATGGGGAAAAGGCTGTTTTCACAGGATCACAGGATCCCAGCATGGTGGGGGTTGGCAGGGACGTCTGGGGTCACCCAGCCCAACCCCCTGCCCAAGCAGGGTCACCCAGAGCAGGCTGCACAGCACCGCGTCCAGGCGGGGCTGGAATATCTCCAGAGAAGGAGACTCCACAGCCTCCCTGGGCAGCCTGGGCCAGGGCTCCGTCACCCTCAGAGGGAAGAAGTTCTTCCTCGGGTTCAGCTGGAGCTTCCTCTGCTTCAGTTTGTGCCCGTTGCCCCTTGTCCTGTCGCTGGGCACCACTGCAAAGAGTCTGGCCCCGTCCTCCTGACCCCCACCCTGCAGATATTTAGAGGCATTTCGAAGGTCCCCTCTCAGCCTTCTCTTCTCCAGGCTGAACAAGCCCAGCTCCCTCAGCCTCTCCTCGTAGCAGAGATGCTCCAGTCCCCTCATCATCCTCACAGCCCTTCGCTGGACTCTCTCCAGTAGCTCCTCATCTTTCTGGAACTGGGGAGCCCAGCACTGGACACAGTTCGCTGCAGAGCCGGCACCGTCCGAGCCGGGACTGCCGGGCAGGGCTGCTCCCACCAGGGAACCCTGGCACGCTCGGCGGGGCTGGCTGAACGGAGGAGGGATTCACCTCCCCGGGGTGCCGCGGTGCGGGAGCCGCGGGTGGATGCGGGAGCTCTCCTGCAGGCAAACGGCCCGGCAGCCCCGCGATGCTTTATGGCAGCAGAAAGCAGCTGCGCTGTTCTCCCGGCGTGCTGGAGCCGTTTAATTACATTTTGACACTGAGAGCTGTTTTATTATCCCAATTTTTGTTGTATAACTAGAACACGCAATGGATTGCGGAGGCATAATCCATTAATACTCACTTCTGAGGATTTGTAGCTTTGGACCCGTGGCCTTCTACCTTACTTGGAGATAAATATATTATCCCCCAGCACAGCCTATCTGGGAGAGCCAGCGAGCCCGCAGCATGCAGAGAGATGCGGTATTTATGAACGCGCGTTGCTCTGATCCCGGCGTGGTGGGGACGCATCCTCGGCGTCCCAGCCGCCCTCGGTGACGGTCGCTTGGTCTCGGGGACCGTGGGGAGCCGAGGGGGCCGGGCTGGCCCCGCACCTGCCCTGGGTCTCTCCCCCGTGCTTGGCCGCTCTTTTCTGTGAAACGTCTTTCAGCCCCCAGCCCCGCTGCCAAGGTGGGCTGGGCCAGTCTTCCACCGACGCTGCTTCGGTGGTTCGGGCGTTAGAAACGAATGCGAAGGTGCCAAAATTCAAAGCAGCGGCGAGTCCGTCTGCTGCACGCGGTCAGCAGGAGAGGGGAGCGTGGGAGCGGGGTGCTGCTCCGTCAGACGCACGGAGAGCCGGTCGGGGAGCCCCGGCCCGGCCACTGCCAGGCCAGCAGGGATGGCATGGCACGGCATGGCATGGCATGGCACGGCATGGCACAGCATGGCACAGAATGGCACAGCATGGCACAGAATGGCATGACACAGCATGGCACGGCATGGCATGGCATGGCATGGCATGGCATGGCATGGCATGGCATGGCATGGCACAGCATAGCACAGAATAGCATGGCACAGCACAGCATGGCATGGCATGGCATGGCACGGCACGGCATGGCACAGCATGGCACAGAATGGCATGGCACAGCACAGCATGGCATGGCATGGCATGGCACAGCATAGCACAGAATAGCATGGCACAGCACAGCATGGCATGGCATGGCACAGCATGGCACAGAATGGCACAGAATGGCATGACACAGCATGGCACGTCATGGCATGGCATGACACAGCATGGCACAGCATGGCACAGCACGGCATGGCATGGCACAGCATAGCACAGCACGGCATGGCACGGCACGGAATGGCATGACACAGCATGGCACAGCACGGCATGGCATGGCACGGCACAGCATGGCACGGCACAGAATGGCACGGCATGGCATGGCACAGCATGGTATGGCACGGCACGGCGTGGCACGGCACGCTGGCACTGGTTGTGCCCTCCTGATCACTGCTGGACAAATATGAAGCCACCAGCTGCCTTCAGCTTGCTCTTCTGTAGGAGGCAAAATTCTAGAAGTCAGTAAGTTTTTGAAAATAAAGAGTTCCAAAGAGAGCCAAAGATCACAGCCAGCGAGGTCGGAGAGCAGAGTGCAGCCTGGCAGCCCGGCTCGTGCCATGGCTGCCACGCAGGGCTGGGTGGGTGGGGGGCCGGGGAGGCAGCGGTGCCAGCTCGTGGGCATCAAAGCCCTCGCTGGGGTTGAGTCTGCTCTGCTCTGCGCAGGAGCCGAGAGCTCAGAACGTCTGCGGAAGCACCGTCTGCGGCACTGCCTGCTGGGGAGCTCCCACCCAGCCCAGCTCGGCCCCCCGAGATGCCCTCAGCCCGGCGGGTGAGCCCCCCCGGGGCAAACTTCAGGCTCTTGCGTGGTTTGGGGCTCCTTTTTTAGTTTTTTTGGTTTTTCCAGTAATGTTGCAAGACCGAACGGGAGACATCTCTAACGTGGCAGAGGCTGTGCCGCTGGCCCCGGGGTTCCCGGCGAGCTTCGGTTCGGCCGTGCTGGAGGTCCCCGCTCCTCCCGAAGCCACCGATGCTCCGTCACAACCCGCCAGTGCTGAGACACAGTGCTCACACCGCCCTGCCCGGCTTTGACGGGGTTCATCGCCGTTCTGATAAACTCCTTCCAAGGAACAGGAGCCATCTTTTTCCGTCTGAACCCGAGGAAGAACTTCTTCCCTCTGAGGGTGACGGAGCCCTGGCCCAGGCTGCCCAGGGAGGCTGTGGAGTCTCCTTCTCTGGAGATATTCCAGCCCCGCCTGGATGCGGTGTTGTGCAGCCTGCTGTGGGTGCCCCTGCTTGGGCAGGGGGTTGGGCTGGGTGACCCACAGAGGTCCCTTTCAACCCCCACCATGCTGGGATTCTGCTATCTGCAGAGCAAAGCCAGCGTCCCAGCTAACGTGCAGCCCGGGAGCAACCCCGAGCCACCAACCCACCCCTGCTGCTCCCTAGGGCCGGGGGTCCCTGCAAGGGCTGGACCAAGGCTCTGAGAGTGGAGCCCACCCGACTCCTGCAAACCCATGAACGCCCGTCCTTGGAGACCCCGCAGCGGTCTGAAACGGGAACCATGCTCCCTTGCAGCTGGCTTCCTTCTCGCAGCAGAAATAAGGACGGTTTTCTCTACAAAGGTCTTGCTTCATCCCCCCTGCCATGCTGCCAGCTGGGTCCCCAAGCCCCCATCCCAGTGCCAAGGACAGGGTGGGATCGGCTCCCGAGCTCTGCGCTGCGTCCCCCCTCGGCAGCTCCATCCCGCGGCCCCCGTCGGCTGCCGTCCCCGTAATCCCCCAAAGCAGCTCAAAAATTCCTCCGAGCAGGACCACAAAGCTTTGCACACTAACGGGAGGGCAGCGGGGTTTAGTCGGTGTCCACCCCCCCGAGCAGAGCAGCCCCCCAGCCCAGAGACCCCGCGGGCACCCCGGCAGATGTGGGGACCTCAGCCCGCTTCCCACGCCGTGTTCTGCACGGAGCTGCTTCTCCCCTGCCCTCTCCCAACATTTAACCTCGTGATCCTCGCTCTTTGAACACGCACAGCTTTGGCACGCAGCGCTGCGGACCACCCTCGGAAGCAAATCTCTTTAATTTATGGAGAGGCTCAGCTTAAAACACGCTGGGTTTTCGGTCTGGGGTTGGTTGTGGTTTTTTTTTTTGTTTCCCCTCCCCCTTTTCCATTTTGTCCTGACTATAAATTTTTAACGGCAGCTTAGAAAACACGAGCAAATCATCAGTGACGGTTTTATAACCCGCCCAACGCTCAAGATGAAAGGTGCCGCAGGGCTGCGCGTCGGGCGCCGGGCGCAGCGGCATCGCCACGGCCGAGCAGGGCAGGAGCCCACCCGCCGGCACCAGCAGTTCTGGGGGGGACACAGGCAGGGCTGGTGGGCAGCTCTCCCCCTCCCCAGCCCCAAAGACTCCCCCAGACCCCCATTTCGGAGCCCCCGACCTGTGCTGCCCAGGGTGGGGAGGCTGTCAGCAGCCCCGGGGTCTCGGTACGAAACCTGCTGAGAGCTTTTGCCTGAAAATCGAAGCCTGAATAAGGATTGTCCATTTGAAGATGCTAAAACGTTTTGTTTCTGACCTTTCCGAAATGGAATTTAGCCTTTGCCTTTACAAATGGTGGGGTTTTTTCATTTCTTTAAATTTAAAATTGGCTGAGCTTTTAAAGGTTGAAAGAAGGCTTAAACAATCTGAGAGCACCGCGCTTCCTCCTGGATCAGGCACCGAGTTTCAGCCGGCCCCAGACGTGGCTTTTGAAGGTGTCCGACCTGCTCTAGGGTGGTTCGACCCACACCCATCCCTCCTCCACCCCCCGGCCCCCGCTCCCACGAGAGGGGCTTCGCTTTCGGCTGGGTTAAAACACACAGGGTCTGCTCGTACCCCGCTCAGCGAGCTCCCGCTCCCTCATCCCCCGTGCCACCCCGCAGGGCACCCCCGGAACCCCCATCCACCTCATCCAGAGGTCCCCAGCACCCCCAGCACCCCCGGCCACCTCACCCAGCGGTCCCCAGAACCCCTGGCCACCTCATCCAGCAGTTCCCAGCACCCCCAGGACCCCCGGCCACCTCACTCAGCGGTCCCCAGCACCCCTGGGACACCCGGCCACCTCACCCAGCGGTCCCCAGCACCCCTGGGACACCCGGACACCTCATCCAGTGGTCCCCAGCACCCCTGGGACACCCGGACACCTCATCCAGTGGTCTCCAGCACCCCCAGAACCCCTGGCCACCTCATCCAGCAGTTCTCAGCACCCCCAGGACCCCCGGCCACCTCACTCAGCGGTCCCCAGCACCCCCAGGACCCCCAGCCACCTCATCCAGTGGTCCTCAGCACCCCCAGGACCCCTGGCCACCTCACCTAGCGGTCCCCAGCACACCCAGGACACCCGGCCACCTCTATGTGCTCTGTGCCTTCACGTTACTGGGGACGGTACAAAACCCATCGCTTCGGCGTTTATGCTCATTCACCAAAGGTGTAATCTCCTCAAGGAGATATCACAAGAGCTTGACAGGGGCTGTCTCCTATAAATCCACACTGATTGGCATTAATTGCACTGTCCTCCTCTGACTCACCATTAATTGAGTCCGGTATCAGCTGTTCCACTATTTTCCCCGGGATCGATGTCAGCCTGACAGGCCTGTAATTACCTGGGTCATCTTGTTTGCCCTTTTAAAACACCGGCACAACATTAGCTTTCTCCCAGCCCTCTGGAATCACCCCAGCCTTCAAAGACTTATTGAAAATCAACATTAATGGCCCAACCGTTGCCCTTGGCCAACTGTTTTTAAAGCTCCTCGGCTGCAGCCGAACCGGAGCTGCCGATTTCCACACACCCCGGGGTTTAGCAACTGCTTAACGTTCCTGCGAGTTACTGCAGGCCGGGAAGTCTTTCATCACCAGGCACCCATCCCAACCCTTGGCTTCCTCCCAACCACCCGACCAGCGGCTACTGAACACCTCTGCCCTTTCCGCATCCTCCTCCTGCGGACCAGGGATACGCCGTCAAGATGTCCTGCTCCGAAAGGTCTTCTTCCCAGCTTTATCTCTGCTGGCGTCAATTTTTCCTTGAATCCATTGGTTCTGAACAGTTTGTGGGTTTGGGCTCTCTGCCTTCCCCGTCTCCTCTCGTTCTGCGGAGCAGTCGTTGACTGCTGTCCTCTTGGCAAGGGCCAAATGGCTGCTCTACGCTGCAAAGCCCCGTTTGCAGCAGGGACCTGAACTGAGCCAAAGCTCCAGCCTTCACAGCAAAGGCAGAAACGGGAGCAAGAGAAATCAGCTCATCAGCGAGACAGCAAAGCCCTGCTCACGGTGCACAGAGCAGCGAGCACCTCCTCTGGGAAGGGACGCCCAGCTTGGTGCCTCGAGCATCTCCTCCGGGAAGCCTTGTGGGGACGCCCAGCTTGGTGCCTCGAGCATCTCCTCCGGGAAGCCTTGTGGGGACGCCCAGCTTGGTGCCTCGAGCATCTCCTCCGAGAAGCCTTGTGGGGACGCCCAGCTTGGTGCCTCGAGCATCTCCTCCGGGAAGCCTTGTGGGGACGCCCAGCTTGGTGCCTCGAGCATCTCCTCCGGGAAGCCTTGTGGGGATGCCCAGCTTGGTGCCTCGAGCATCTCCTCCGGGAAGCCTTGTGGGGACGCCCAGCTTGGTGCCTCGAGCATCTCCTCCGGGAAGCCTTGTGGGGATGCCCAGCTTGGTGCCTCGAGCATCTCCTCCGGGAAGCCTTGTGGGGATGCCCAGCTTGGTGCCTCGAGCATCTCCTCCGGGAAGCCTTGTGGGGACGCCCAGCTTGGTGCCTCGAGCATCTCCTCCGGGAAGCCTTGTGGGGACGCCCAGCTTGGTGCCTCGAGCATCTCCTCCAGGAAGCCTTATGGGGATGCCCAGCTTGGTACCTCCAGCATCTCCTCCAGGAAGCCTTGCGGGGATGCCCAGCTTGGTGCCTCGAGCATCTCCTCCAGGAAGCCTTGCGGGGACGCCCAGCTTGCTGTGGAGGCACCGGTGCGGGCAGCACGGCAAGCGCAGGGTTACCGCCCGCCCTCCCAGTGCTGGTTGGAACTGGGAACTGCTGGAACAGGTTAAGACAATGTTCATTTGTCTTCATTAGGCGCAGGAAACGTGGGAAGGGGCAGTGGTGCGGCCCAACAAGGGGCCCTTTTCAAGGATCATTGCGCCTTTCTTCCAGGTAATGGAGACAGATGGGGGTTGCTGGGAGCGCGGGTGAGGCGTCCCGGGCGCAGGCTCCGTGGGCAGCGGTGGGGCACCGGGCAGGCCCGCTCTGCATGAGCCCATTTCTGCAACAGGGTTTTACCCACACCGGTGACAGCAGGAGGAGAGGCCGTGCCACGGAGCCGGCGGGTGCTTTGCACCGATGGGTGCTGAGCATCGTCCCCGGTGCGGAGGTGGCACCTGGGTCCCCTGGCCCCGGCTCGGCGAGGACGGGGTCTCTGCTCCCTCCCAGGGTGCTGCAAACCTCTCCCCAGCAGCCGTTTGCTTACGCCATCGGGCCACGACGACACCATAAATCCGGGCAAACCCAGCAAACACAATAAGCAATTGTTGTTGGATGGCATCGACTGCTTTGAACCGTCACGCACCCTTCCGCGGTGGGAAGCTGGGGCCGTAACCCCCACCGCGTCCTCGCCAGCCACCCCCCGTCCCCGTCCCCTTCCGGGGAGACCGCCTGCTCGCAGCTCGGTTTGTGGGCTGGCAGTAATTATAGCTAGCCACAGCTCTTCTTAATTGACTGTAATGGATAGCCACACGAGGACAGGGTTATATTAAAAAGGTTAATTGGTTTGGGCCGGGCTCGTGCGTGGGTGGCAGTCCCTTCTGGGGCAGGGACACCCCAGCACCCAGCGCCTGGACGGCGTGGCACCTCGGCACGGCACCGGCGGGGTTCCCGGCTGCCCGTCCGGCTCACGCCAAGCTGCCAGCGCCCGAACCACCAGCACTCTGCTCGTCCTCTGCGTCTGCAGGTTCCTTCCCCAAATCTGTGTTTAAAAGTCAGTACGTGCCTGCTTCCCTGGGCCTGATGGAGCAAACATCAAGGAGGTTCGAGCGGCGGCATCGGTGTCCCCGGGTGCAGCCGTCACCCCCAGCTCCGCGCCGATGCCACCGCCGGTGACCGCTCCGGCCAGACGCGCCGGCTGGAAGATTTGCAGGGAGCAGGGACAGCTCCTGGCTCCTCTTCTTTTCGGGAGCGGATGGAGGAGCGGCACAGCACCGCTGAGCAACTAACGACGAAACTCATCGAGAAATGCAGAGGTGACTGCGAGAGTGACGGACAAAATCAGCGCCCGCACCCGCGGCGAGGCAAGGGGCGGCGTGTCGGGCTCAGGAGCGGACAGAGGAGGGTTGCCTTCGCTCCTCTTTATCTCCCTGCAGCTGCTCTTCGGACTGCCTGGAAAAGGGCACAGTGGGCACGGCAGAGGAAAGCAAATATCGGCGCAGGGAGTCACCGCTGCCGGGCAGAAGACGGGGAAGGCTCCATGCGGGCGCAGCGCTGAGCCCCGCAGCACCTCTGAAGAGGATTTGTGGCTGGGCGCGCGGCCGCGGCGCAGGAGAAGCAGTCCCAGCGTCACGCTGAGAGCCGGCCCGTGAGCCCAGCACTCGGCCAAGCGCTTCGGCTGCAGCGGGGTTTGGTGTCAGGCCGTCGCAAAAAGGCTGTCTGGACCATGCAGGATTTCTAGTTTTTAATTTTCTGGTGAAAGACGAACCGTTGTGTAACCTCACCTTGGGTAATTAATTCTCCGAAGCAAGCCTGAACTGCAGGAATGTCAAGCGAGGCTAAGTACTTGCCCTAGCGTCACTACGAGACAAAAGCTGACACTTTCTGGCATTAAATCGCTGAGAGACAGTCAAGGGCTCTTCAGTGCAGCTGCAGATTGTGTGGCCAAGCTGGAAAACACAAGCCACAAGCTCCTCTTGGCCCGAAAGCACCCGCAATCAGATAAAACCATAACAGCGTGCAGAGAAAAAAGAAAAACAAAAACCCCCTCATTTTCGACGTGATGGGGAAAGCTCTGTGTTTGGGCTCGCCCAAGCGCAGCCCCCGTGCCCCAGGACTCCTGCGCGCTCGTTTGCCGGCTCGGCGACGCGGCTGCCGGCAGGGTGGGTGCTGGTTTCACAGAATCACAGAATCCCAGCATGGTGGGGGTTGGAAGGGCCCTCTGTGGGTCACCCAGCCCAACCCCCTGCCCAAGCAGGGTCACCCAGAACAGGCTGTAGAGGACCTTGTCCAGGCGGGGCTGGAATATCTCCAGAGAAGGAGACTCCACAGCCTCCCTGGGCAGCCTGGGCCAGGGCTCCGTCACCCTCAGAGGGAAGAAGTTCTTCCTCGGGTGCAGCTGGAGCTTCCTCGGCTTCAGTTTGTGCCCGTTGCCCCTTGTCCTGTCGCTGGGCACCACTGGAAAGAGTCTGGCCCTGTCCTCCTGACCCCCACCCTGCAGATATTTAGAGGCATTTATTAGGTCCCCTCACAGCCTTCTCTTCTCCAGGCTGAACAAGCCCAGCTCCCTCAGCCTCTCCTCGCAGGAGAGATGCTCCCGTCCCCTCCTCATCCTCGCAGCCCTCCGCTGGACTCTCTCCAGCAGCTCCTCATCTTTCTGGAACTGGGGAGCCCAGAACTGGACAGAGTACTCCAGATGAGGCCTCACCAGGGCAGAGCAGAGGGGAAGGAGAACCTCCCTCGCCCTGCTGCCCACACTCCTCTTGATGCACCCCAGGATCCCATTGGCCTTCTTGGCAGCCAGGGCACGCTGCTGGCTCAGGGTCACCCTGTCGTCCCCCAGGACACCCAGGTCCCTCTCCGCAGAGCTGCGCAGGTTTGCAGGCTGGGATGGGGCCCGAGAGCATCCCGTGCATCGGTACCCGCCGTGGCCGGGGAGGATGCCGGGGCGTCGAGCCATCCGTTGCGGCTGCAGAAATGTTTGGGAATCAGCCGTTTGATGAGGACAAAAGAAATTAATTGGTGGTTTAGGCCTAATGAGACCGCTGTGCAAATTAACAGTCCTCATCAGCAGAAACAAACAGAGCCCTTAAACGAATCGCGCCCAGCGAGGCTTTGCGGGGTGATAAATAGGGGGTTGGGGGGGGGGGGCACCATCTGCGCACCCCTCCCCGGCACCGGGAGGGAGCCAAGCTCCGGGGGGAGGGGGGAAAAAAACCCCAAACCCACCCCAGATCTCAATAAAGCATAAATTCTCCGTGTTATTCATCCGGGCCCAGCTTGACACCACCATCTTACGGCCAAGATAAAGGCGAAACCCCCCGGCATTTGCATCTGAAAGGGGTGAGACGCGGCCCCTCGCTCGGGAGCCGGAGCGGGGTCTCGGGGGGCGTTTAGCCCCTATTGAGGCCGGCACAAAGGGGCCCCCCCGGCCCGGCTGCCGGACCCTGGGTATCCGTCACACAGCCCGTTTGTTCCCGCTGTTTACTTAAGACGTTCCTCAATTCCCAGCGCGGATTTGCGTTTCGGGGTTGGTTTACTTCTGCTGGTAGGCTGGAAGCAGAAGAAGGAGGAGAAGAAAAAAAAAAAATCTGTCTGATCTTTAATAATCAAAGTAATTAGAATAATCCTTTCAGGGCTGAATGGGGGATTATTTCTTCGTGTCATTTTAGTTTCATCCTCATTTGGGCTCATAAAACGTGGAAAAAAGCACTTCAAAAGCCCCACTGTAGTCCCCGGCCCTTCACGCTCTTGAAAATTCCCACCCAGGCGCCTGCCGAGCCCCCGTTCTCAGGGAAACCGCCGGCCCCGGCCTGTTTGGCTGCGGGAAATTTATTTATTTCGGCGGTGGTCAAATAAACACCGGGTCCTGCGAGATTTGTGGATCGTTTGTTGTCTCGCTGTCTTGGGCAGATAAGGAAACCTTTGATGGAGCGAGGGGACTTTGTGTGTCTAATCTGCGCCCAGCAGCTACGCGCAGCGATTGTCAACTGCCGCGGTGTCTGCAGGGAGCAGTAATTACATAGGGGGATTAAAAGGTCCTAAACCTCACCTATATTTCACTTTTGTAAACTAGCGAGGAACAAAGAATTCTTGGCTCGCCCAGAGGAAAGAATAATTGACACAATTCGCAGGCGCGGGATTATTATAATGTAAATAAATGAAAGGAAGAGGACAGAGCTAAATTAGGCCTGAAACTTTTCATCTGGTGTTTAACAAGGGGGATAAACACAGCTTCCAGAGGAGACACTGCAAAAAAAAAAATCCCCAACCCTCCCCTTTCCATGGTGCCCCACCAGTTGCCCCGGCCCACTCAGGGTGCAGCTCCCGGGGGCTGGGGCTGACCTGGGGGGAGGTAAAAAGAGAGGGGGAGCGCTGCCCCGTGCCTCTGCCGTGCTTGAATTCCCCAGGGAGCTCCTCTCCTGCAGCAGCTTCGTCCCCCCAGTGTGGCCATGGCCCCTGTTGCGTGCGCTGTGCTGGCTGGATGGGGTGGGCATCGTGGTGGATGGATGGGTGGGCATTGTGGTGGATGGAGAGATGGACATCATGGTGGATGGAGGGATGAACACATGGTGGCTGGAGGGATGGGCATCATGGTGGATGGAGGGATGGGCATCATGGTGGATGGAGGGATGGCCATCGTGGTGGATGTAGGGATGGGCATCATGGTGGATGGAGGGGTGGGCATCATGGTGGCTGGAGGGATGGACATCATGGTGAATGGAGGGATGAACACATGGTGGCTGGAGGGATGAGCATCATGGTGGATGGAGGGATGGGTATCGCTGTGTCTGGAGGGATGAACATCATGGTGAATGGAGGGATGAGCATCATGGTGGATGGAGGGGTGGGCATCATGGTGGCTGGAGGGATGGGCATCATGGTGGATGGAGGGATGAGCATTGTGGTGGCTGGAGGGATGGGCATTGCAGTGGCTGGAGGGATGGACATTGCAGTGGCTGGAGGGGTGAACATCATGGTGACTGGAGGGATGGGCATCGCAGTGGATGGAGGGGTGGGCATCATGGTGACTGGAGGGATGGGCATCGTGGTGGATGGAGGGATGGACATCGTGGTGGCCAGAGGGACAAGGGACAAGCACGTGACGTGCGGAGGCAGGTCCCGGCCAGGAGAGCTGCCGTGTTTTTCCCTGCTGTGCACCCTTGGCCGCTCACCCACTCGTGCCCACACCCGGAGAAGCTGCAGGGGAAAACCAAGCAGGCGTCTGACCTTGGTTTGACGCTCAGCTGGCAGCGCCTCGCTGCTTTTGGGAACCAGAAGGTGAATTCTAACAAATTTGAGCCTTTTCATGAACAAAACAGTGTTCCGCTCTTTTCCAAGGGCCACGTGAAGCACAATAAATACATATTTATAAAACCCTACGCGGCACGGTAGTGCAGTCAGTCAGCAAGCAACCACGGTGCTATGGCTGCTTCAAGGCAGCAGACACCTAAGGACAATACGCACCAGAATTAGACCAGAACAGGGCCAAAAAAATGAAAAAAAGTTGTTTAAAAAAAAAAAAAAAGCCATGTTCTTTTTTGCCAGTTTGCCTCCTGGTTTCAGCTGAGGAAAAGCACAGAAGCTCCCACCCGAGGTGGCAGCCCGGGAAGGGTTTGTAGCAGCGCGACAGCGAGCCCCGCTCCTCTGGTTTCCCGGAGCTCCGGCTGAATTTCCCGGCAGCTGCTGGCGCTGATAACCCTGCCCGGGAGAGCCACGCCAGCCCGGGCCGGTGCGTGCGGGAGCTGCGTGCACGGCAGCGGGCGTTGCTCCCGTGCCGGCATCCAGCCCTTCGCCCCGCGCCGCTGGGTTGCCACGGGCAGGGGGAAACACTCCCGGCTCCGGGCTTTAAATTATGAACAATTATCAGCGGGAAAATGACAAGAATGAGAAAATTAACAAAGAGCTCAATAGATTCGGCTAAATGACTAACATAAATGCATTCCTATTAGGCAGTCAATATTGGGCTGGCAGCTCCTGTCTGTGCCTATTTCTCGTTAGACAAAGCCTTGACCTTGACCTCATTGTCCTGTTTGCCGGGAGACAGAATCCCATAACAACTCGCCGGGCGAATGTATTGGACCAGTAATCCATAAATATTGATTCATTGTTTGCAGTGTAATTTAAATGTCAGTTATAGGCCCAGGGCAGATAAAGATCTGTATCAACAATAAAACTGGATGGAGGCTATAAATCCCCCGGGGCAGGCCGGGTTCAAATGGATACGCAATGCCTGTGTCCTTTCAAAGAAAAAGCAAAAACAAAGAGGGGGGGAAAAAAAAGCGCCACATTTCCTGTAGATTACGAGGAAGGGGGATATTGATGATCTGGGCAGCCAGCGTGGGTTCGCCAAGCCCAAAGTGGGTGGCCCCGCTCCTGCAGCGTGCCCCTGTCCCCTTTGCCCCTGCCACCTTCCCCACGGGAGATGCAGGTCATCCTCTGCCCAGCGATGCTCCCACCTCTGCTGCACCCGTCCCCTCCTCCTCCTCCTCCTCCTTCTCCTCCTCCTCCTCCTCGTCCTCGTCCTCGTCCTCGTCCTCGTCCTCCTCTTCCTCCTCCTCCTCCTCCTCCTCCTCCTCGTCCTCGTCCTCGTCCTCGTCCTCCTCCTATTCCTCCTCCTCCTCCTCCTCTTCCTCCTCCTCCTCTTCCTCCTCCTCCTCCTCCTCCTCCTCGTCCTCCTCCTCGTCCTCCTCCTCGTCCTCGTCCTCGTCCTCCTCCTCCTCCTCGTCGTCCTCCTCCTTCTTCTCCTCCTCCTCCTCCTCCCCTCATCTCCAGCCAGGCAGAGGTGCCCAAGCTGCGGGACCCCGGATCCGGGGCTCCCAGCACCCACAAGGAGACCCCCATGGTCCCATGTTTGCCCTCAAGCAAGAGGAGGAGATAACCTTGACTGAGCAACTGCTGCAAAATAGGGAGAAAACCAAGTTTTTGCTCGGAGTGCTGTTTTAGAGCAGCCGTTTTGCAATTTTGCTTTAGCTGCAAACATCAGCGTCGTTGTGGATGACACTAAGATGCAAAACTCCTGTTCTTTTTAAAAAAAAGTCTGCTTTTTGGGATGAACAGACACTGCTCCTGGGCTTGCGGACCCGGACCCCCGGAGCAATGTTTCCCTCCCAGGGCTGCAGGAGCCTTCCCTGCACCCACAGCTGGTGCCCCAGGGCCGTGCCAGCCCTGGACACGGCACAAAAACCCGAGAACCAGCCCCAAAAGCACGTCCTGGTGCCGGTGTGGGGCACGCTCACGCAGGCGGACAAGGTCATGCTGCAGCCGATCTGGCTGAGCACCAAGGGGCATTTAATCAGGTGCCGGGGCGAGGGGATGGCCAGGCTTTACCCCTGCAGATGCCGATCCCTCCGTGTCGTTTCCTTTCTTCTAAACATTTAATTACACTTCCCAGTTATTTCCCTGTGAAGGCTGGATGCTGGAGGACTAATGGACTTCCCAGTGACGCAAAGCAAACCCTACTGACAGCGGCGATAAGGAGTTACAGCCCACAGCTGCCGAGCACGGCCCACGAGGTGGGCGGAGGGGCTCGGGCAACTCTGCACCCCAGGCTCCCCAGCACATGGGGACCTTCCATGACCCCACCATTCGGCAGTCAAATTCCCAGCACGCAGGCTCACGCAGCCCATGCGCTCACCGGGCGATGGGGAGGGAGGTTTCAACCCTCCCTCCCACCGCAGCCGCCTTCGTCTCCCCAAAACCCCTCCAGCCCCCAGCTCCTGACCCCAAAAACGCCCCGACCCACATGCTGGTATCACAGAGTGGGGTGCCGGCAGGTCTGTAGGACGCGGCTTGTGCCAAGCTGGGTGCTGTGGCTCGAGGGGATGGCAAGGGACACCTCTGTCCGGGTTTCGGCTGGGACAGAGTTAATTTCCCTCCCAGGAGCTGCTGCTTTGCATTGAGTAGGAGAAGGATGTTGATAACACTGATGGTTTATTTGTTACCAAGAAATCACAGAACCACAGCATGGTGGGGGTTGGAAGGGCCCTCTGTGGGTCACCCAGCCCAACCCCCTGCCCAAGCAGGGTCACCCACAGCAGGCTGCACAGCACCGCGTCCAGGCGGGGCTGGAATATCTCCAGAGAAGGAGACTCCACAGCCTCCCTGGGCAGCCTGGGCCAGGGCTCCGTCACCCTCAGAGGGAAGAAGTTCTTCCTCGGGTTCAGCTGGAGCTTCCTCTGCTCCAGTTTGTGCCCGTTGCCCCTTGTCCTGTCGCTGGGCACCACTGGAAAGAGTCTGGCCCCGTCCTCCTGACACCCACCCTGCAGATATTTAGAGGCATTTCGAAGGTCCCCTCTCAGCCTTCTCTTCTCCAGGCTGAACAAGCCCAGCTCCCTCAGCCTCTCCTCGTAGGAGAGATGCTCCCGTTCCCTCCTCATCCTCGCAGCCCTCCGCTGGACTCTCTCCAGTAGCTCCTCATCTTTCTGGAACTGGGGAGCCCAGAATTGGACAGAGTACTGCAGATGGGGCCTCACCAGGGCACTTTCCCTAGCCCCACGCTCAGGTGATGAGCAGGCGGGCAGGAGCTGGGAGGGAACATCTCCAGGCAGCTGGCCAGTGCAAAGAGTCCACGCCGTGGATGGCGTGCTCAGCTTCTGAATGGGGGCTGGCCTGGGGGCAGGAATCCGTTTTTTTTCTTTCTCTTTTCCATGAGTTTGAATCCTCTCTTGTCTGTGAGTTCAAACTTTTCCCGGGAGTTTGGTCTTTTTTCGGGAAACTTTGTGAAATTCAGGAATCTGCAAGTTCTGGGTTCTGTGATCACTGCTCAGGGCCAGGCTTCAAAGCAGCTGTCGGGCGCTGAGAAAGCTGTATAGTACGTAGTTTGTTCTACATATTCATTATTCTCATTACTATCAGTATTAGTATTTCCTTTGTTGTCTCATTAATTTATCTCTATCTCAACCCACGCATTTTACGTTTTGTCCATTCTCCTCCCCATCCTGCTGCGGGGAAGGGGAAGGGTGAGCGAGCGGCTGTCTGGTGCTTTTCTGCTGGGTTCAGCCATGACAGCCTGGCACGTCACCATCATGCGTAGGCCCTGGTGTGTGTGGGGTGGAGGGATCACAGAATCATAGAATGGTTTCGGTTGGAAGGGACCTTCAAGATCATCTGGTTCCAACCCCCCTGCCATGAGCAGGGACATCTTCCCCCAGCCCAGGGTGCTCAGAGCTCCGTCCAACCTGGCCTTGAGCCCTGCCAGGGAGGGGGCAGCCACAGCTTCTCTGGGCAACCTGGGCCAGTGTTTCATCACCCTCATGGTGAAGAATTTCTTCCTAATATCTCATCTCAATCTGCCCTCTTTTAGTTCAGAGCCGTTCCCCCTTGTCCTATCACTGCACCCCTTGTGAAAAGCCCCTCTCCATCCTTCCTGTCGGCCCCTTCAGGCACTGGCAGCTGCTCTGAGGTCACCCCAGAGCCTTCTCTTCTCCAGGGTGAGCAGCCCCAGCTCCCTCAGCCTGTCCTCAGAGGAGAGGTGCTCCAGCCCTCGGATCATCTTCGTGCCCTCCTCTGGACCCGCTCCAACACATCCATGTCCTCCTTATGCTGGGGGCTCCAGAGCTGGATGCAGAACTTCAGGTGGGGTCTCAGGAGAGCGGAGTCAAGGGGCAGAATCCCCTCCCTCGCCCTGCTGGCCACGCTGCTCTCATGCAGCCCAGGACACGGTTGGCTTTCTGGGCTGCCAGCGCACATTGCTGGCTCACGTTGAGCTTCTCACCCACCAGCACCCCCAAGTCCTTCTCCTCAGGGCTGCTCTCCAGCCGCTCTCCGCCCAGCCTGTGCTCGTGTTTGGGATGTCCAGCATGGCTCTGGTGCGCGGGGGATGGAGGGATGCCTGGCACAGATCCAGCCCGGGGCTCCTCCAGCCTTTGCTCCCCTGTGCCCCAGCCCAACCCGAAGTGTGAGGGGCAGCCATCCCTCGTGTTCTTGAAGAAAGAATCCTGCTGTGGCTATGGGGGCTTAAAACCCCCCTCCACGTCTGCTGCCTTCACACTGCTCCGTAACAAGAGCAGCCCGGTCCCTCTCCTGCTGTCGGACCCGCTGGCGAGGCACCGGCTACGCACAAAAACATCTTTGCAGCCTTCCTGTTGTCTCCTGGAAATGAGACACAAATTCTTGGCTCTCTCATTCAAACACACCCTTCTTCCTGCAAATGTGTGCAAACTTGCAGCTCAGACCCTTTATGCATTCAGGTGTGAACAGACAGCAATTTGAAACATCTCTTTTTCCTGTAGACAGAGCTTCGCGTTTTCTCCCACCGGTATTGTTTTTATGCAACACACCACAGTTTGGTTTCTGGTTTTTGTTTGGTTTTCTTTTTTTTTTTTACTTTAAGTAACAGCCATTTAAATTTCTTTATAGTCTAATATCTCTGTGAAGCAGTCTGAGACACTGAGCTCATTATTTATTGAGCTCTATCAGTGACTTTAAAAGAAATCTTTTATATCAGATTTGCAGCATAGTAATCCCCTTAGTCTGTTTGACAGGAAGAAAAACCACAGTGCATAAACTCCTTTACTGCCTCTGAATATAGGTTAAAAGAAATACATTTTTTTTGTGGGTTGGAGGGGAAAATCCTGGAGATGAAACAGGCCGGTGGGACCCGCAGCTCTCCCGCGAGCGGGATGCTAACGGGATTTTATCTCCTACCTCCAAGAGGGAAACTAAACACCAAGCCTCTTCTCCAGGGCTTTCCGAAAGGCATGTGCCTGCCTCGGATGGGCACGAGACCCCCAGGACGGGGAGCCCCCGTGAGGGACATCACCAAAGGACTCGCCCATAGGGATAAGCCCTTCTCCATAGGGCCCACGTCCCCGCGTCCTCTGATGGAAGCGACAAACCTTAACATCTAGCAGCACAGAGCCAACCTGGACACGAACGGAAGATGTTTGGGCACAACAGCCCTCAGTCCACCTCCAGCCACCCCATCTGGTGGCAAAGCCACCCTGGAAAAGCCCGGGGCTGGACCCTGAGCACAGCCCTTGGTCATGCCGAGCTTCACCCCAGCCCAGAGCATCAGCTCCGCGCGTCCTTTGTGTTGGGAGTTTTTCCTCTGGATTTAATACCAGCACCCCTGGAAGTTTTCATTAGGATCCCATTTAATAGGGTGCGAGGAGAGGCTAGTGCGGGACGCTGCCGAAGGGCGCGGGCAGCGAACGCGACCTTTTAATGTGGTCCGGAGGTATGCGCACGCTGATCTTATTAGGCTCAGGGGCTCGAAGTTCAGAAGTTTAATTCAAACCCCCAGTATTATGACTTACCCTTTATGCTCCCCTTGCGATGATTAATCCGTGAAAATAAAAAAAGTCCCTCCCCCCGTAAATTTGCAAGACACAAAAGAAGCAAGAAGCCATTTTCTGGAATAATTGAAAGTGGGTTTGGAGAGAGACCTTGCTCGAGTGCTAGGGCAGATCAGAGGTGCATGGGGGACCGTGGTTTACGGCAATCTTTGAATTCAGATGGTTACATTTTAATTCCATATTTGAATAAAGTGACCAAAAGGCCTTTTCTGTTAAAAAATAGAGAGCAATAGAAGACCAAACCCACGCCGGAGCTGGTTCGGCAGTGGCCAACACGGTTCAGGGTCCCAGGGAGGGCTCACACCAACAGAGGCAAAGGGAGCAGGGCCCGGAGCTCCCACAGCTCCCTGAGCTCGGCCCCGCGCCGGCACCCGGAATAAAGCACATTTGGAAACCCCCTCTGGAGAAACCCCCGGCTGGACAAGGGGCCGTCGGCCACGGGAAGGAGCACGGCGGGTCCGAGGGCATGGTTTCAGCCCACCCAAATCGGAAAGCACTGGCCGGCTTCGAACCAGCCTCGCCCAGACACAAACGCGGCGTGACAGCCCGGATTTTTGGGAAAGGTTAAAAGGTGGGGGGGACAGGTTATTGAAGAAGCAGAGGAACAGTGCCCGTTGCAATCAGCAGCGCAGCACCAGGGCACCGAGTTACCCCCAGCGGGCAATGCCCACGGTCCTGGTGCAGCTTTTGGGCAGCACGGCATCCCTCTCCCGAGGCGCTGCCCCTTCCCCGGCTGGAGCCGAGGGGATTAAGGGGTGCTGAGCCACCCCTCATCCCGCAGCCCACGCCGCGATGCTGCTCCCTCCTCGGCTGGGCTGCAAACGCCCCGGTCCAGGACAGCGGAGATGAGCCAAAGCAACACGGAGCTCCAGCTTGCACCTACAAAATGTCTGGGGCAAAACCCCTTTTCTCATCCCAGGCATTAACACCCTGGGCCTTCACTGCTCAGGAAGCGCATTTGGGACGACTCGATCGCAGAGGTGATGGAAACGTCGGGAGAAATGCCAGGCAATTGCTGAACACCACACTCCACTACCTGAAAACAGCACTTCTGCATCTTCATCCAGCATATTTATTTAGTGACAGCTTCTTAAACACACTCTGGAGGATGCTGAAGGTGTACAGCTCACAGGGCTGCTCTCCCTGACAGCTACCATCTCCCATGTCATGTACCAGGGGTGCTTAAGTCACGCTAACTGGAAGAGACACTCGGAATAAATAAATCCCAATGCAGCAGAAATGCCGCGTGTTTCCCCAAGCTGTGCAGCGGATCAGCCTGGAAAACCCGTCACAAAAACAGGATTCTCCACGCACAAATCTAGCAAATCTTTTTTTTTGGGGGGGACAGGAGGACCTGGAGCCCAAAGTGGCTGGAGATGCCAGAGCAACCAGCTGAGAAGAGAATTTATACATCCTGACTCTCCTCGCGGTGACAGCCCGATGGCATCCTCGGAGGAAAGCTGAGGTCAGTGGGGACCTGAGGGTATCCCTGGGTACCACATCCCCTCTGTCCCGCATCCCTGGGTACCACATCCCTGCCTCCTGCATCCCTGGGTACCACATCCCTTCCATCCCAACTCCCTGGGTACCACATTCCTGCCTCCTGCATCCCTGGGTACCACATCCCGTCCATCCCAACTCCCTGGGTACCACATCCCTGCCTCCTACATCCGTGGGTACCACATCCCCTGTGTCCCGCAGCCCTGGGTACCACATCCCTGCCTCCTGCATTCCTGGGTACCACATCCTTCCCTCCTGCATCCCTGGGTACCACATCTCATCCATCCCACCTCCCTGGGTACCACATCCCTCCCTCCTGCATCCCTGAGCACCGCATCCCATCCATCCCACCTCCCTGGGTACCACATCCCTGCCTCCTGCATCCCTGGGTACCACATCCCATCCATCCCACCTCCCTGGGTACCACATCCCTCCCTCCTGCATCCCTGGGTACCACATCCCATCCATCCTGCATCCCTGGATACTGCATCCCCTCTCTCCCACATCTCTGGGTACCACATGCTTCTCCTCCTGCACCAACAGGCAGGGCCCACCCCCTGCCCTTGAAACCGGGATCCCCCCGCGGGTTCCCCCCTCCCGGTTTGAAGGGTGGGGGGGGAGCCCTGCTTGCAGGGATGGGCTCATTGGGATCCACTCCCTGGGACCCCAAACCCTTCAGCCACTGCCGGAGCTGGCGGAGCATCGGGCGTAGCCCCCCTTGATGTGGGAGCCAGCGGGATGGGTGCCCACGTATCTAGCGGCAGGATTTGGCCCCATATGTTTTTCCTCTGCTTTAATTTACATTCCAGGAACGGATCAAAAAACCCAAATAAAAACGGCAAAGCAATGCCAGCTCCTACATCTGCCTTTGGAAACCTTCAGCTGCGGCCGCGAACGTCGCCTAATCCCGGCCAGGCAGCGCAGCTGAGAAACTCGGCAGCAGCGGGGTGGGGAGCCCACGCCCCGGGGGCAGAGGGGTCCCTGGGGCTCGCAGCCCCCTCCCACGGTGGGGACCACCCCGCTCCCTCCACGGGCATCCTCCTCTCCCAGCCACGCGGCCACACCTTTCCCGAGGGGAAAAATCTCCAAGTGTGCACCCGCTTTGGCCTCGGCTTTAATTGCTCGTGATGAAACGATGGCGGCGGGTCCCCACCGAGGGCCAGCGCCTTTCCGAAAGCCCCATTAACAGCCAGGCCGCCCCGAGGTACACGGTTTTTCCAGCGAGTTCACGCAGAGGCCGTGTTTCCCCCCCCTCTCCCCGGTCCCCCGGTTTTTTGGAAGCGCTTCGATGTCAGCCAACGTGTTCTGCTTTGATCAACAAAACTGCGCAGGCACCAGAGCCGCTGGTAACAGAAAATAAATTGAACCAGGCTGGAAAAGTTTAAAAAAAAACACACGCCGGGCGGGAGCCAAGCAGCACAGCCCGGCGTGTCCCGGCCGCACGAAGCAGCGTTTCGCCCTGGACCCTGCGGCGTCAAACACCGACGGAGCCGGCGAAAGCCCCCCCTGCCCTCCCACAGAATCACAGAATAGTAGGGGTTGGAAGGGACCTCTGTGGGTCATCTAGTCCAACCCCCCTGCCCAAGCGGGGTCACCCAGAGCAGGCTGCACAGGACCTTGTCCAGGCGGGTCTTGAATATCTCCAGAGAAGGAGACTCCACAACCTCCCTGGGCAGCCTGGGCCAGGACTCCGGCACCCTCAGAGGGAAGAAGTTCTTCCTCATGTTCAGACGGAACTTCCTGTGCCTCAGTTTGTGCCCATTGCCCCTTGTCCTGTCGCTGGGCACCACTGAAAAGAGCTTGGCCCCATCCTCCTGACACCCACCCTTCAGATATTTGTAGGCATTTATAAGGTCCCCTCGCAGCCTTCTCTTCTTCAGGCTGAACAAGCCCAGTTCCCTCAACCTCTCCTCGTAAGGGAGATGCTCCAGTCCCCTCCTCATCCTCGCAGCCCTGCGCTGGACTCTCTCCAGTAGCTCTTCATCTTTCTTGAACTGGGGAGCCCAGCACTGGACACAGCACTGCAGATGGGGCCTCACCAGGGCAGTGTAGAGGGGAAGGAGAACCTCCCTCGTCCTGCTGGCCACACTCTTCTTGATGCACCCCAGGATCCCATTGGCTTTCTTGGCAGCCAGGGCACACTGCTGGCTCATGGTTAACCTGTCGTCCACCAGGACACCCAGGTCCCTCTCCGCAGAGCTGCTCTCCAGCAGGTCCACCCCAAGCCTGTACTGATGCATGAGGTTGTTCCTCCCCAGGTGCAGGACCCTGCACTTGCCCTTGTTGAACCTCATCAGGTTCCTCCCTGCCCAGCTTTCCAGCCTATCCAGGTCACGCTGAATGGCAGCACAGCCTTCTGGTGTATCTACCACACTTCCCAGTTTGGTGTCGTCAGCAAACTTGCTGAGGGTACATCCCGCCCCCCAAAAGTGCACTCAGGGGTTTATTTTCGTGGCTGTCGCTTTTGCCCTGCCAGGCCCCCTCGCCCTTCGAACGCACCCTCAAAAGGTGGCTGGCTCGCAGCTGCCCAGGGATGCAGCTCTGCAAAGCCTCTGCGCTGCTCCCCGGGGATGTGGGTGGCGGGGGGGGGGTCTGGGGGACCGGGCAGGGACGAGTCTGGGGGTGCTGTGAGCCCTCCAGGCTCCCCGAAGAGCTCCTAAGCCTGGGGTGCAGGAGGAGCATCCCAGCACACACACCGAAAAGCCGCTTCCCAGTGCGCGGGTGGCCAGCGGCATCTCCCCCCCGAGCTCGCAGGGGAGCGGGGTGGCGGGGAGCCCGGTGCCCCATGGCACTGGGCCGGGGACCTGGCACTGCTGGGACCGTCCCCATCCTCTCCCAGAGCACGGCTGCGTGGTCCCATGGCACAGGGCTGGGGACCTGGCGCTGCTGGGACCGTCCCCATCCTCTCCCAGAGCACAGCTGCGTGGTCCCATGACACAGGGCCGGGGACCTGGCGCTGCTGGGACCGTCCCCATCCTCTCCCAGACCATGGCTGCGCGGTCCCGGGGGTGAGCGGCTCCCCTGGGACTCCAAGGGGAAGGGTCCACCCTCCCACACCGCTCTTCCCGTGACACTGGCACCGAGCTCGCCCCATGGCAGACCCCAGCTTTGCTCTGGGAAGTCACCGAGGATGGAGCAGTGTCCCCAAGGCACGCATGCTCTGCGAGGGGCCAGGCACGAGCCCGGCAAACCCCCAAAATTAAGGACAAGAAAAAGCTTGGCTGCGTTGCCACGTAACCGGGCAGCTCCAGGACGGCGTCCTGACAAACCCCACGGAAAAGCTCGCGAGCCCCAGACCCACATGGAGCTCCCCGAGTGGTTTTGAGCTTCAACGGGGAGGGCTTTGATCCACAGCCCCAACGGCGGCTGCGGGAACGGAGCCGACCCAGCGGGACGAGCCCTTTGCGAGCTGCAGCCCGGGCTTTGCAAAAGGAATGGAAGAAAATAACGAAGCCTAACGAACACGAGGACATCTAACGGGGTTAATGATCAGCCTGGGGTCTGAGCTGCCTCCAGGAGCAGCGGAGGTGCAGAAAAGGAGGGGGGTAGTGGGTTGGGGCATTTGGGGGAACCGGAGGGAGGGTCTGTCCTCATTCCTGCTCTCTTATGGCCCCGGGCTGAAGTCTGGGGGCACGGCCCTCTACGCGCTTCGCCTGCGGAAAGCAGGCAACCGTCGCTTCCAGCACGGATAACGGCACCAGCGAGCGGGGGTTCAGATGTCCCAGGGCTGCTCCACGGACCCGTGCGTGCACGAAGTGGCCATCACACCACACACGCAGCACCCCGCTGTAGGGGAGCTCTGTAGGCTCAGCCCCCGGCAGGCACCCCAGCGCTGTCACGTCTGGCTGCCAAACCCTACAGAATCCCAGAATCCCAGAATCCCAGCATGGTGGGGGTTGGCAGGGCCCTCTGTGGGCCACCCAGCCCAACCCCCTGCCCAAGCAGGGTCACCCAGAGCAGGGGGCACAGCACCGCGGCCAGGCGGGGCTGGAATATCTCCAGAGAAGGAGACTCCACAACCTCCCTGGGCAGCCTGGGCCAGGGCTCCGTCACCCTCAGAGGGAAGAAGTTCTTCCTCGGGTTCAGCTGGAGCTTCCTCTGCCCCAGTTTGTGCCCATTGCCCCTTGTCCTGTCGCTGGGCACCACTGCACAGAGTCTGGCCCCGTCCTCCTGACCCCCACCCTGCAGATATTTAGAGGCATTTCGAAGGTCCCCTCTCAGCCTTCTCTTCTCCAGGCTGAACTCGCCTGTCCCCAGAGCTCGTTGGGAACTTCAACGCCATCCCAAGGGACACGCGAGAACCATGAGTTCAGCCACGTCTGCCTTCCAGCATGGGCTTCACTCACGGTTTCCTCCTAGCAGGGCACCCACGCAGGGCTCTGCCACTGCTCCACTTCTTCAGTTCATAGAGCATCTACCACAGCCTTTAGGCTTCCTCTCTAATTTGCCCATATAATCACAGAGAAAATGTATTCTTCGTAGCGATCGGCTTCCGAATCGACCCCGCGATCGGAGCCACGTCCCAGTTTTCAATGAACTCTTCGTCATCAGCCCTGCTCCCTCGCACTCCGCTCGCATACCAAAAAAGAACCCCCAACAAAATACTTTTTAAACGATTTGTTGTGATCGAATAACTCCCCCCAAAATACCACAAAGTATGAAAATCCCTACTTCAATATCCTTTATCCTTTAAGGTTCTTTATAATTCAATAAACAGGATTTCAAATCCTCCCCGAAGCGGGGTGGACGTGTTCCGCGCTGCCGTTCCAGGCCACTCTTCTAATGCAGACTCTTATTAAGCTGTGCGAGCTTACAGCTCTTTAATCTTTTCGAACACATGTTGGGAAGAATAAAAGCAATTTTGTTTGGGGAACCGAAGGCCATGTTCAGCTGGAAATAAGCTTTTTCTATAATCTCACCTCTTGCTTTACAGCGCCGGCTCCGGGGCCGTTACCCAGTAACCCCTGAAAGGCACCACCTCGCGCCATTCATTTTCTCTCTCTCTTTTTTTAATCGTGGGAGGGGAGAATTAAGGAAAAAAACCCCTAATTTTGGCTCTTTTTCCCCAAATTGGTGCAATTTTACAATCTCTGCCCTCAAAATAATCTCAGATCTGGGCTTCCTTTGGCTCAGAGCTAATCTGGATGTAATTCCGCTCCCTCTGCCTCTGCCCTTGGCAACACACAAATACAGATTAGAGGGTTATATAAATGTAATTTTCTAATTAATCATTGCGAGGCCAGCCACCGCGGCTTTTGCGTATACCAACAAACGCACCCGAAGCTCAACGGTGAGCGAGGCGAGGCTTTCCAGAACGGAACGGTTTCCACTCCACATCTGGAACAGAAACCGCCCCTGCGCGCTGACCTCAGCCCAACTCCCCAGGGCGATGCCGGAGCCACCCCAACCCCCCCAGCCCGCACCCCAGGGCTGGCCGGGGCCAGGCGGGACCCCCCAGAGCGCCGGGGTTGGAGCCGCGCGGCTCCGGGGCTTTCCCGGCCATCCCGCCCCGCCGGGGAGCGGCACCTCGTCCCACCCGGAACGCTCCGTGGAAATCCAAAAGAAAGAGGATTTTGTTTCCTCTCGAAATATCTCGCAGAAGAAATACTTGCACGGCCTCTTTAAAAATAAGCTGAAGTGTTCATTAGCTGGCCTATTTTTTCAGGTGTATTCTAATAGCACTAATTAACTCTAAGGTAGATTTTAGCACTTCAGCCTCCCTTTCTGCCTTCAAATGCCAAAACAAATCTTGCCATAATTACCAGCAATCCTTTTCATTACCGGCTGCCTAATTATCCTATTAATAGCACATCCTAAGAGACTATATTTGCTTGGCAGGCAAATATTTGTTTTTAAATTAGCAAACACAAAGACAAACTGCTCTGTTTGCCGAAGGATTTTGAAATGCAAAATGGTTTATATCCACGGAAAAAAAAAAAATTAATCCAAGTAAAACCAAATGCTTAATCCATTTGAAGCATTTGAATCTTTTCAGTGCGTTCAACAAAGGGGGAGGAGATCTGTGCCAACGGAGGAACCTTGGAGCACCTCTACAACCACACGCCCGTGTCCGTGCAGGGGCTCCTGCCGGCTTCATCACGCGGGGAAGGGTGCGACGCCCAGCAAACGACTGGGAAATGGGACCCTCGGCGTGAGTTGTGTGGCTCAGCAGCCACCACGCTCAGGAAACCAGAAGAAGATGGTTTTCACCATCCCTGTTTGAACTTCAAGCCCAGACTCGCAAATGGCACCCGTAGAGCGTGGTCAGCGAGAGCCGTTGGGTGCTCCTGGGCGACTCCTGCACAGGGTCCCTGCTGTGCTGGGCAGCTGCGGGCGCGGCGGGGCCGTTCTTCATAGAATCACCGAATCACGGACTGGTTTGGGTGGGGAGGGACCTTCAGAGGCCACCCAGCCCAACCCCTGCAGCGAGCAGGGACATCTCCAGCCAGACCAGGGTGCTCAGAGCCCTGTCCAGCCTGGCCGGGAATGGTCCCAGGGATGGGGCATTGACCACCTCGCTGGGCAACCTGGGCCAGGGTTCCACCACCCTCATGGTAAAAAATTTCTTCCTTATATCCAGTCTGAATCTGCCCTCTTTTAGTTTAAAGCCATTCCCCCTCGTCCTATTGCAACTGGCCCTGCTAAAAAGCCTGTCCCCAGCTTTCTTCTGAGCCCCCTTTAAGTACCAGAAGACCACAACAAGGTCTCCCTGCAGCCTTCTCTGCTCCAGGCTGAGCAGCCCCAGCTCTCCCAGCCTGTCCTCCCAGCCAGGTGTTCCAGAGGTGATCCGAGGATCATTCACCCTGCTGAGGGATGCTGTCGCTCTGCGGCTCGGACCATAGCAAGAAAACAAGCTGCCATGGCTACAGGAGCTCTCCCTCCTCTCAGGGCTCTGCAGCACAATATTGGCCTGGTAGAGACGGCTCCAGCACAGGGAGGATGCTGCCATGGCCGGAGGATGCTCTCATGGCCAAAGGATGCTGCCATGACAGGAGGATTTTCTCAGGGCCGGAGGATGCTCTCATGGCAGGAGGATGCTCTCAGGGCTGGAGGATGCTGCCCTGGCTGGAGGATGCTGCGGTACAGGGAGGATTCTCTCATGGCAGGAGGATGCTGTGGTGCAGGGAGGATGCTTTTATGGCCAGAGGATGCTCTCTTGGCCAGAGGATGCTCTCAGGGCTGGAGGATGCTGCCCTGGCCGGAGGATGCTGTGGTGCAAGGAGGGTTCTCTCATGGTAGGAGGATGCTGTGGTGCAGGGAGGATGCTTTTATGGCCAGAGGATGCTCTCTTGGCCAGAGGATGCTCTCAGGGCTGGAGGATGCTGCCCTGGCCGGAGGATGCTCTCATGGCCAAAGGATGCTGCCATGGCAGGAGGATTTTCTCAGGGCCGGAGGATGCTCTCATGGCAGGAGGATGCTCTCAGGGCTGGAGGATGCTGCCCTGGCCGGAGGATGCTGCAGTGCAGGGAGGATTCTCTCATGGCAGGAGGATGCTGTAGTGCAGGGAGGATGCTCTTATGGCCAGAGGATGCTCTCTTGGCAGGAGGATGCTCTCAGGGCTGGAGGATGCTGCAGTGCATGGAGGATGCTGCCATGGCCAGAGGATGCTCTCATGGCAGGAGGATGCTGTGGTGCATGGAGGATGCTCTCATGGCAGGAGGATGCTCTCAGGGCTGGAGGATGCTGCCCTGGCCGGAGGATGCTGCGGTACAGGGAGGATTCTCTCATGGCAGGAGGATGCTGTGGTGCAGGGAGGATGCTCTTATGGCCAGAGGATGCTCTCTTGGCAGGAGGATGCTCTCAGGGCTGGAGGATGCTCTCTTGGCAGGAGGATGCTGCCACGGCAGGAGGATTCTCTCATGGCAGGAGGATTCTCTCATGGCAGGAGGATGCTCTCAGGGCTGGAGGATGCTGCCGTGGCCAGAGGATGCTGAGGTGCAGGGAGGATTCTCTCAGGGCCGGAGGATGCTGTGGTGCAGGGAGGATGCTTTTATGGCCAGAGGATGCTCTTATGGCAGGAGGATGCTCTCAGGGCTCGAGGATGCTGCCCTGGCCGGAGGATGCTGCGGTGCAGGGAGGATTCTCTCATGGCAGGAGGATGCTGTGGTGCAGGAAGGATGCTTTTATGGCCAGAGGATGCTCTCTTGGCCAGAGGATGCTCTCAGGGCTGGAGGATGCTGCCCTGGCCGGAGGATGCTGTGGTGCAAGGAGGGTTCTCTCATGGCAGGAGGATGCTGTGGTGCAGGAAGGATGCTCTTATGGCCAGAGGATGCTCTCTTGGCCAGAGGATGCTCTCTTGGCAGGAGGATGCTCTCATGGCAGGAGGATGCTGCCACGGCAGGAGGATGCTGTGGTGCATGGAGGATGCTCTTATGGCCAGAGGATGCTCTCAGGGCTGGAGGATGCTCTCAGGGCTAGAGGATGCTGTGGTGCAGGGAGGATTCTCTCACGGCAGGAGGATGCTCTCAGGGCTGGAGGATGCTGCCCTGGCTGGAGGATGCTGTGGCCACCGGGAAGGCACGCAGCTCTGCGCAGCCCTTGTCCCATCGGGACGCGGGGACAGTGCCATAAGGTTTTGCTTTTAATAGGGAGCAGGAGTGCTCCCTTTCAGTGTGCAAGACTCCAGAGTGATTAGCCAGAAAAGTTAATCATTCATCCTAGAGCTAAGAGGATCCTCACCTCTGAGGGTGACGGAGCCCTGACCCAGGCTGCCCAGGGAGGTTGTGGAGTCTCCTTCTCTGGAGATATTCAAGACCCGCCTGGACAAGGTCCTGTGCAGCCTGCTCTGGGTGACCCTGCTTGGGCAGGAGGGTTGGACTAGATGACCCACAGAGGGCCCTGCCAACCCCTACTATTCTGTGATTCTGTGATAAGAGGAGAGGCGACAAAGGACTTCAGCAACGTGCCCCGTAGGAGCGGAGGGCACCGGTGCTTCTGGGGACGGTGGCCCGAAGCCGCTGCGAATCCTCCCTCGCCGGGAGGAGGAGGATGCCAAGATGCTCCCCGGTTCTGCAGGAAGGCGACGGCAGAGTCTGCGCAGGAGGCTCCGTCTCCGGGACTCAAACCAAACACGGATCGATGGATTTATCTGCGGCAGAGGAACCCCGCCGCCGCGCTCGCAGCCCGCGGCAGGGCAGCTGAATTATTTCTGGACCCAGAGGGGCTTTTTCCCTGCAGGCTCTCCGAGCATCCACCTCCACAGCCACCAGGCAGCTCTCGTCAGCAAACCAACACCTTTTGTTTTCTCTTTTTTTTTTTAAAACCCAACCACTTCTTCCTTGGGTTGTAAAAAAAGAGAAATACAACCTCACCCTGCGAACCACCGGGATGAAGGGGATAAACGGGCAGCGCTTTGCGGCTGGGTATTCCCACCAGCTCAGCGGGTGCAGGCAAGTTCCCAGGCTGAACGGGGGGTCACCCGCTTTCGGGGCACAGAGGCTTGTGCCCATCCCCGAACCCCAGCTCACTGCCCTTGCCCTTACCCTCCCACAGCCTCCGCCTCCCTCGCTTCTCCTCTGCAGCCCCAGGGTTAAATCTGCGGCTCTGCCTTCCAATTTAAGACCAACCTCCCACGCCGTAGCCTGGCAGATCCCAGTGCTGCCGGAGCGGGATATTGGATCTGTCTGGATCTGCTCCCGGTGCCTGCCGGCCCGCTGCTTGGTCCCCATGCCAATGCCACCGTCACTGCCACCGCCAATGCCACCATCACTGCCACAGCCACTGCCACCACCAATGCCACGGCCGCTGCCACCACCACTGCCACCAGCAATGCCATCACCACTGTCACCACCACTGCCACCAGCAATGCCATCACCACTGGCACCATCACTGCCACCAGCAATGCCATCACCACTGGCTCCATCACTGCCACCGCCGCTGCCACCGCCACTGCCACCACCAATGCCACCATCACTGCTACCACCACTGCCACCACCAATGCCATCATCACTACCACCATCACTGCCACCACCAATGCCATCGCCGCTGCCACCATCACTGCCATTGCCGCTGCCTCCATCACTACCACCATCACTGCCACCGCCACTGCCACTGCCACCACCACCACCACCACCACTGCCACCACCAATGATACTGCCACTGCCACCACCACTGCCACGGTCACTGCCACCACCACTGCCACCATCACTGCCACCAGCAATGCCATCACCACTGGCTCCATCACTGCCACCGCCACTGCCACCACCAATGCCACCATCACTGCTACCACCACTGCCACCACCAATGCCATCGCCGCTGCCACCATCACTGCCATCACCACTGCCACCATCACTGCCATTGCTGCTGCCTCCATCACTACCACCATCACTGCCACCGCCACTGCCACTGCCACCGCCACCACCACTGCCACCACCAATGATATTGCCGCTGCCACCACCACTGCCAACACCAATACCACCACCAATACCACCATCACTGCCACCACCACTGCCATCACCACTACCACCACCAATACCACCATCACTGCCACCACCACTGCCACCACCACTGCCACCATCACTGCCACCACCACTGCCACCGCCGTGCCCCCGCCCGCAGCAGGCAGCACAGCCATGGAGTTTAGGGGAGTTTCTCTGGGACTAGAGAGCCATCCTGCTGCTCCTCCGGTGCAGGGACCCCAGCGCTGTGTACCCTGACCCCCCCCGCCGGTCGGCACAACCCGGCAGCCCGGGCGGGCTGAGGGTGCAGGGCGAGGGACACCACGCTGCGAGGGAAAATGAGTCAGTTCCTGGGAAAGAAAAGGTTAATCAGCCTGCACGGAGCATTGCCCAGGGTTTACTTGAATGACTCAAGTCTAAAATACAGCAGCGGCCACACGGAGCACACAAAGGGGCTTTGCAATCCTTTGTGCCGCACCGGAGACCTGGCTGAGACCACACATGCGAGAGCAGCAGGAAATAATGCATCGCCGCCCTGGCCAGTCTCCCTCCTTCTCCCTCTCCTTTTACCCTGTCAGCCTCCTCGTCAGCTCCCGGTGCCAGGCTGCCGTGTGAAGAACCACCGTGGGATAACAAATACCAGAGCCCTCCTCTTGCCAAAAAAAAGGACAAGAGGCCGCTCAACAACGGGCAGTGGTGGAGGGGTGCTGGAGGAGCTGGGATGGTCCCCGACGAGCGGTGATGGAGGGGTGCTGGAGGAGCTGGGATGCTCCCCAACGGGCAGTGATGGAGGAGCTGGGATGCTCCCCAACGGGAAGTGGTGGAGCGGTGCTGGAGGAGCTGGGATGCTCACCGATGGGCAGTGGTGGAGGGGTGCTGGAGGAGCTGGGATGCTTGCTGATGGGCAGTGATGGAGGGGTGCTGGAGGAGCAGGGATGCTTGCTGATGGGCAGTGATGGAGGGGTGCTGGAGGAGCTGGGATGCTCCCCAACGGGCAGTGCTGGAGGAGCTGGGATGCTCCCCAACGGGAAGTGGTGGAGCGGTGCTGGAGGAGCTGGGATGCTCCCCGACGGGCAGTGGTGGAGGGGTGCTGGAGGAGCTGGGATGCTCCCCGACGGGCAGTGGTGGAGGGGTGCTGGGATGCTCCCCGACAGGCAGTGATGGAGGGGTGCTGGAGGAGCTGGGATGCTCCCCAACGGGCAGTGGTGGAGCGGTGCTGGAGGAGCTGGGATGCTCCCCGATGGGCAGTGATGGAGGGGTGCTGGAGGAGCTGGGATGCTCCCCAACGGGCAGTGGTGGAGGAGCTGGGATGCTCCCCAACAGGAAGTGGTGGAGGGGTGCTGGAGGAGCTGGGATGCTTGCTGATGGGCAGTGGTGGAGGGGTGCTGGAGGAGCTGGGATGCTCACCGATGGGCAGTGATGGAGGGCTGCTGGAGGAGCTGGGATGCTCGCTGATGGGCAGTGGTGGAGGGGTGCTGGAGGAGCTGGGATTCTCACTGTTGGGCACACCGTGGCAGAGGGGCTGGTCCCTGCCAAGCACAGCTCGGTGGTGGGGGGGTCCCCAGCACCCGTTGTGTGGGGGGGATCTGCAAAGATTGGGGGAAGGCAGTCCCGGCACAGGGACGTGTGCATCCCCGAGAAGCCCCAGCCTTAGCAGAGGCCGGTGCAGCTGGCCCCCAGCCAGCACAACCCTGGTGAGATGTCCCCAGCGGCGGTGAAAGCTGGGCTTGTTCAGCCTGGAGAAGAGAAGGCTGAGAGGGGACCTAATATATGGTACAAATGTCTCAAAGGTGGGTGTCAGGAGGATGGGGACAGATTCTTTGCAGTGGTGCCCAGCGACAGGACAAGGGGCAACGGGCACAAACTGAAGCAGAGGAAGCTCCAGCTGAACCCGAGGAAGAACTTCTTCCCTCTGAGGGTGCCGGAGCCCTGGCCCAGGCTGCCCAGGGAGGCTGTGGAGTCTCCTTCTCTGGAGATATTCCAGCCCCACCTGGACGCGGTGCTGTGCAGCCTGCTCTGGGTGACCCTGCTTGGGCAGGGGGTTGGGCTGGGTGACCCACAGAGGTCCCTTCCAACCCCTGCCATGCTGGGATTCTGGGATTCTGTGAAGCTCTGGCCGGAGCCTCTCCAGCAGCAGAAGAACAGGAGATACCCACGGCAGAGCTCCTCACACAGCAGCAGCAGGAAAGCTCTCCCCGCTCCCACAGCTCGCCGAGGTTTGCCGTCGCCTCGCGCGGGGCGAGAAGCAGATGGCGTGCCGAGGGCCGGGGGACGGTGCGGGCCCGGGGGTCCGGCGCTGCCGGGCTGGATGAGACCCGAACATCTGCAGCGCCATGTGGTGCGTGCAGCGGGCCAGGCCCGGCAGCCCCCGCACCCCCAGCCCGCCGCAAACACCATCCATTATTCATGACCGAGTTATTTGTGGTGCAGAGGGTCCATCAGCGACTTTGATTAAAAACCCAATGAGTAATGAATATGCAAAAGCAAGCGACTGCTTGGAGGAACAGATTTGTCAAATTGTCCGTACTTCATCCAGATAAAGAAAAATCTCAAGAGGTCCTGAGATTGAAAAACTCGCCGTGAAACCACGGCATCGTCTTAACGCTCCAGTCCCCTCCGCCGCGCAGACGCCCCGCACGACTCCGAGTAGGAAAATATTTGTCTCTCCAACCCGAAGTAAGGGCAGCGAGGAGAGCGGCACGCACGCAAGAGGCAACGCGATTTTAATTCACGTTGTGACTCCACAGCCATTTCATTATTTTAATTAGGCTTAATTAGTGGTAAATTTACAATGATATGCTTGATACCTGGCATTAAATCTTCCGTGCATAAATGTTTTGTTAAAATGAGAAAATAGGCGCGTGGCGTTCTGCCAGCAATTAGTGCTGAGCGCTCTGATGCAAGCGGACTGCCCGGCCGTGATTCAGGCTGACAGGCAGGGCCGGGGGCCGTCTGCGGGCAGACAACAGCCCCCTCCCCATCACCTGCAGCCCCCCAGCGCCGGGGCGGGGGGCCCGGGGGGCTTCGCTGCTCCCCAGTGCGGCCCCTCCGTGGGCAGGGCGGCCGTGGTGGCCACGCAGGTGGCCCTGGGGGGGTCCAGCCAGCCGCTGGCCACCCACTGCCCACCCCGAGGTGGGCTGCGGGGTCACCCAGCGTATCCCCGTCCTTCCCGGGGGTGAAGGTGCCCTGGGCTGCCCGGTTGCCTCTGCGGGCTGGGTCCTCTCCATCTCCCTCCACAGCAGAATCCATCCCCATCCCAAAGTCCCCGCAGTCCCCCTCTCCCTGCCACTCCAGGGCCCTTCCTGACGTCTCCTTTCGTGCACCCCACGCTCCTCACGCCTGGATCTTCTCCGCACCCCGGTGTGGCCATCAGCACCAGGCCACGCTTCAGCTCCCCTCGCCTTCCCCTTTCGCTCGAGCCTTCCCGGTGGAGCTCCAGCTGCAGGAATCCTTATGAACTTTTAAAAATCCTTCCAGAAAGCCGGAGGAGAGGTGATTTATTAGAGATCTTTGTTGTGTTTGAGGCACAGCTCCTGGCTCGCCGCTGGTCCCACGCCGGACGGACCAGCCCTCCACCACACCAGGCCAGAAGCAGCGTTCTCATCAGCTCGGTTTATGTCCGACCCGTCCCAGGAGGGGCTGGGGGGGCTGAGCTGTGGTGAGGTGACCTTGAGGGAGGATTTCGGTGCTGTCACCTCTCGACAAGGGGCAACGGGCACAAACTGAAGCAGAGGAAGCTCCAGCTGAACCCGAGGAAGAACTTCTTCCCTCTGAGGGTGACGGAGCCCTGGCCCAGGCTGCCCAGGGAGGCTGTGGAGTCTCCTTCTCTGGAGATATTCCAGCCCCGCCTGGCCGCGGTGCTGTGCAGCCTGCTCTGGGTGACCCTGCTTGGGCAGGGGGTTGGGCTGGGTGACCCACAGAGGTCCTTTCCAACCCCCACCATGCTGGGATCCTGGGGTTCTGTGATTCTGTAAATGCACCCTTCATCGCGTGCAGTGGCCGGGATGCGAAGTGAGCAAGGAGCACACGGAGGACGAAACCTGCAGAGCCACGGGGAAAGGTGGTGGGAGCAGGTGTGGGAGCTGGCAGAGCGAGGGGCAGCCCGGAGAGCCCCCCCAGCAGACCGGGGCTGAGCCCCAGCTCTTGCCCGCACGCTGCCTGTGCCCGCTGCCCGCCGGGCTCTCAGCACCGACGTGGGCAGCAGGCTGGGCTGCAAACTGGGCTGCTGATGGCCCCCGAGCCTGGGCATGCCCGCGGCCGGGCACCCGAGGCTAACCCAACCCCACGGTGAGACCTCCACGGGCAGGCGATGCGCAGCCGGGCGATACCCACCACACCATCCAGCTCCCAGAGCGACGGGGAATCATTCCATCAATCTTGGCATTAAAAGCCGTCAGCTGAAAATTGCAATAAATCCTCTGTCTATAGCATAGGAAACTCGTGGGGCCGTACGCCGGGCGGAAACGCTGCGGAGCTTACCGGGCACGGGGAAAGGTGGTTTGGCTGGGTTAGCACGTGGAGAAACGGCGAGAAGCAGCGAGGCTCTGGAGACCTCGGGCAGCTCTCGGCAGCCAACATGAGAGAGTTCTTGGAAAGGCCGGCAGAACGCGGGTTTGTTCAGCGGCTGGTGGCACACGGGTGCCTCACCGCTCACCAAACCCAACGCAACCCCCGCCGTCACGAAGCAGACGAGGTGGTCGGGCTCTTCGGGAGAAGCGTTTGACTTGCGTCTTTCCCCTAGACCAGGGTCTCCTGACCACCTAAAGCCCCTCCGTCCGGGGATGGGCAGCTGGAGACCCACCAGGCTGCTCAGAGCCTCCAGCGCAGCACGAGGAGACGGGGCAAGCAGGGAAATTCCTGCCATCTGCAGAACCCAGCGCTCGGAGGAGTCCAAGATACGGGCGCCCAACGTTTCAATTACAAACCCGCTAAAAATCACAGGAAGATGAATTCCGGTGTTTTCTAACTACAGTTAAGTGCACTGGGAGGACATTAACTATCTCCCCGGTCCTATTGATCTGCCTGTCTCCCGCTACTACTGGAAACAATTAGAGGTCAATAAGCAACACGAGATGAAAATCACAGCGGCCAGATGAACCATTTGGAAATATTTCCTCGCCCTTTTACATCAGTGGTTCTGTCAATACCGCAATCAAATATTTTTTATGGAAAAGAAAGTATCTCAGAAAATAAATCTGCCCTGTCCCACGGCCCGGGAGCACAGCGTGTGAACACCCTGGCAGCGGTGGGCTGCGAGCAGCCCTCGAAGCAACACCCAGTGCTCAAATGGCAGCAAGGCTCTCTGTTTGACAGCACCATCCGCCCGGGAGCCGCACTAATGCATTTACCCTCCCGGTGACCCCGCGAGAAGAAATCAGAAATCTTCCTCCTGGAGCAGCCAAGGAGGAAAGCAGGGCACGGAAAGGCTGGGGGTGCAGCTCTCAGCAGCACACGGGCACTGACCCCGCGGCTGAGGGTGCGGGAAGGGCTGCGCAGCTTCGCCGCAGAGCCCCTGGATGGGGCCACGCTGCGGGCTCTGGGGTGGATGCACGCGTTGGGTGCATGTGTTGGATGCACAGGCTGGATGCATGTGCTGGACTCCATGGTGGATGCATGTGTTGGGTGCATGCATTGCATGCACGTATTGGATGCATGTGCTGGACTCCATGGTGGATGCAGACACTGGGTGCAAGTGTTGGGTGCATGCATTGCATGCACGTGTTGGATGCACATGCTGGACTCCATGGTGGATGTATGCGTTGGGTGTACGCATTGCATGCACATGTTGGATGCATGTGCTGGACTCCATGGTGGATGCATGTGTTGGGTGCAAGTGTTGGGTGCATGCATTGCATGCACGTATTGGATGCATGTGCTGGACTCCATGGTGGATGCAGACACTGGGTGCAAGTGTTGGGTGCATGCATTGCATGCACGTGTTGGATGCATGTGCTGGACTCCATGGTGGATGCATGTGTTGGGTGCACGCGTTGGGTGCACATGTTGGGTGTACACACTGGATGTACATGTTGGACTCCATGGTGGATGTATGCGTTGGGTGCACGCATTGCATGCACGTGTTGGATGCATGTGCTGGACTCCATGGTGGATGCATGCGTTTGGTGCACGCATTGCATGCACATGTTGGAGGCATGTGCTGGACTCCATGGTGGATGCAGACACTGGGTGCAAGTGTTGGGTGCATGCATTGCATGCACGTGTTGGATGCATGTGCTGGATGCATGTGCTGAACCCCACGGTGGATGCACATGGATACACGCATTGGGTGCATGCACATGTTGGATGCAGGTGCTGGGTGCAGGTGCTGGACTCCATGGTGGATGCACGTGCTGGGTGCACGCATTGCATGCACATGTTGGATGCACAGGCTGGATGCATGTGCTGAACTCCATGGTGGATGCATGTGTTGGGTGCACGCGTTGGGTGCACATGTTGGGTGTACACGCTGGATGCACATGTTGGACTCCATGGTGGATGCACACATTGGGTGCAAGTGTTGGGTGCACACACTGCATGCACGTGTTGGATGCACGTGCTGGACTCCATGGTGGATGCATGTGTTGGGTGCACGCATTGCATGCACATGTTGGATGCATGTGCTGGACTCCATGGTGGCTGCAGACATTGGGTGCAAGTGCTGGGTGCATGCATTGCATGCACGTATTGGATGCATGTGCTGGATGCATGTGCTGGACTCCACGGTGGATGCACATGGATACACGCATTGGGTGCATGCACGTATTGGATGCAGGTGCTGGATGCAGGTGCTGGATGCACATGCTGGACTCCATGGTGGATGCATGCGTTGGGTGTACGCATTGCATGCACATGTTGGATGCATGTGCTGGACTCCATGGTGGATGCAGACATTGGGTGCAAGTGTTGGGTGCATGCACTGCGTGCACGTATTGGATGCATGTGCTGGATGCATGTGCTGGACTCCATGGTGGATGCATGCGTTGGGTGTACGCATTGCATGCACCTGTTGGATGCATGTGCTGGACTCCATGGTGGATGCGTGTGTTGGGTGCATGCGTCGCACACATGCATGGGACACGTGATGGATGCCCACCACCATGCTGGGACTCCGGGGCACTCATGCATGCTCTGTGACCGGTCCATGGCCCCGCAGGGATGCCTGCTTGGGCGCAGGACCAGACACAGCACGGCCACACTGCCCCGGGGCACTCCTGGGGTCCCGCCGCTGCAGCCACCGCATCCCTGCCCGCCGCCTCGGCTCCCGCTGCCGGTACCGCGGGCACTGTCACGGTGCTGGGGCGAAGGGTGACAGAAGAACCCGGCAAAATCACCGCATCCGAGGCAGGCGCAGAGACATCCTGGGAGCAGAGGCCCCCCAGCCTCCAGGACTCCGGAGAAGGCACTGGAATCCGATTTGGCCCCTGGCACGGGACAGCCGACCTGAAGAGACGCACAGCTGTGACACCAGCAGAAAGCCACGCAGCCTGCGCACACACGGCAGAATACTGAAGCCGCAATTCACTGCAGCACCATCAAGCAAGCATCCATACAGCTCAATTTTGTAAGGAATCATTCATGGTACATTTAGTAAGGCTCCAGGATGAATGGGCTGAAGCTTTCTTTCGCTATTTATCTCCTATTTTGCTTGCTTGTTAACTCCTCCTCCCCGAAGCCGGCTGTCACCACCTTCCCACCCCTGATCCGTGGAGCAGCTGGGGATGGGGAGAGCTCTGAGGAGCCATCCTGGAGCCACTCCTGACCCCCCACCCCAGCGCTTCTCCTTCACGAGGCTTTGGTGGCCGGTTTCTCCGGTGCCGGGTGCCGGCTGGTGGCACACCACCTCCTCCAGAAGCTTCTCCAAGGCTTAGAAACAGCTGATGGCCCGTGTCCCTGCGAAGGGCTGAGCCTCCTTTGAAGCTGGCTCCCCAGCCTTCCTCCTGCCAGGTTCCCTTCTGCAGACCCCCAAAATCCCGCTCTCCCTGCCCGGCCAGCCCACCCACCAGCTCGGGGGCTGCGGGGGCTCTGGTGCTCCCCATCCCTCCCAGCCTGAGCAGCTGGGATGTGCGGCGCTTGTGAGACGCCCCACAGGTAAGCAGCACTCCAGAGCGATAAATTAAAATTGTCCAGCGCAGGGCTACGAGGATGATGAGGGGACTGGAACATCTCTGCTACGAGGAGAGGCTGAGGGAGCTGGGCTTGTTCAGCCTGGAGAAGAGAAGGCTGCGAGGGGACCTTAGAAATGCCTACAAATATCTCAAAGGTGGGTGTCAGGAGGATGGGGCCAGACTCTTCCCAGTGGTGCCCAGCGACAGGACAAGGGGCAACGGGCACAAACTGAAGCAGAGGAAGCTCCAGCTGAACCTGAGGAAGAACTTCTTCCCTCTGAGGGTGACGGAGCCCTGGCCCAGGCTGCCCAGGGAGGCTGTGGAGTCTCCTTCTCTGGAGATATTCCAGCCCCGCCTGGCCGCGGTGCTGTGCCCCCTGCTCTGGGTGACCCTGCTTGGGCAGGGGGTTGGGCTGGGTGACCCCCAGAGGTCCCTTCCAACCCCAACCATGCTGGGATTCTGTGAAAAGGAAAGCGCTTCCTAAATCAGCCTTTCTCCCCCCAAAGGCTGGTTTTAGCTGTTCCCTGGGTCCATCCCACGAGCTATTCCCCAGGTCCGGCGCCGAGCCCGGCGCTGCCCCAGCCCATGGCACGCAGCTGGAGCCGGCAGCGAGCCGGCGGTGCCGGGTCCTGCAGTCTGAGCACGTCTCCCACAGCGCTCGCTCGCTGAAGGCTTTCTGTCCCCAGACGACCCCTGCGCGTCTCCAGAGGACTCGGCCGCATCCGCGCCTTCATCCTCCCCATACCTGGAATTTCGACAGGGAGACAGACAAGCATCTGTGCGCGTGTGCCGCTGGGAACAATTTTGTCAACAGCACTTTAACATCCAAGTGATTCTCATCGCAGCTGGTACCAGGAGCGCTGGGAGCTGCAATAAAAATACTTCTAGAAAATAAATTACCTAGCATTTGCATACACTGCGCATAAAAACACACACTTGGATGCTGACACGGAAGACTCCCCGGGTCCATGTCTGGTCTGGTAGCAACAAGGAGAATAATAAACAGTGAAAAAACCCGCTCCTTCCCTGTTGCACCAGATGGCAAACAAGGGCTGGAGTGGAAGACTTAGCACTTCTTAATTAAATACCACCCCAGCTCCAGGTCAGCGAGCAGAACACCGTCTTTCTCTCGGCGGTGAGGGCACGCCAGCTTTCCCAGGGAGGGAGGTCCGGGAGCCCGGGAGCAGCTGGACCCTCTCGCAGCCCCCCAGGGAGGGAGGTCCGGGAGCCCGGGAGCAGCCGGACCCTCTCGCAGCCCCCGTGCCCCGCAGCGCCGGCGGGCAGGGACGTGGCAGCCCGCTCGCTCCGTGCTCGCTCCACGGACAGTGCCCCAGCCACAGCCCACCCGCACGATCCACCAGCTACCCCACCGGCCTCAGCCATCCCCTCCGCTCCCCCTGTGCCTGCTGGCTGCGATTCTGGGGACACCGGTACTGGGGTGCACTGGGGTGTGCTGCACACACAGAAAGAGGAAAGAGAACTCAGTGACTGTTTATAACGGGGGGAGCAGCCCCGGGCAGGGCTGGGGACGCTGGCGTGCTGGTTTGGTCCCCGTTTCCCAGAGCTAACGCTGGACCTGGGCTGGGAAACTCCCCCAAACCCATCCCGCAGCCCGACACCGGGCTGGCCTCACGCTGCAGGACCCCTGCGTTTGTGGGCAAAAAAAAATGAGGCTTTTTTTGGCTACACACTCTGAAAACCACGGGTGGACATTTTTAAATGGCAAATGTCATAATGCTGGAATGTGAGCAGCATCCTGCGGGATGGCAGCAGGTCCTGCCGTGGTCCGAGAGCAAATGTCACCGCTTCAGTGGGGAGGCACTTATTTGAACAACAGCAAACCCCTCATTTTACCGAATCTTTCCAATTTCAACACCAAACTCGCGGCGAGGATTCGCTGTTTGACTAACGGAGAGCTCTGTGGGTGGAGGAGCAGGCTCCTCAGACACCGAGGGATTCACACAGCCACCTGCTGCCGGCTCCACGCGGCCAGCCGAAGGAGAGCCAAGGGCAGACGCAGACCACGCGTGTCGGCAGCGACCGGGGCTGGCGGATCGCACGTCAAAGGCTCCGAATTTGGACTTTATGGGAGCCAAATGCCTCTCCCCAGCCCCAGCAGCCCCGCTGCCAACACTGGGAGGTCACCATCCTGTGATTCTGTGATTCTGTGGGATGCTGCTTCGAGACACGTGGTGAGGGAGCTTTTCAAACGCCTTTTCGAGTGCGTCGCCCTGGGAAGGGTGCGTGGCGGTCCCCGGCTGGGGGGAGCACCCAGCCTGTCCAGGGGGATCTCTTTCTCCTCGAATTGCAGCCACATAGTGTTTTTTCGCTCACAAGCCCTCAGTTGTGCTTGTTATTAGAGAGGTGGGAGCCTGGCTGCCCCTGCAGGAAGCCCTCACGGCTCGTAACGCTGCTCACGGCCACGCTGCTGCTGGAAAGACGGGAATTCAGACGGCGCGTTTCCTGCGGCCTCGCCGAATTGGTTCAGGGAGAGCAAACACAGGTCCAGACCTGCTCCCACCCTCCGGGCTCTCGGGGACACCAGGAGCAGCTGCTGGACCAGTGCATCCCCTCGGCCCCATGCATCCCCTCAGCTCCCTGCATCCCCTCGGCCCCATGCATCCCCTCGGCTCCATGCATCCCCTTGGCTCCACGCATCCCCTCGGCTCCACGCATCCTCTTGGCTCCATGCATCCCCTCAGCCCCATGCATCCCCTCGGCCCCATGCATCCCCTCAGCCCCATGCATCCCCTCAGCCCCATGCATCCCCTCGGCCCCACGCATCCCCTCAGCTCCATGCATCCCCTCAGCTCCATGCATCCCCTCGGCCCCACGCATCCCCTCGGCCCTATGCATCCACTTGGCTCCCTGCAACCCCTTGGCTCCACATATCCCCTCGGCTCCATGCAACCCTTCAGCCCCATGCATCCCCTCGGCTCCCTGCATCCCCTTGGCTCCATGCATCCCCTCGCTCCACGCACAAACTGGAGCAGAGGAAGCTCCAGCTGAACCCGAGGAAGAACTTCTTCCCTCTGAGGGTGACGGAGCCCTGGCCCAGGCTGCCCAGGGAGGCTGTGGAGTCTCCTTCTCTGGAGATATTCCAGACCCGCCTGGCCGCGGTGCTGTGCAGCCTGCTCTGGGTGACCCTGCTTGGGCAGGGGGTTGGGCTGGGGGACCCACAGAGGTCCCTGCCAACCCCCACCATGCTGGGATTCTGTGATTCTGTGCCAGCTGAAGGTGACCAGCACCTCGCAGGAACAGCCCCTCCGGGACGCTTGGGGTTAACAGCACCCCATTCCAAAGGCTTTTTTCGTCTAAACCCCGGCATTATTTACAGCCCCTACCTCCTCAAGGGTAAATCTGCAGCCACGCCATTAAGCACAGACAAAAGCCTTTAACCAGGCTGGGGCAGGGGTATTCACAGCCCCGGGGGGACGGGGCTGGGGGCACATCTGAGCTCCCCATGAATGCAAACCGGGGGTGGCCGCACGCCCTGCTGCGGGAGCATCCCCGCGTGGCGACGTCCCCCGTGTGGCCTCGTCACCGGGAGCCACGCGGGGCCGAGCTGACCCCGGCACCACCGCCTGCCCGCCGCGACACGGAAGCCTGTTAGCCGCCCGGCTGGCAGACACCCACCAGCTGAAAGGGAAGCAGGCCCCGAAAAACCAACATCCCTGCCCCTGGGCCCGCCAGCCCCGCATCCCTCCCGCTCTCGCTGCTCCCCAGCCTTTTCTCGGCCGTCCTGGGAATCCCTCCCCAGCTGCAGGCACCCTTCCTGCTGAAATCAAACGTTCATGGAGGGGGAAGAGGAGCCAGGGTGCTCCTGAGCTGGCTGGTCTTCTGGCAGTTCCTCCTTTCTGCCACTCAACAGATGGAATAACCTGGCAATTTCTTTGTTGCTGACAATAACGGGGTATCCTTCCAGCTGCAGCGGAGCTTGAGCATCGTGCTGCAGCGCTGCGCGGCTGCCCGCCAGCCAAGACCCCTGCGGAGGGGCTCGGGTGGGCTCCTGCCCTCCCTTCCCTCTTTGGACAGGAGGAAGGTGGAAGGAGAGATGAAATCCTGCTTCCCAGGGCCGTCCACAGAGCCGGTGGTTACGTTATGCAGCCGCGAGGCACTGCACCTCCCCGCGAAACGACGCGCTGCTGGAACTCCCGTTAATGCTTGCGTTCGCCCTTCATAGCATGATCTGGTTAATGTGGTTCGGGGGCTGAGCGAGCCCCATCTCCCTGCACATAATTCAATAATGGTTTGAAGAGCGAGATCCTCGGATGCTTACGTTGTCATGGAATCCATGAAATAAGATTAATCGGGGCAGAGGAAAAGAAAGTGAGGAATCAGAGCCGAGCTGGGGAGGATAAGAGGAGCCGAGGAGGATTGCCATCGAATACCAATAGCGCTCTCCACTGAAGATCTCCAGACCTCTTAAAACACGGAGAGACTTGTTACCCCTTGGCAGGAGGAGCAGCGTGTCAGCCTGCACAGGGTCTCCAGCAACAATTCACAGGTCAGGCGCTTCTCCTGGAACAGAAAAGGTACCAGAAAATGGGCTCAATTATCTCCGTCTCCTGCCAGCCCCTGGGTGCAGACTGATGCTCCTCAGCTGGGCCAGAGCCCCAGGTGCCGCTCACAACTCCTCACCTGGTCAATGGGCCGTACAGCCTTGATTAACTGCATTAATTAGGGGAACGTGGGAAACTCAGGGATGAGAAACGGTATAAATCTCTTCCTGCAAAGAAGAAAATCATTCTTGAATCGATTTGGAGTGGCCGGGGAGCAATCTGAAGAGCAAAGGGCCCTGCTCCAACGGCCGTCTGAAACGAGGGGCACGTCTCGCCCGTGACGAGCTCTTCACAGAATCACAGAATAGTAGGGGTTGGAAGGGACCTCTGTGGGTCATCTAGTCCAACCCTCCTGCTGAAGCAGGGTCACCTACAGCAGGCTGCACAGGACCTTCTCCAGGCGGGTCTTGACTATCTCCAGAGAAGGAGACTCCACAGCCTCCCTGGGCAGCCTGTTCCAGTGCTCCGTCTTCCCTTCCAGTTAACCCTGACGAGCTCTTCCCTTCCAGTTAACCCTGACGAGCTCTTCCCTTCCAGTCAGCGAAACGGCCTTGATCCGTCTATACCCACCGGACTGCCCCAGGACCTCAGGAGCAGGTAATGCCCCACGTGTGCTTCTCCAGCTCCAGCACCACCAAGGCACCGGCCAACGTACCGCAGCAGCATCTCCCACGTCTGTTTTCCACAGGATTCCCTGGAGAATCAGAAGGATCCTGCTCTGGATCACGGAGTGCAGACAACGGGGAGGTGCGTTTTGGTAGGTAAAATTAGGATTGTCGGGGATCCCATTTGAATCCGAGCACCCTAATTTTACCTGCAGAAATGCACCCTGACCAGTCCTTCTCCCCTGGGGCTCCTCCCGGCACTGACACACGTTACCACCCTCAAAATAATTTCCAGGGCACCTGAGCACTGCTGAACCCAGCAAGGCAAATTCTGGTACTGCAGCTAATGGCGGCAGGCAGCACTAAATCAAACCCACCGCCCTCGTCACGTATCAGAGGTGGAACTGAGCCGTAACACTGGGATACGGATTTGTACAGTCCCTAATTTAAAGGCGGGCTGAAATCCATTCATATCCCACCCGACACACACATGCACTGGGCGGTTGGTTTTCCAGGAGGTGGGAAAAAAGAGAAAGCATTTTAAAAGGAAAGAGAACAACTTTCTTCTTAGGCCTCCTTAACGTTGCTCCGAACATCTTACAGCAGAAATCACTCCAGAGATCATTTAGACATGCTTAGTTGATAATTTAAGCTTATAATTAAAAAATGATTTATTGACATAAGCTTTAGTGGAAGAAGTTGTTAGAGTTTCATATTAAACCTATAAAAGTGCTCATTCACATCCTTTAGACTCCAGGATTACTTATAACAAGCCCTTATACCCAGGGCGGTGGGGTGAGAATAAAATCTCTGTACCTGCTCCGTTTGACCCATGGGGATAAATCCTTCTCAGTTAACGCTCACACGGGACAGGAGCTGAGGAACCACCTGAGTTTCACACTCCATCACGCGTGCCCTTCATCAGTTTGTCAGGATTTCCTTGGCTCATCAGAGCAGGCAAACCCAAGCGTCTCGGCTCCCTGCACGTTGCTGCACAGCCCGGCTGGAGCAGCTCAGGGCAGAAACGGGATCAGCTGGTGCACGTGGGGACAAAAAGAGCCAGGGAGGGACCTGGGGAGAAAGAGCATCGCTGCGTGCCGCCAGGAAGCGGGGCTTGCCCGTTCTTCGGAGCGCGCAGCTCCGAACCCGCTGGGCCGGCACAGTGTGGTACTTTATGACCATCAAAAACTCCATTTATCCACAGGGGATACGAGGCTGGGAAAGGACTTTCGGGAGTCACCCAGTCTGCCCCAGGGCTTTCCATCCGCACCAGCACAACCCAAAGCTGGTGGGGATGGGGATGACCCAGTCCTGACGGAGACCCTCCTGCCCACCGAGGAGGACAACTCTTCCCACCGCCCTTGCTGTCCAGAAGTATTGCATCAAAATGAAGGCAAAGCACAGAACACCTACAGCTGTGAGCGACATGTTTACCACCCTGTGCCACCCAGGGGAGGAGGAGGATGAGGATGAGGAGCTGTGCTGTGCTGCTGCATGTGCATGGCCTCCAAAACAAGCGTTTTCCTCCAAGCAGCCCAACCCCGAGCTCTGGCAGTCCCAGCCACGGCCCCTCGGCCGCAGGAAGATGACAATTAGCACAAACTTCTTCTGCAAGATAAGGAAAGCGTTGTTTCCTGCAGAGTTCATAACGGAGCTCGCTCTTGGCAAGGCCAGAAGAAATCCAGGGAAATGTTGTTGATTGCGGCAAAGTTCCTCCTTTTTCCTTTCTAACAGCTGTTTCGGGTCAAAGTCTCTCCTTGCGTGCTCTACAGACGCCGCGTCAACAGCGGTGAGGCAAGAATGAGAGGCGGCACGTGATGTGATGACCTTCTGCTAAGCAGCTCCGCGTTACTTTACTCAACATTTACTCTGCGCAGTGCCCACAAATCCACCCTGTGGGAGAAGGTAAACGTTTCCTGAGCTGACGCGCTCCCGGAGGAATGCTTGCGCATCACTCGGCTATGCTGGAAATGAATCACTTTTCAAATATTTGCTTTGTCTTACCTTACCGTATAATTACCACCTCGACTCCCCCACCAATTTTATTTCGTGAGCGGTTAAATAGTTGGCTCGAAACCCACGACGGAGGCAGCGAAGCCTGAAAATGATGCAGCAGCGGGGCCGCTGCGGGAAGGCAGCGCCCGGCGTGCAGCGTCCACCGTGCGCTTCTCCCCTGGGTCCCGCCGCTCGTCCCCGACCCTGGCCTTGCTCCCGGGTCGCACCCCAAAACCTGCCCGAACGTGGGGATCAACCCCCCGAGCCCCCCGGCTGGGGGATGCCCCGCCAGCATCTCTGCAGCGACAGCAAGCCTCCTCACCCCCCTTGCTGGAGAAGCTGTAATCTCAGCAGCCTGTAGCAGCGATTTATATAGCTTTAATTAGTATTTAATTTAGATTGGAGAAGATAACTATTATATGTTTACTAAATATCAATTAATTATTTAAGATATATTTGTTGCAGCTGACAACAATGCGATAGATGTGTATCAGGCCTTCGTTAAACCTTCATAAATAGGTGCTTTTAACAAACAATCAGCTTTTAAAGTGTAAGAGTCCTTTCATGAGATGACATTAAAAGATCAGCCGGAGCCGGCGCGTGATTTAGACACCGAGCCGTGGAGGGGCCGGGAAACGACGTCCCGTGCTTCGTCCGCACGGATCTCCACCAGCATCCCCGGCCAGCGCGGGTGGGCCGGGATGTCCCCAGCATCTTCCTCAGCCGGAGCGCTCCCACGTCCGTCCGTCCGTCCGTCCGTCCCGCGCGTTATGGCAGGATCGGAAACCGATGCTCCATCCGCAGCAGAGGGGACTGTCACAAACAATGACTTGCTTTACCCCTTCGCGTTTTGTTCCCGTGGCATGAAGGTCAGGAGGAAAGCAGATTTATTAAAGCGTAAACAAACTGCAAAAATGCTTATGGTAATTCCACTTCCGTTAAAAATACCGGTTATTTTGAAGGCTACTTTGAATTATCTCCTTTCTAATGAAAACTCACATGTAATCTGTTAGTGAGGGATGTCTGTTGAACCATGAATTATTCAAAGAAGCCTCTGTTCTGTTATCTGGAGTCTCTGGAGATTATTCCCACCATTGTCCGTCGTGATGGGTCATTATGCACTCTGTGAATTTAATCTTTTAGGCTATCCAGCAGCTCAGAAAAAATGTATGAATAACAATTTTCCTGTAATAACCTTCAACTAACCTTTCAACCAGAGTGAGTAATTCCAATCCTATTTTCACATCAATAGAAGAGTCAAAGCCAGGCAATTATCTCTTATCTGTTCCACAGCCCTCCCCCTTTAATTTTTAAAAAGGACGTTAAAGTACTTACTGGAGGCAAGAAGAAGAAAGGAGGCTGGAATGGAGTACAGGAAAATTTTGATGAACAGTGATAGGGGTGTGGTTTAGATAATTATTAATTTCTCTGCCTCCCCCCCCCATTTTGCTGCATTCCTCCGTTCCCAGTGGCACACCAGTTGCCTCACTCGTGTCACTGCTGGGGTGGGGGGGGAACACCCGTCCAAACCCCGCGGGTCCCCAATTTTGCCCTTGATCTGCCTGGGATATGTCACCGAGCGGGTGCAGCCTGGCTGCTCCCCGTCCCCAGAGGAGGAACTCTGACACACATGGGTGCCTTCTTCGGCTCCCGGGGCGCCCAGGCGGCTCTTTCGAGGGGCAACAGAGCCCCAGCCCCCCCACCAGCACCCCCCAAACCCCAGCCCCACTTCCTGGGGATTGCGACGCAGAGGAGATCGGCCACACGTCCCGTGAGAGGTGGCACGCGGGCTCCGGCCACCCGTGGGACCAGCCCCACGCCCGCATCGGACGAGGGTGACCTGGAGGTGCTGGCATCCCTGGGGGAGTTCTTGGGGGGGGCACACGTGGGTTTGCAGGGAGGCTTCGGGCAGCAATGAGGAAGCGCTGGCGAATCCTCGTCTGTTTGGATTTCAGTTTGCTCGGTCGGGCACCGCAGCAGCCGTGTTTGAAGGTCAGAGGTTTGTGATGATAAGCCGAGAATGAGTAAGCTGATTGCCAGCCTCGAACTCTCCGGTGGGAATTTGTATCGGCTGAACTCCGGAAAAAACATCTCCCAGGCTCATTTTGTCTCCCAGGGACACTTTATCAGCGAGGGAGGCTCAGCCGGGGGTAGGAGCCGCGGGCTGGGGAGCGGGACCCCCCCCATTCCAGCCCTCTTGCTGAGCGGTTCGGGGATCAGGAACATCGCTGGCTTCAGGGATGCCGATGCCTCGCCGTATCTTCTGTCCACCTCACCTAACCTGCACTCACCAGGGATGGAACGCTTTGCACGGTGCCAATGCAGCCCTGCTCCCTCTCCCCGCCAGCCCAGGCTCACGCCGAGCCCCTTCCCCCAGTGAAACCAGCCCCACTGAGCCACCGCGAGACCCCACGGCAGACACGAACCGAGCGGTCCCATCCCGTGCCGTACCCGCACCCCACGCCGCAGCCGTGCCAACCGACCAGCCCGAGACCCGCACCTCTGGCCCCTTCCCTCCCGACGGGGGTTTCTGATGTGACTTCGCTGTCGGAGAAACCTGGAACATCTGTTCTGAACTCAAAGGTCCTGGGTTTTCGAGGGCAAGGC